>NC_081826.1:201164250-201474250 GCF_030867095.1 Alligator mississippiensis | reverse complement strand
CGGGCAACTGTAGGCCAGTCAGTCTCACCTCCATCCTTGGTAAAGTCTTTGAAAAAATTATCAAGGCTCACATTTGTGAGAGCCTGGCAGGGCAAATTATGCTGAGGGGAAACCAGCACGGGTTTGTGGCGGGCAGATCGTGCCTGACCAATCTAGTCTATTTCTATGACCAGGTTACGAAATGCCTGGACACAGGAGGAGGGGTGGATGTCGTATACTTAGACTTCAGGAAGGCCTTCGATACGGTATCCCACCCCATACTGGTGAACAAGTTAAGAGGCTGTGATGTGGATGACTGCACAGTCCGGTGGGTGGCGAATTGGCTAGAGGGTCACACCCAAAGAGTCGTGGTAGATGGGTCGGTCTCGACCTGGAAGGGTGTGGGCAGTGGGGTCCCGCAGGGCTCGGTCCTTGGACCGATACTCTTTAATGTCTTCATCAGCGACTTGGACGAGGGAGTCAAATGTACTCTGTCCAAGTTTGCAGATGACACAAAGCTATGGGGAGAAGTGGACACGCCGGAGGGCAGGGAACAGCTGCAGGCAGACCTGGATAGGTTGGACAAGTGGGCAGAAAACAACAGGATGCAGTTCAACAAGGAGAAATGCAAAGTGCTGCACCTAGGGAGGAAAAATGTCCAGCACACCTACAGCCTAGGGAATGACCTGCTGGGTGGCACAGAGGTGGAAAGGGATCTTGGAGTCCTAGTGGACTCCAAGATGAACATGAGCCGGCAGTGTGACGAAGCCATCAGAAAAGCCAATGGCACTTTATCGTGCATCAGCAGATGCATGACGAATAGGTCCAGGGAGGTGATACTTCCCCTGTATCGGGCACTGGTCAGACTGCAGTTGGAGTACTGCGTGCAATTCTGGGCGCCACACTTCAAGAAAGATGCGGATAACCTGGAGAGGGTCCAGAGAAGGGCAACTCGTATGGTCAAGGGCCTGCAGACCAAGCCCTATGAGGAGAGACTAGAGAAACTGGACCTTTTCAGCCTCCACAAGAGAAGGTTGAGAGGCGACCTTGTGGCTGCCTATAAGTTCATCATGGGGGCACAGAAGGGAATTGGTGAGTATTTATTCACCAAGGTGCCCCCGGGGGTTACAAGAAACAATGGCCACAAGCTAGCAGAGAGCAGATTTAGACTGGACATTAGGAAGAACTTCTTCACAGTTCGAGTGGCCAAGGTCTGGAACGGGCTCCCAAGGGAGGTGGTGCTCTCCCCTACCCTGGGGGTCTTCAAGAGGAGGTTAGATGAGTATGTAGCTGGGGTCATCTAGACCCAGCACTCTTTCCTGCTTATGCAGGGGGTCAGACTCGATGATCTATTGAGGTCCCTTCTGACCCTAACATCTATAAATCTATAAATCTATGAATCTATACTTCATCAGATGTTCTGAAGGGACTGTCAGAAGAGAGCTTCTAAATTATAACCGCTACTTCCTAGAGGCTCTGCTTCCCTGTACAGCAGAAGAAGGTAAAATATGGCTTGTGGGCTGTATCTGGCCTGCCAGGCAATTTAATCTAGCCCATTGGTGTCAACTAATGAATTTTACCCCACCCAGCCCTTCCGCCCATGAGGGTGGGAGTGATGAGCTCATATATACCCCCACCAACCTACCAAATTATGCTTTGCACCTACCCTTGTGCACAGAAGGGCCTGACCCAGCCAGCATGCAGCTTTCAGGTGGGGCTGCTGTTGTCACCATTCCACCTGCTAGGGGACTGCTCGGTTTTCCTGGCATCCCACTCAGTCTGGGCACCAGGTAAGGAAGCAGCTGGGGTCGAGGAAGGAGGAGCTGCATCTGGGTGGGAGCACAGAACATGGGGCTGGGGCTGGTAGCAGCACATACCTGGTGTCTAGGGGAGTGGTGGGAGAGCGGATCTTGGGTGGGCAGGGTGTGGGTATAATGGAGGTTGGGTGGTATGGAGACCCTCATCACACTCCTTCCATGGCACACAGCCCCTGCCAGCAGGGTGCTTGTGCCCAGTGCAGGGACTGCTGCTGGTGGCTCATGGCTGTAGCCAGTGCTGCACATCGGGATGAGGAGTGGATGCAGGCTGGCCCAACTCTGTTGCGTGGGGCTTCCTACAGGGCACATGCAGTTCCCACACTCGTGCCATTGGGGAAAGCCCTGTGTGATGTAGCTGGCTGCCTCCTACTGCGCACGTTCTGGGACTCCGCTGGAAGTGGAGGAGAACCCCATTCCCTGCTGCCCACTGGAGTCCTGGGACCTGCACAGCAGGGAGTGGCAAAGGCAGTGTTCCCCATACCCCCCACCCTCTTTCACTCCTCACAAACCCCACATACCCACACTCTGGCCTCACAACCTCCCCCGTATACACACACACCTCCCCAACCTACCCTATTGCTCCACACCCCACCATACACCCCCCACCCCAACCACAAACCACTTCCCACTCACAATATACCAAAGTAAGACTTTATTTTTGAATTATTATGCAATCATTTCTAAATATACTATGCAAACACAAATCAAGACATAGTTTTTTTGTAATAAATTTAAAATATGTTATAGTAGGTGTTTGACTTTTAGTATATGATTTGGTTTTTTTCTGGTTCCGAGATGGCAACTCTCCCCTCCCCAAATAGTATTTCTGGGGGAGGGACTTCTGGTGGCAATGGTCAGGGGTTAGGGGCAGGACTTCTTGTCCCAGGATGGAGATCAGGGGGTGGAGCACCTGTCAAGAGGCAGAGCAACCTTGCAGCCCTCGACAGCTCACCAAAACTCATTAAGTGGCTCTCCAGCCAAACTAACTGCCTGCCCCTGCTTTACAGTATCTGATGAAGTAAGCTGCTGCTTAGAAAAGCTTATGCCATACATCTCTGATTTAGTGTCAAAGATGTAAATCAACCTTTCTTCTGCCTTGTTGGGTTAGCCATACTGTACTTTTGCACAAAGTGAGCAGGTCTGTAGAAATGTTACAATTTCATTGATATTAAAGGATATTGTTATGAGCCATTGTTACACCTGCATGATTCCATAGCAAAATAAGTGCTGCAAAATAGCTCCAAATTTAACTCTGCCTCATTTAGGGTCAAAGTTAGGGATGTAACAGTTTGATTATAACAAGTTGATTAATGCTGCAGAGGACTCATCTTCCCCATTTAAAGCAGCTAAAAAGTATGTTTGTCTGTACGCTTATATATTTATTTATTTATTTATATATGTTTCTGAATGCGGTGTGTTCCTAAAGGACATTGAGAGAAGTAGAGTTGATTCAATTATTCATTGCATCTGTCACATTGTCCCCCCTGGTGTGTATAAATTGTCATTTTAACAAATACACTTTTAAAAGTGCTCTGATGTTTGAAATTTTTATTTGTTTTTGGAACACATTTCACCAAGTGGATTGTTTACGCACTGTTGTGACTAATCACAGAAATACAGTATATGGGTTCACTGATGGGTACCTGAATTTCAAGATTTTTTTTTCATATGCTTGAATTATCCAAGACTTATGAATGAAAGTATTTGAAGAGATCATTGGTATTTTGATTTTTTTAAGGAGAGAAAAAAAAACAGAGGAAAATAGAGGAAGGAGGGAGAAGGATAGGCCAAGGTACAGTGAGAGAGAGAAATCGGCTCCTTTAGGGTTCATTTAAACTGTTTTTTCCTCCTCCTTTATACAATATATCTAAGATTGTGTCTCCATAATTAAAAAAAATATATACCTGAGTTCTTTCTTGGCTGAGAGAGGAAAAAAATAAGGTAGTTTTAGTAAGCTAAATATCACAGCTATATATTGTAATGTGTATGGTGGTATTTGCAACGAGTGTGGTTATATACTTTTTTTGATTTACTGTTTGTTATCCAGGGCTCTGGCTTAGGTGTTTGGATCTCTGCAATGATTTTAGGAGCTTCTTGATGGACACCTTATGAGTCCCATGACAGCAGCTGTCCCCCCTGCCTCAGTAGCTAATTCTGTCACTGTTGCTACTGTGGTAGCAAAACTGATTCCCACCACCACTGTAGTGGTGGCAAGAGTTATCACTGCTGCTCCCCAAGACCAGCAGGCTCTCTAACAATTAAATGTGGTGAACAGAGATGCAGTCTCCTGTCTTGGCTATCATGGAGGTCTACCTTCCCTGCTCCCACCTCCTTCGAGTGGTGGGAATGGAATACTGTGGGTATGGGGGAGCAAGTGTACAGACATTACATGTGGCATTACAAAACACAGCACTACAGTGATGTCCCTATTTCAAACAGGAACATGTTGGTAGATCTATAGGAAAAGCACTACTTTGTTTTTTCTTTTGGCTTGACAAGGGCATATATAGTGCTACAAATGTAGTGTCTATTCATGGTCTTACCAGACTTTGATTGTTCATTCAAATGGACCATCCTTGGATAAAGAGAACCCATGTTAAACTATTTTGGGGGGGGTTGTTGTTTTTTTTCATCCAAGTCTGAGCTTCTGAGCTTCTGAGGAGGTGGTACATAAACACCAGAAATTTTGGTGAGTGGTTTGGATCACTTGATAAAATTTTTTAAAAGAGAGAGAAGACAAGAAAAATCACTAGTGACAGGAATGAGATAATATATGCCAGAAAAGAATCTGCATGCAGGAAGTGAGAGAAAAGTTTCTGGACTCCTTAAAAAAATCCCTCTAACCTCATCCTAAAGAAATGTCAAGAGTGATGAAGAATACCAGGGGAATGCAAACAGATATTTTTTTATTGTTAGGTCTGTATACTTCCCCGATCTCTAAAGCAAAGACTGATTTGGTATGGAACCTTTGCAAAACCAGCATATTATGTGCTTCAGACAATAAAAGGGTTGGAAGGAAACTCCAGGGTCATTTAGTTTCACTCACTGGTTTTACTCTAGCTAAACCATCCTGGGTAGAGGTCTGTGTGGCCTCCTCTTAAAAAATCTCCTCTAAAGGAGGTTTTACAATTTTCCAAGGTAGTTTGTGCCAAATCTAGCTCCTCTGACACAAAGGATTTTTTCCCCCTGAGGTTTAACCTGAATCTTTCTTCCTGTAGTTGAAACCTGTTGCTTTTAGTCCTTCTCCTTAGTGGCTGTGGAAATAATGGTTCACTCCCCTATTCATGGCAACCTTTCAGCTATTTGAAATAGATTGTGTCAGGTATGTTAATTGTCTTTTCTTCAGGCTCAGTTTTCCCAGTTCCTTCAACATTTCCTCATGAATTCAAACTGAGATAAAAAACCAACCCTTGTTCATGGTCCATTTAACTCTGTAACTACCTACGCATTTCTCTATTTAACCTAAAAGTTACCTAGGTGCCTACAGGACTGCTACTGCCCATTTCCAGAATTGTCCTTATCTGAGGAGATTGGCACCTAAGTCAGTAATCTGGTAGGTATGTTCAAAGAATATCTAACACACTGAAAAGATGGGTCTTCATACAAAACATACTTGTGGCTTACTTTGGCCATTGGAGGAAGCAAGGAGTAGTAGCAAAATGGACCCTGTTCGATTTGGATTCAGATTCAGCCTGAATTGGGGACAGTGATTTGATTAATTGATTTGGATCACTGTTCCAATTCGATTAGGCTGAATCTGAATTTGAAGATTCGATGCTGATTCGGAGAATCAGCAATTCAGCCATAGACACAGCTTTAAATGTTTTTTCTGTATACCTTGAGGTACCAGGTGCGGCTCATGAATTCTGCAACGGTGGGGTAGATGGAGCATCCCACAGGAGTGCAGAGGGCCCCCTGTGTGCTTGGTGGCAAAACCAGAAGTGGACCAAAAGTACTTCCAGTTCACTTCTGGGTCTGCTGCCGAGCATGCTGGGGTCCCCCCCTGAGCCCCCATGGTTCAGCAATTGACTGCAGGGGGACCCTGGGTGCCCCCCCAGACCCAGGAGGTACCAGTCGCTGAGCCAGGAGGGTGCAGGGGGGCCCCCCCATGCGTTCCCCAGCAGACCCGGAAGTGGACCGGAAGTGCTTCTGGACCAAAAGTGGACCATGCATCCCAGTATCACAGCATTGACGAGCTGCCCGGTACCTTAAGGTATGTAGAAAAAAACCATTTAAAGCTGTCTCTATGTCTGAATCGTCAAATCTTTCCAAATTGATTCGGAGGATTCCAATTCGATTCAGAGAGATTAAAGGGTCTCCTGATTTGATTCAGATTTGGAGATTCAGCTACTGAATCAGGGTGCATCTCTGCTGAATTTAATCAGTTTCTGAAGGTTTGCACAGCCCTAGTAGCTACATTTTGGGTAATAGCTGGGTGATTACAGCACCTCCTCATGAAATGGGAACCCCAGGTTCAACATTCTCCTCCGCTCCAGTGAAACAGTTTTAGATATCTAGCCTCTGAGGAGAGCATTTAAACTACCAGTCAGTATGCTTGGCTCTGGGAGGGCCAGGGGAAACATTTCTCTGCCTCTTCTGTTGAAGCTGTGCTACTGTGTAGAGAGGAAGACAAAATTCTTGGAGCCAGGAACCAATAGGAAGCATCAGTCTAGCTTAGTAGCTGGGGTAGTCGCAAGGCGTCTTTGCTCCTTGGGCTAATTATACATTTCACATGAAACAGTTATTGGATCATATGCACCCAGACACAATCCTGGGAGAAGAGACTGGAGGCCAGATTGAGGAGGGCCTACAACCCAAACTTCCCATTTCTTGATGGTCTAAATGGGCTATCTTATTTTTTTAAAAGTGGGGACCATACCTTTTCCTCTGGCTGTATTTAAGGTGGCCACAGTTACCTTTGTGAGAGGCATGAGTTGCCAGTATATGTGAGACATGCAGTGAACATGACTGATGGATTGGGCCCATCGAGGCACTTAAGAACTGTTTTGTCTAGCTTCTGGATCTTGACTGGGCTCAGGCAGGACCTAAGCATGTAGCTGTTCGGCTGAGGCATCCTGGGCATGCACAAGGGTAGAAGTGCAGGCATCCCAGGCACTTTCAGGTCAAAGAGGTGAGGTTAGGCAGCTGCTAAATAGGTTTTTTGAATTCCAGTTTTGGACTTAAGTATTTTAAGTCTGTTTAGAGCCTATTTTTTGGATCTGCCCAGGAGTGTATAAACCTACATTGGCAAAGGATGAGATAGATAATTGAACCAGAGAGCTCAATTAGCTGTCATGGTTGCATCTGGGGGTAGTCAGCTATTCAGGCACACCTGTATAATATTTTAGGCATTACCTGGCTAGAGCTCTGGCCAGGAGGGAAGTTCTGGGAAGACAAAGCTCAGTTAGGAAGAGTGTAGTTGGCTCCTGAAGTAGGTCTGAGAGAGCTGCATGGTTGTCAGAAGGTCACTTCTGAAAGAGGACTGGGGAGCTGTGGGAGTGCAGGGGGGTCAAAAGGTTCAAACATGAAGCAGGTGGAGTTGTTTAAGCTTGGATTGTTTGGGAGCTGGATTTTGCTGCTGGGAGATTTCTCCAGGGAGAAACCTTGGGATCTCATTCCCGTGAAAGAAAAAAAGGAACTGAAAGTGGCAGCCTTTGTAGTATTAAAAGCTGTTTGGGGACAGTGTTAGTTGGAATTTCTCTTGATGGTCTGTGAATTATTGGTACCTCAAAAGGGAACTAAATGGGAGCTGCGAAAGGGATGAGTTATAGAGAAGAGTGTATCACTGCAAGAGCTGGAGTGGTAGTTAATCTGGAAGCAGATGAGGGCAAAAACCTGCGATGCCAGGCCAAAACAGGAGGGACATGTCAGGCTGAGAGTATTCTTTTATGTATTCTATTACTAATAATTTATTAGTCAGTCTGCTGTTTGATGTCTGCCAGTATGAATTCTGTAATAAATTGGCATTTGAGAAAACTGTAGCCAGCCCTGCAGCTGTCCTCAAGTCACTAACTCTTAACATTTTTTGACTTGTCACATACCATGGTTAATAACATGCAGGCTACAAAAAAGAGTCCTATCTATGTATTCAATAATTTAACTGCACAGGTAAGTTCAGTGCTTTTTCTCTTTATGCTGAGATACTTGTTTTATCAACGTACACTCTTCTTTAATTTACAGAGTCGCCCCTTCATCTTGTTGCTGACAAAGACAGAGAGAGAATAAAGGCAGCATGGGCTTCCTCAATCTTGATTTGATTATACATTAAATACAATTTAAAAAATATAAAATGTCCTACTCTACAACTTACAACCCCTGTATATTTTTTACCATCATAAAATTACTCTGTCCCCCCCAGCACTTTTTTCTTTCAATATGATGCAGATTTTCTGTAATGAAACTCACTAGTTTGAAGATTTTTGGTTGTAAATGCACTTTAAATCACATGACATTATTTGCAGTCACAAATGTGAGGGCATCAGTGAAATCAACTGTATATTGCCTGCTTTAGCTTTTAGACCTTTACAAAATAATTGTCATATGAATGCTTCCAAGCTCTTTTCCAGCGGTGGTACCAGGTAGACCAGAGTCACTGGCACATAGCTTAGATAGTATTAGACACCGACTCAGCCAGTGCACACATTAATCAAAATCATAAATTTATAGAGATTTCCTTTTTAATATAGGTGTAGAAGTAGATAAATAATCCTTGCAATCAGTGGGAGGCGGGGGGGGGGGTTCATTACCATATACACTTAGAACCGGCCATAGATATATAATTCTGCTAGTGATACGTCTCTAGTTATTACCAGGTTTGCAATTCAATTACCTGAGGAGCCTCAAGTACCATTGATTATTCATGGGATTCTTGGGCTGGGTTGGCTACAAAACTACTCATTAATCCCTCGAGTGCCCCTGGGCATCCAGTATGCATCCAGCATAGTAATACTCCCTTAGACCTAGCATACACAAGGTATTGGCTAGTGAAGTGGCCAAAGTGAAAGCAGACACTCCAGTGGCTATTGCCTTTTTAAGTATAACAGCTATGTGAAATAATAGAGCTGTGGGCCTTCTGAAGGCACAGTGCATGAGGGGTTAAATGAACCAAGGTCAGGTAGCTTATTAGTTAGCTGCACAAACCTAGTAGCACTAATGAGGAAAGGAAGGGAGACCGCATATCTGGGGTTTTTTTTATGTAGTTTTTTTGCTATGAAAAAAGCATGTGCTTTTTCTGACTAAATCCAACCAGGCAGGAGGGGAGTTTGCAAAAAAGGGTTTAGCAGTAATGTATTTTGATGACCAGGACTCTTGCTGGACAAACTCTGGCCTTACTTATTCAGGATTCTTGAAGACGGGTAGAAGTGCATGCTTCCTTGCAGAAGCTTCATAAAATCCTAGAATATTTGTAACGCTGCGTTCCTGGCAAATAGGCCATGCTATCTCTTACCATTAATCCTAAAAGTAAGGCTGGTTTGGTCAGCTGAGCTGCTGTTAATAAATAAATAAAGGTTGGGGTGAGAAAAGGGAGTTCAGGCTTATTACTTAGTCCAAGAGCTTTATTGGTGGTGTCTGTTATCTTCTCATTCCCAGCCAGTACAAAGCAGCATGCAACTTTCACATGCCTTGCTGCTCCAGTTTGCTTGTCGGCATTTGTTCATCACTGTAGGGAGATATCAGGCAACTCAGCAACAACTAGAGAGCATCATAACCCAACTCCTGGCTGCAGCAGGTTAAAGGAAAGATTTTTTCAAAGGCACAGATGGCTTAACTGGTATAGGAGCCAATGAAAGTTAGGTGCCTAACAGTCATTTACACCTCTGATCAGTTCCCTCTAAAGATATGGATTGACTGGTGTGTTCTGTCAAAGAAAACTTAAAAAGAGTAAGCCCTCTTCCCCTACATGCAGTATTACTCCAATTACACCCGACACCAAACATTACTTGATGTTTTGGGGTATTTGATATATTATATTTTCCAAGCAAGGGAGTGAAAGGGTTTTGTTCATCTTGGCCCTCATTTGTGCGTATCACACAACCCCTTCACAGTTTGGCACAGTCCAGCAGACCTGGCTCTAAAGTCTGGCAGTATCTCATCAGAAAATGCCCAGGACCTGAACTGCAAGGTCAGGATTGAAATGGCTTGGCAGAGGAATATCTGGAGAAGCTTACATAGCTCTGGCCTTGCTACATCTGGCTCAAACAAATGCTCTCAGTGCTTCCCTTTCATAGACACTAAATTTACTTGCATTTCCTTAAAAAAAATAAAAGCCACATAAAACAAAGCAAATAAAATATTGTGAATAGACCAGGACTGCGCCTTCATTTTAGGCTTATAAAATGTGATAGCCTGTACCTTCATCTTCTTTTTTGTTTTCCTCTGCGATCCTATTTTCATATGTAGACACCTGTATCCGAATCCTGAGCTGGGATAGTGCTCAAACAAGCACTTAGAAGTGTTTAGTGTGTCAGGTATATGTTGTTATTGCCATAGTTTATTAAGACATGAGACTGCTCATATAATCTCTGTATTAAGTTTGCTGAGGAAGCTCATTTGCTAAGGCATTGGCTTTGCATTTTTTTTTTTAAGCTTTGCATTTTAAGTGACATGTTATTTTTTGAGCTTTGCTAACTTGTAGTAGTTCTTGATACGGATGCGTCTTAACTAGCTTAAGAACCTCTTCTTTCAAAGTCAATGTCTGTATGTAATCTTTAGTACATTGTAAAAAGACAGCCAAACAAACCAATCCTTTGCTTCAACCTATGTGTATGCCAAAGTATGTGAGGCCATGGATGAAATGTAACTTCTAAACTAGGAATACTGCAGTAATGTTCTCAGGAGGATTCAATAACAGCATTATGGCATCTAGTCATCTAGTGGCTGATTTGAAAAATGCAACTTGATGAACAGAAAAGGGGAGAAAAAGTATGAATGTACATTTTTAAGATGATGGTGTGAAAGGGAAAAGGGGGTTAAAGAAATATATTTGTCACACAAAAACTAGAGAAAGGAAATGTGGGACAGGCAATGGAAAGGATCAGTTTAAAAGTCAGCAGTATCCTCCTTAGACCTATATTTGGAACTGTCTTTTACAATCATCCTTGAAAACATGGGAGGGCTATAATGAGATGGCATTGTCAAAAATATTATAAATGGGTCATGGTTGGTTAATACAGTTAGGATGCACTTTTTTTTTTCTTCTCCTGTACTGTGCACTCTGCCCTGATCCAACAAACACTTGAGTACAATGGAACTACTCGTGTGCCCTGTGTTAAGCACATATTTGCATACTGTGCAGCAGAGGGGCTGGAGTGCTGAGCACCTTGCAGAACTGAGTTCTTGGTTTGTATTGTCACTTGTTCTCTCCGAAGACTGAGTTCAAATCCTGGGCTAAATCATAAACGAAAATGAATTTGGACTGCTTAACAAATTGCTACAAAATTGGCTTTCTCTCAGGAGAGGCTTGGGTCTTGAATAGCATGGCAGATCAGAATGGAAGTGCTCTGGGAAAAGCACTGTGGGTTAAGCCTGTATTATATGTTATCAGCTTCCACTATTTCAGATCTAGCCAGTACTGTGTGTTCTTCTTTTTGAACACTGAATGTACTCCATTTTGCTTCAAATGGATGAACTGCTATGGAGGAGTTTGTGTACCTCTGAACACAGGGCTAATGGGGTATTTTAATTGCCTGACCTGTCTTTGAACTAATGGCTGCCACCATCTAAAATGACAGTCCCAGAAGTACTGCTGCTGAAATATGACTGTAGATTTGGATTAACACAGCATTTAGCCTTTTGTAATGCCACTTTTAGCTTTCACTTTTTATTAAAAGAGCTGAATCTCAGTAACTGTTAGCTGTTCTTTACACTACTACCTGGGGAATCTCAGTTTAAATCTTTATCCGAGTTCTTCACTTCTTGGTCTACTGGGAGATAAAAGAGGAAAGCTGGTCAAATAATGAGAGAATTTATTCACAAATAATTTTCAGGAGGAAAAAGTGCTCTGATTCCCAACACAGACTATTCTCAACTATTATTCAATAAGATGCGTTTGAGAGCGTTGTTGAGAGCAAAGGATCTCCATTGCTAGTGTGTGGGTGGTACCTCTTCTAAGTTTTAGAATAAGAGAAGCAGAAGAGGTCTAAATAACCTGGCCAGGATGCAGTGACCAGGATGATGCAGTACTATTATCAGCTTGATAAAGGAGGAATCGTAAAAAAGTGCTAGAAGGGACCTTGGGAGGCTACCCTAGTCCAACTCCTTGCTCCAGGCAGGATCATCCATGTCTGAACTATCTCTGCCAAGTGTTGGATGAGTCCTGCTGGAATGAAAATGTTATACTCTTTTTTTTTTTTTTTCCCTCTGGCTAGTGATCAGGCAGACAGGCAGAACTCTTGCCCTATTTTTTCTCCCACTTTTCCTATCTATTGTTCCATCTTGATGTTTTGTTTGCTTTAATTGCAGCTTCCAGTTTTCTGGTGTTTCTCATGACAAATTAACTTGTAGTGCAGCATGTCTAGTACCTGTTGAACATTTTTCCAGTAAGGTAAACTTTTAAGAGAAGACAGGATAAAGTGCACACTATATATGCTCATTATTCTTCAGGCACTGAACTCATGCATGCTTCTTTGTCATTGCACATTGGTGAATATGTCTGCTGAGATTGAAGAAAGAGAAAACTTCCAGTTCTTTGACTCAGTGGTTTGTGCTGAGGCAAACTGAATGCTGAGACCAGATATTTGAAAGAAATGCATGCACGAGGCAGCCCATTCTTGTTTGGAAGTGCACAGTACACCATGCAGAAAACTCATTCACTTGCTTCAGTGCCATTGCCTAACAGCAAGAAATAGATGTGTGGACAGTGGTAAAGGGAAAGAAGCTTTGATTTTTATTTATTTATTTTATTTTCTTCTATTCCTCTTTTTCAACAAACATGTCTTGATAGACTTTTAAGTGTCCTGCATTGAATAGAAGGGAGATTTTTGCTATGCGCTAATTTGTGCAGTATGTTTTTCTAGTATAAGTTCAACAATGCATTAGGAGAGGCCAACACGACTGATATGTTGTGTAACATTTCCACAGATGAGAGCAGACTGACTTCATCAGTGATGCCACTTCTGTAAGAATGTGTCCTGAGGGGTTACAAAATGGTGATCTTTTACTCTGTGCTAGGAAATGCAAGGCAAGTTGAAAGTTTCTCTTAATTTCCTACAGAATTTAAAATGTTAATGTACAATTATCATGGAAGTCTCTATTTGTTTAAGAAAAGGATCCTGTGTAGAGCCAGATCCTCACGTGTATAAGGCTATCTTGGGCTGCTCTGTGGTGGGGGTACCAGTGGTGGGAGGAAGAAGGAGAATTCCTTGAACTTTGTTCTGCTGGATTGTGTCTGTCCTTTATCTGCTCCCTGGCACACTCCCTTCAGTGCCCAGGATTCCCAGAGCTAAAAGTAAGTGGCTGTGGTCCTACACACAGGATCTTTGTGTTGTGATATATTCTATATACCAAGAGATCTTCTTGAGATCTTACTGAGGAAGCTGACAAATGGCAGAGGAGGAAGGAAGTGCACAACATCCTGGCCAACACTTGTGTCCCTCCCCCCACCCCAGGCACCACTTATCATGTCTGGGGGAAAAGTATGGATTTGGATTCCTCAGCCACCTTTAAAAACTCATCAGTAATTGCACCCCTCCATACCCCCCGTCCGTGGGGGAAACCTCTTCTTCATATTGAAGGATAGCTAATGATACCACAAGAGACTGATGTAGACTTATAATGGGCTTTATGGACCTGTAAAAAAAAATAAAAAAATCTCACTTTGAATATATATGTAAAACAACAGGCTACTGTGTTCACTGCTGTTTTCACCTACTCCAGTGCCAATCCAGAGTAACTTCAGTGAAGGCAAGAGTGTTACCTTGGATCCACTGGCTGCATTAGAATCGGGTTGGCACCAGAGTAAGTGAAACATTAGCCTGCTGTTTGTTAACTATCCAGAGCAAGAGGAAACTAACAGTATTAGGCAGAACTTACAGTCAGGTTTCTTGCTTCTCTCTTGATATCGTTGTTTGAAAGATGAGCGCAGAAAGTAAGATTTTTGAAGGATAAAGGCATAATAAAGAAGCCGGTTGACAGAGCAGTCTCTGAAATTATTTTGAAACTACAGATGACCCTTTATATAGCTCTATGTAGGAACTTGGAGTTTGTATTTAATGTAGTTCAGCTGATTACAGTGAGTACAGCACCTTTTCAGGAGGAAAAAGTGGTTTGCGTTATTACTGTTGCAAACCCCCCCTAAGACCTAAACAACAACGAACTGAAGGCAGGAGCATCTTTCACTGAATCCCTGAAAGTCTATCATCTCAGAAGGGATTGGCTGACACAGTATGTTGTCATTCCCAGCCGAGCTGCTTTCTAGGAATGATGTCAAAACATGTCTGTCCCTGGTGGCTTAGAGTACCCATGTACTGTAGTGTGGGGCCACCTGCTGCATTTCTGAGCCAGCTCATTTCTACACAGTGCTCAGTGGAGCAGGGAAGATTAACTTTTTGAAAATGAAAAGGACAGATAGAAGAAGAACTGCTTATCAAATATGCACATTTCAGATGGAACTTCACACTCGGTAGAAAGATGTTAGATTGCTGTTAGCTCTCTGGAGCGCTCCTGACAATGTGTTATCAGGTCATGTTTGCATGACAGTGGCAGCCCATGCAGGAAACATTAAGTCATATGACTTCTAAGACAGAATCAATCAAGTGAGCAGTACAGCTCCTGAAAACTAATTTCACCTTCATAAGGTCTGGTTATCTGTGTGGCAGACATGAGGTTTGTCAGCCCCATTTCAGTCTGACCAGGTTCAGCACTGCATCAAGAATTTTAATGAACCGATAGTGTAATATGTATGAAAGATGACACTGAGATGAATTTGTGAAAAGCCAAGTTCCCATGAAATATGAACAATTACTGCAGGCTTCATCCCCCCACTTAGCCCACATAAAATGTCCATTTAAAAAGCCTTTGTCTTGTTAATCATTTACAGGTCTGTGTATGGCTTTTTATCACCTCCTTATCTGTTTAAAGCTGAAAATGCAGGGTAGATTTCAAGAGCTCAGTATCTTTGTGACATGGGGTGCCAAGACCTTACTAGATGCAAAGTAACGGTAATACTTCTGTTATATTTCTGGAGACACCCTACGGTGGTGTTGATAGCATGTACCCATATGTATTCAGAAAACATGCATTGGCTTTGGGGTGCACTGACCAGACAGGCTGTGAATTCATTCTAGTAATTATTTTAGTATTAAAAGCTCAGAAATTACTGGATCTGGACACTTAGCACTACTTGCTTCCAGGGATTGTTTTAAAGTCTGCTCTAATCTAGGCAGGGCATGGCAGGAAGCAAACCTCTCTCTGAGTCAGGGACCATGTTAAGATGCAGCAGTACTACGTTATTAACTCTTCAGTGTCTCAGATATTTCAGCAAAAGGCACTACTTTTGGACACTGTTGGTCAGCTTTATTTTTCTTGGAACCTACAACTCCTCAAAGTAGTGTTTTTAAAGAAGTCAGAAGGGAAGAGTTAACCAGCCCCAGTCCATCCACAGGTTGTTGCTAAAGCACTTGAGTACTCTGTGTATTGGGCTAGAAACATGCCTCTAGGTTGGGAGGAAGGTGGGGGCAGGGGAGATTTCTTGGATCTTTTGGACAAGCACCCTGTTTGTCTGCTTATTGAAGTAGTATTTCTGATGATTGAGATAATTTAATGTATACATAGCCACTTGTAACTGTAGTTAATTCAGCTTCACAAAGATTGTCGTACTATTTTTATCTACAATACCGCTTATTAAATAGTAATGGGTCTCTGCGCGTTTGAGGATAGTAAGCTTCATTTAGATGCATGTGCTGACAGTTATCTTGTTGCGGACAATGCAACAGCAGACACCTTGTCACGGGCTTTCTCTCATCTCCTCTCTTAGTTTTCCATTTGAGAACGTTCCAAAGAGCAGTTTATAAGCCTTATAACTTTCTAATGATCTGACAAAAAACTGCAGGAAGCAGTACCCAGATGCTCAGAGGAGTTGACTACAAAGGGGATTCAGTACTTTAAAAATCAAAAGCCCTTCCATTGTTTAATATGCAGATCTGTTAAGCACCACCTTGCATTTAAAGGTCAATTTTTCATAAATGATTCTTTGGTTGAACCCCCAGTTTTGTGTGTACAGTGTCAAATTGGAAGCTAGGCTGAGGCTGCTTTTAAAAATGTTCTCTGTAATATTATTTATGATGCCATTTATTATCTTTTAAAGAGCAAAGGGGAAAAAAGCTCTGGTCTCATTTTTTTTAAACCCAAATATTTGTTTGTAAATGTATTGTGAATAAAGGGTATTTGGTCAAATCTGTTTCACTTAAAGTTATGTAGAAAACTTAACCCTCCCCCCCCCCCCCCCCCCCCCAAAACACAGTGCTTGACTCCAGATTTAAAAAAAATCTGAAATCTAGATTAATGGAATCTCAATGCTTGTATATCTTTCATTTCTCGTAATTGGACATAATTGGTAATGTAAACACCATTGTAAATATAAATATTGTAAATTGATTTAACTTTTGTGCTTACCATTTTACTGGTAAAAAGCTTATTCTTGACTTAAGAGTTTAAAATAACTAGTAAAGTGAGTGTATGCTTTTGGAGAGAGGAGAATAGTGTACATTAAGTATGAATGTATAATGTCAGTTCCATTCTCAAATGCCCTATACTGAGGTTCTGTACAGTGCTTTGTGTGTATATTAGATTCTTCTAAAGCATCATTTCTTTTACCAATATCAGAAGACAGAGAGACTCAGCAATAAAAATAAAGGGAACTGTGTAACACAACTGTTCATCCTTTTTGCTTTGTCTACCTGTGTACCCTGTCACAGTAAATAAACAAGATGCTGTCCCATGTAAATGAGGGTTATAGGCTATTGCATTTGTAATGAACTTAATTAGTTCCTTGGGTTATGTGTAAGGGACAGAAAGAAGCATAAAATCTGCCTATCTCATTGTGATTGCTTTGCTTCCCAGTTGGCATTCAAATACTTTCTGTGTAGGTAGGCAATGCACTCCCAAATGAAAAAGTGAGTCTACAGGTCTCTTTTCTGCCTTTAATTGCATGCATCTCAAAACATTAGGCTTTTTGTTGATTTTTATCCACCAAGAAAGGGCACTGAATCAGCACAACCTTAGTAGATCTCTCGGGATGGGTTATGTAAAATGCATTTATTAGTTTTGCTTAAAGTGCCAAACACACATTTTTATTACCATAGCAGCCACCCATGTGAGACACAGGAACAGGATGGCAACTGTTCCTTTTGATTTAGGGTTTCCTTTTACACCTGCCACCATTAAAAGCCTGTTACATGCCATTATAGTAGAGTGACTGGGAACTGGGTCTGATGCAACATATGTACTGTATCCAAAAGTAATGTCATCTGTGAACATGAAAAACAAAGTGAAATAGAGGCATGAACAGAGCAATAAGGATTCAGTCTTTCAGCTTGTGTGTGAGCTCTGTTAAGTATAGAGGTATAACTGTATACAACAAGTAGCAGAATTTCACTCCTGGAAAGTGCAATTTGTATATCATTTATTATGCAATTTCTAGTAAAAGAGGAGCATATACCAAAGCTAACTAACAATATTTGCAGAATTGTCCTATGGAATCCATTGGACCTATTTCAACAAGTAACGTGAACATGATTTGGCCCCCGTGTTTTGATTATCTGTTGTCCTCTTTGAAGAATTACACTGAGATGGTGAATGTCTTTTTTGAATGACCGGTATTCCTTCTGTATTTTCAGAGTGGTCTGAACCTATACTCACACTTGGGTACTGTTTGCCATCTTCTATGTAGCATTGGCTTCTACCAGATTTTAACCATCTCAGCATTGCCATTGTTCAATGCCCGTTCTTCACAAGAAAAAACTGTTTCCCACAACACATGTAGTTCATGATGCAAAATTTTGTTTGTTATGGGCTCTGTTGCTTTGTTCCCTTCAGAAGGAGACTTCAATTTACTTAATCTTTTCCTGATCTTAATAGCTTCCACTATTTTAATTTTGCTGAGGGGAAAATATAATTCATTCAATGCACAAGAGAATACAAACAAAATTATAAGACATCTTTCCCAAAAGCATTCATTGTCTCTCTTTATTTCCCCCCCCCCCCCATTAGCTGCTCTTGGCTTCCACCACAAAATATGCTTGCTTGTCTGTATGGTATAATTACTTTTTTTTTTATGAACATACAGGGCAAATTTTATCTCTGGCTTAACTTTTGTTTTCAAAGGAGTTACTTGAGGGATGAATTTGGTTCACAGCCTTCTGTTACCAAGGTATTGTATTCATTTACTCCAATAGAAAAATGATTATAAAAGAATAACCAACATGCTTCCTTTGTTAATGCAGATAAATGATATTATAACTCTCAAGTACAGAGCTGAGGTCGGCAGGGAGGGCGAGAGAAACATTCCACTCACTCGCTAGGTGTACAAATAATGGTTGTGTGAGCTTCTCAACTAGTTAGAATGAAAAGGTACACCTTATTTTGAGGAGGTCATCCTATAGCGAGAAAGTGACTTCACTAGAAAAAAATTAATTGTAGCATAACTTGCCTCTATCCCTATATTTTAAGCTAAAACCGTCATTTATCATATGAACAAGCTTAGAAGTGGAGGACTGCAGGACATTTTATGTTAAATACCACCTCCTTCCCCCCAGCCTCAACAAAGTTATTTTAAATAGTCAAAATAGCAGGGCCAAGGGCTGCTTGCATTATGTTGCCATGAAGGAGATTGTATTCTGGGAAGATCTGAGATACTCACCCCAGTAGAAAGAGGGGAGAGATGGTAGGGATGGTCGGGCTCCTGGAAAAGGGATATATTAGCAACTGAACTGAGTAGATGCTGGAAACCAGAGTCTCTGGTGACCCATGTTGGATGATCCATGAAAGTATTTGGTAGCCTTGGTGGGAAAATGTTGCTTTCTTGTCCTCCTCAGGCAAAAGTGAGCTGCTTTCTTTGCTAAAGAGAAAAAAAAAGTTGAAAATGACAGGTGAAGGGGCTATGTCAAATTTTGGAGACCCAGTATGACTTGACAGAGGGGAGAGAGAGCATATCTAAATTCAGAAAGGGTCACTCCAAAAAATCATCCATAGATGGGGCCAAAGAAGGCTTTGGACCCAGTAATTTTTGGAGCTCTGTAGTGGTTAGAGGCAGTGCTTCTGTTTATTAGGAAAGTCTGTTTGAGACTTCTGATTTTGAACCAAGGTATGGATTCTGTAACCTTAGAGGATTGCTATCATTTTTTCTATGTGGTCTAGTTTAAGTTCCCTTTCAAATGCCATTGCAACAGTGACTCTTCACACGTTGCATGATTTCTGCCATTAATTAGGAAAGGTAGAAGTGGTTGGGCTATTTTCAACAAAGAAAAATTTAGTTTGGGGAGGCTGGGGAAAGATTGGGGTTGGGGGAGGAAAGCAAAACTCTGCACAAGTTTTGAGGACTTTTTGCAACTCTATCAGGGGGAAAAAAACTGTTTCTTTCTAGAAAAAAATACCAGGATAAAAGCAATATAAAATCATTGGACTAGATTTTTTTTGACACAGCCCAATATAAGCTATTCCCTACCCAGGAATGTTCTCTGGAAGTTATTATCTACATTCTTTCTCCATAAGGGTAGGCATTTGCAGCTGGTTTTTCACCTCTTTATATTGCTTGTCCCTCCACATCCACCTTTTCAGGAAGAATGAAACTGGGCACTCTGCCATCTTTTCAGTTTCTCCAGATACAATGAGCCCACATAAAGGCGCCTGTTTGCAAGTGGCTCTTATTTGCCAGTATAGGACCATAGTCCAAGTTATAATCTGTTTCCATGATGTATGAATTGAAAGGACAGGAACTTAGTTTAGCGGGAATGTGAGCATTTAATGGAAAGGATTTATGTGGCTTGCGCATTGAATGCAGACGTGTGTTATGGTTTGTCTGTATTTTGTGGAGGATGTGGCCAGAAGACTGTGTTGCTGTCTAAGGTTCTGAATTCTTCATGACGTGCAAATATAACCCACTGGTGAGTCTATGTAATATGTTGCCCTCTCTGCTGATCCATAGAGGACATGAGTTGTTACAATCCCCAGCTACAGAGCAATTTTTTTTTTCAGTTAACTAGTAGGTTAGCCAAAGAAATGCTTTCAGAGGCCCTTCCTTACAAACTACTCTTAAATTTGGGTGATCTTGCTACCCACACCATTTGCGTCACATGTTTATGCCTGAATTGCACCTGAAAGAATATACTATATTGAGACTCATTCTTACAGTATGGTAGAGAAAAATGCATGCAACATAGATATTCAGCACATTTTGTCTCTTGTTTGCTTATTTTTGTCAGATGAAATCGTAAGTTTGCTAAAATGGTTGTTAGTCACCAGTCAACACAAAGTACATTTGATTCACAAGAAATCTATTAACAGTCGTTGCTACCTTTAACTCCCCTTCCCCATTGTGATATATTTTCTTTCAAATTAAAATCTAATTTTTATAAATATGTTGAATTAATGCCATTGAGCGAGTGAGGTTGTTTTGGGTTTTTTTGTTTGTTTGATTGTTTGTTTTTAAGAAAAAGCTTCACTATATATTTTTTCTTCATGTGCAGGTTGTTGGAGTTTTTAGGTTTTCTTACTTTGTGTGTTAGTCCCCCCTCCTCACCCTCCCCTCCAATCTACCCCTTTATCTTTCAGCAATAGCTCTGTGACATGATACATTTGCTGGCAGCTCTGCTAACTATGTCTGTGCATTCCTTTACACCTTGCAAAACTGTAAATGTAATCCAATGCCAGGCTGTCGGAGAGAGCTTTGGATATTGGATACTGCTAATCAGAGGTGTGGTAGGGGAGATGAGTGTGTGCAGCAGATAACTGTACTTGATTAGCTAGATTTAAATAGTGTTGGACGAATTTGCCAGGTGAAAATAAAAATTGTCAGTTCAGTTTAATTTCATGGTGAATCAAACAAGGAAATTAGATTCTGCTACTCTGTTAGTTTGACATCTACAGCAAGTGACAATTAGAGATGATGAGAGAACTTATATTTATTCCAAAACTCCTGATTTTCTGATAGGCATATAATTTTTATTTACCCTTGTACAGCAGAGAAAAAACCTAATGTAATAGTGTTGTTACAAGACTTAACTAGAATCATCTAGATGTACTTTATTATGCATATAACAACTTGGGACAGTTGATTTAAGTTCTTCCTGATTTGTATGTTGCAGTCTCTTTTAAAGATACATTTATGGATTCTGAGATATAAATTACATTAAAATCACCTTTTGGGACTGGGCCCTTCAGCCATATGAGCTTTACCCGACTGCCCTCTTTATTCCATCCTGTTACATCATTCAATTGAAGAAGTGGGATTACAGCATAACATACTGAGGTTTATGGCAATATGGAATGAAAATGAACCTAGTCCTTTTGCAGCAGCCTGGCCATTCAAGTTTTATTCCTAATTTTTTTCATTAGCCTTGGAAGAAAGGGATTAAATAACAAATTGAAACACAAGCACTTTTTTTTTTTTTAAAGCACTCACAAAGTCCAAATTCAAATTAACTGAACTTCACACCCACATTAGGGTTCAAAGAGCATGAAAAATCAAGCTGAACTGTGGCATGAAATGATTATATATAGAGTTGCATTCCCTTCCCATCTTGTGCAGTGAAGTTTGTAGCTAGGCAGCTTCTACTTCACAAGAAATGCAAAAATAGCACAAGGAAATGAATTCCCACCTTACTTTGCTACTTCAGGTAGAAATGCATTGTTGTCTGGCAGCTGTGAGGAAATCATCAAAACCAACACTGGAATATATAAATAAGGATATAGGGCACAAGGTAGAAAAAAATAATTATGACACTGTCTAGAGAGAAAATACACCTTGGTATTGTCTACAACCGTACCCCTGTCAGGACTCTAAAAAACAGTCTACTTATCTTTGTCTCAGTTCTTCTGTACCATGCAGAAATATTTCCCTTCTCTCGCTCTTTGTCTGTGTAGACTTCCTGCTGTTGGGCACTGTAACATTCTTATTATATTGTAATATGAAAATTGAGTAATATCCTTTTAAATATTTTGTGACCCTTCTGCTGCCTCTCACTGTCTTGTGTTTTAGAAGCTATGGGAATCCTGTCTAAATAGTCATTTACATATCTAGCTAAGCTGATTGGGTTGTATGTGGCTAGTAAATATGATCAATTGGACTCTACTTCATGCTATTTTTATCATATAAAAAACAAATGACACAACATATAAGTTCATGCAGAACCTAATGCAATGTGGCCCCAGGACAAATGGTATCTAATGATAATACATACTTTCATGTCCTTTCTTTCCAAAAACATTAACAAACTTACCCTGAGACAACCTCCCTCTGAGGTAGGGAAGCATTAAGAGCTTAAATACAGATGGAAAAGATTAAATGTCCTATCCAGCCATGTAGAAAGCAACTAATTTGAATCTAGGACGCTTGAGCACCCAGCTGTGCCTCATCCTAGACCCATCTTTTCTATTAAGGTAGGTGTCTCTATAAACTAAAATGTTGAAGACTTTGTTTGGGTCAGAACAGACCTACTTTGAACTTCTACAAAATGAGGCCAGACCTCAAATCCCTGATGGTCTCCCTTGGGAATCTAAAGCTGGCAAGTAAACCAGATTTCTACTCCTTTTAATTTTAAAGCCTTTCCATTTTCCAACATAAATTAGAAAGAAAAGCCAAAACCTTTGAACTTGCAGTAAGAAACCTGTAACATACATTATTTCATAAAATATCAATGTCTAATGTTTTAGAAATACAATATGTCCCCTAGCATCTCGGACAGAAATGGAGGCATTCTTGTAAGCTTCACCGCCACCAACCTCTGGATAGCAGGGGTGGAACTGGCCATTATTGCTTCCTGGTGCTGGGCAACAGTGAAAACGACAGGAATTATGTTAGTTTTGGACAGCAGTTGCTTGTGCCCCTAGCTGTTGCATAGTAACTGCTGTGGCCATGGAGATCTCAAGGCTTCCAGGCTCTATGCCTTTGGAGCAGACTGGCCATGTGGAGTGCTCCAAGGCCAGTACTTCAGGGCTCCCCAGACTCTTGGAGTAGTTGGCACCACAGGTTGACCAACTGTTGCAGCAGTTGACTTCCTGAGTTGGAGGAATCAAATGTTTCACAGACCATGCTTAATAGCCTGTGTCTCTAGAGCTGCAGATGCTAAAAGCCTTTGAGTCCCACAACTGGCAAAGCTGACCCAGATCCACAGACATTGAAAACCCATGATATGACTCCGGGCTTCTTTTTGTGGCAGAGAGCTTAGGATCCTTGACTAACCCTCTTAGTCTAGGCTCTGAGACCTTCCAGCTTCCCAGCTCTTATGCTAGGAACCTAGACCTGAAAGTCCCAGTGAGTTTCAAAACCTGCCTATTGGGCAGTATTTGGTTGGAACGTTGCCTATGTTCTATTTGACAGCTTCTTCAAGCATCTAAATGTTTCCATGAAGTGTCATGTTTTCAGTAAATCAGCATTTTTCCAATGGAAATATATTCAGTTAGACCTGGTCACACATATTCCTTTGGGAACCATTGGTCAGGAACCCAAACCAAGCAAAATATATACAAAATATATACCTTTGTGCTAATGTCTCACTTGGCTTCCTAAATTTGACAGTACAAACCTATGGAATTCTGCATTCCATGGTTAGTTGATGTATGGGAGGAAACTGACTGTTCCCAGGTTTTGCTGCTTCTCCTGCCTTTTTTTTTCTTTAAGCAGCTTAAGACGAAGGTCAAACTAACCTCCAAAAGCCTTTATTTATCATTTGACTGCATTGTAACATTTCTATAAAATCTTAAAATCCTAGAAGAGGCTTTTAAATAAGCCAAGTGTTCTGTTTTCCCCCTACTAAGTTGTCTTTTCACTGCATCTCGTATCCTTGAGAGTGGTGAAGAACCTATGGTTGCCTGATGGAAGCTGATTGCCATTTAGAAAAAATAAGATGGCTTCATCTCATAAACTGTGTTTTAAAAGCATTTCACTCAATACCCAAAGGGCGATACCCTAGGACTGAATTAGCAAGGCAAATCTCTTCAGAATCAAGCAGTAGAGAGTGTTCTTTGAATGTTCTTACATTCTGTGATTTGTCCTGGAGGACACAGGATAATCAATGGTACTGGGGTCGGGGCACATCCAAATTCACTTACAGGTTGGGAATGCCCTATAGAAGGGCATACTTCCCTTTAAGTATGTAGTTCTGTTTCAGATTTTTGCTACTTGTCAAACAAGCATAAACACAGATAGGTTCTTACTCTTCCTAGACCTATTTTTCCTATCAACACTTTCACTGAGATGTGATGATTCTGTCAGTTTTGTTTTACAGAACTTGTATAATTGTTGGACCATATTCTCTGGTGGTGGAGTTCCCCCAGCAAAAATATTGGTCCATTTTCTTTGCTTTAGAATTAGGTGGTTTGATGCCATCTGGGTTTCATCTTAAATTATAGATTCAAGCAGACCCAGATTCTCATGGGGAAACTCCCATGAAACCATTAGATTTGTACTGTGGGACTTTTGTGAGAGGTAGAGAGCTTGTGTGTGTTTGAAAGTATGTGAAATAGCTGGTTTTCTTCTGTTTTCAACAATTAAAACATGAATGGGGTCTGGAAATTAGAACAGTTTCCTTGAATGTTTAGGCAATGTTTCAGAGAATCTGGTGTGCATTTTAAATTAAACATGAAACCAAGCAAGTTTCCACACAGCTCTAATCCTTGCTCAGAAACCTGAACTATTCAAAAGAATTTTTTTAATTAGGGGCTTGGAAAAACCATAGTAAATATTTTAAAGGACTCATGCAGCTTTGTGGTTCTCAACTGCTGCCAGGATCCAAACAAGAAAAAAACCAAAAATGTCATGAGAAGAGGTTTTTCTTTCAGTAACTCTGATCCAGCTGAAACCAGACAGCAGTGCAAGTCCCCCAAGAAGCATATTATTATGAGACTTCCTACCTAATTTCCAAACCAATGAGGTTTGGCCAACTTCAGAAATGTTTTATTTGAGCCAATTTGAACCTCATTTGTCCATCATTGTTATAAAATCTTCCTTCCACTGTATATTTTTGAGAGCTGCTAATTCAGATGGCTCTGACATTCATGTCCTGAATTTTCTGTGAAACTAGAACGGCAGATCTTTGTGAAACAGAGTATGTCTGCATAGCAAAATGCAGTGCTGTGCAGAGATTCCTAACCTAACTGGAAGTAGGATATTCAGTTTTTAGCGTGGTGGCTTGCCTGAACTAACTTATCCTTACAAAGATGGTTTAATGTAAATAAAAAAATAAATAAATAAATAAAAAGGGGAGTTAATTTTTAATTTGGGTAACAAGACTCAAAACTTTCACTTTGAGATTTTTGAAACTTGTATGAATAACCAACTTCGGGTATTTGTGTCATAAACGCATAAAAAAAACCCTCACAATGTACTAGAGAGAGGTCTGAGACAGAAATGCATGAGCCCCAGACATTGAGTATGAGGGGACAGAATTGCCCACCCCCTGAAGTCTTTTGCTGCCTAACTATAGGAGCCAGGCAGGTGCAGCCTCTTACCCAATCGTATATATGTGGGCAGGTGGAATGGTGCTCCTCCATGTCTGTGTTCCCCTTAACTCCTCCCAGCAGGCACGGAATTGAGTCCAATAGCATATTGGAGATTGCAGGGGGAGGAGAAACATGGGAGTGAATGGGGCACCAGGGTTAGCTTCCAGGGAGCCAACACCACAAGGCCCCAGCCAGTGTTACTGTAGTAGCAGCTACCTTCAGTGTGCACAGAACCAGGGCAGGTAAGACTTCCTTTCCATTCACCCTCTGCCCCTATCCCCCCAGTCCACAGGATAGCCTTCCACCATGGGTGCTGAGTGAGCTTGATTATGCCTTTACCTATTCCTTTAAAATTTTGCACATTAAATCCCAGGATCAAAGATAATCCTTGTAGTTTTATTTGAAAATCAGATACATAAGCATGAAAGGTCTGTTTTTCCAGATTAGGTTTAGATATGGCCCAAGATAGTGGAAATATAATGAGGATAGTTCAACTTTTGGACAGATTTGCAATCAAAAACTGATATTGGCTAGCTAGATTTCCAGAAATGTCCTGGCTGTCAGCAGTCTAAGACTGCCTGTGACCCGAATTCCACTATGTAGCTTAGATGTAAATACCACTTCTGTTATAAACTTGCCAAAATGTTTTGTATTTGGTGTTTAAGGAACAGGGCAGGAACCATGGGGATCTGGGTCCATTTTCTGCTTCTGGTTATAAGACTTGGAAGATTCTCACGTGGCTTGCGTTGAGTTATTTAAACACTCTGTAACGGAGTTCCCCTTCTATAATGCAAAGATTGTTGTACTTCCTTTATATCATCAGTGTTGTGAGAATGGTTTAATTCATCTTTATCAGGTACTTGTATTCTAGGGTAGCAGAAGTGTTGTAAGTAACTAAACTGAAAACTAGACTTTGTTTACATGGTCCTTTTGCTGATAGAAATTCTCATGGCAGACAAAATCATTAGAATGGAGCTCCTCCCACAGGACTTCTGGTGCCCCTATGGGTTCTTCTACACAAGATGCTAGCTGCACAGTAGCCTAATAACACTGCACAGTAGCATGCTGGTCAAAACCCATGCTAATATACAACTGCACAGTATTAGGCTACTATACAGTTAGCAACCAAAAAACCCAGGTGCCAGCACTACTGTGCAGTAGCTCAAGTTACTGTGCATTGATTTAGTACTTGGATAACCAAGTACTAAACTTGAATGCACAGTAACTATGGCACATGAATGAACGTGTAGACACCCTGTGTGGCTCTATTATAGTAGTTGTGCTGGCAAGGTGCATGATGCACCCAGAAAGGCACCAAATATTAAAGGGAGTCACAGCTGCCATCAGTGAGTATGTGTGCATTTACACATGCTTTCTGCTGCTTTCAGAAATTTTTGTTTGCCTATACACATGCTCATTGGTGTCCTAATTAGGACATATCAGAACAGATTGGATTAATAGTCTGCTCCATGTTCTAATTAGGATGCCACAACATTACCACTGAATCATGTGTATTAAGACCATGCACATTTCAAAATGGCTGTAGGGTGCTTTAACTAAACCTTGTCAAATGAGGTTTAGATAAAGCATCCCACAGCCATTTTGAAAAGTGTGGGGCTTAATACACATAATGGTGAGGTGTTTTGATTAGAGTGGCTGCCCAAGAATCACCCTAATTCAAATATCTCCCCCCCCCCCGCAACCTCCTAGCACATGCATAGGCAGCCTATGGGTGATGATTCCCCTCTAACTCATGGTGCTTTACAGAAAGTGCCATGAGTTACAGTGCACTCCCCACCCCCACCCTGCCCAAACAGACATTTGCTGTTGGGTTGGAGGGGTGGGAGAACAAGCTCTGCTTTGCAGCTCGTCCAGGAGGAGCTGCATTTCTGCAGCCTGTCTCCCATAGCTTACTCCCCAGCTGCAGTGCTCCAATCTACCCCCTGTCCCCTTCCAGCAGAGGCTGGCCAAACCCTAAAATCCCAGTCTGGAGCTTCCTCCTCTCCATTCTCCCCCTTCCCATCCTGCAGACAACACCAGGGGCAGGGCTGGTTTGCATCAGCCCAGCCCTGATCAGATAGAAGTTAATGAAGGTACTCTGCTTTGGAGTGCTTTCATTTGAACCCTCATTACATGAGAGTTAATTTGTTGCATGACTGGGCACTTTTTAAAGCACTCTGCAGCCATGTACTTCTGTCAGGACATGGCTATAGAGCACTTTCAAGGGGCTGATTGTGTGATGAATGTCACTTCTGTGTCAGCACCCTATATTACTATGCTGGTAGGAGGAAGGGTGTGGGCACACTCACAGTTGGTCAGCAACACTTAGGAAATGTTTCTGAAGAACTTGGTCTGACCTTTGAGAGGAATATAAAATCAATTTATTTATTTTTTTTTTTTGGTGGCTTTGGGTTTCATAAAGTTCTGGGTGGTGGTGGGGGAAAAGGTAAAAAAAAATTGGGGCAGAAAGAGATTAATTTAGAGGGGTTGTAGCACTGTGTATTGCGGCTCCACTTTCTTTGCTTGGTACATGAACGTAGCATCTCTTATGTACAATGGCCGCAACTCATCTGCTTTATGCTGGAAAGGTGAAGGAGGAAATAGGAAGCCATGGGTCCATCCTGTTACTTACAGATCAGGATGCTGTAGCTATATGACTGGTTGTATAGAAGGATATGTCCTATTGCCATCTTTTAAATGTGTTGGTGCAGCTGTGCAGTTCAATGAATTGCTTCTTAAATCCAGTTCAGAATGAATAATTAGTTGCCAGTAACACCTAAACTAGCTATGAACACACTAGCTTCAGAACCAGAAACACCTTGGTTGGGTTTGTTTGAACACACATCTTCTGCTTCTGGTTCAGGTGCTAGCACAAAAAGTTGGCTTCAGTATCTCTACGTAACTGAATGTGAAGGCTAGGCACTTGTCTTCCCCTGCTAGTACGGAGATTTTTTATTTTTCCTTAGCACCACCTTAATATATTGTTATGCATTAGATTAAGCCTTGTTCAAGTTGATTGGCCACCTTTCATTTAAGATATGTGAATGGTGGTAGAAAATATTCAGATGAAGTACAGCTTCATCAGAAAATGCCATCTATCAAGCCTGAAGTATTTAATATAAAACATCATTAATCTAATGCATCTAACTAAATAACAAGGCAGGGTTTCCACATAATCTATCTTGAATTCTGATGGACTGTTCCAGAACCTGGTTCTTCTATAGACCACAGCCTGGGGAAGACCCCACCTGCAAGATGCTACAAGAGTTAGGAAGCTGTGAAATGAAAATATTATTTCCTGTGTTTCTACTCCTGGTGTTCGGGGAAACATAACTTTGTGCATGGGCGACTGGTGCCTCCTGAGTCGGGGAGGCACTTGCACCCCCCCAGTGGCCAGTTAGTGACTAGGGCTAACTGTGGTCAATCATGCCGATCCGGAAGAGCCAGCAGTGTGGCACTTCTGGGTGGGTGCGATCAGCTGTGGGGGAACTACAGGGATCACTTCTCCTGGTGCCCCCACTCCCTGGCTGGCACTTCCAGGGGGGGCCCCAGCAGTCTCACCTGCCCCCCCCCGCTTGTTGCCTAAGTGGGGAATGCTACTGTCAGGAGGTGCACCAGCGCTCTCAGGGGATGAATGTGCACCCCTTATGTGTCACCACGGACTTTGTGCATTCTATGTACAGAATCTGGATTGTATCAAAGATGTGAGACTCCATCATCAATTTTGCCTTTGAATGGAAACAACCTACATGGCCCTTAGCTTTGACTAATTGCTTGGGCCAAAAAGGGGTAACCACATTTTCTTACTAACATTAAAAAAACAAACTTTTTTTTAATTTCAAAAGTAAGCAAACAATATTGCCAGTTCCTCAAGGTACAGTGGTAAATGAGCTGTTCTGATTCCAGTTGATTTTTTTTTTTTAAGTTCAAATAAACATAAGAGGACTGGGTCAGGTACAGGAGGTCTTATCTCTTATAAACACTAATTTCCTCTTAGGCAAACAATTCTGGAACAAACTTATTCTTTATATGCAACATCTATTAAACTTTTCAGCTTGTAAGCCTGAAATAAATGAGTCAAAGTAGTGTGTGCTGTCTCTAACCTAATAACCTTCTCGCATCATAGCAAATTGATTACTCCTTGGCCCTGAGTTCCAGTGAAACTTGTGTGTTCTTTCTAAGGTACCTCATATATATTATTTCCAATTGCTTCTATTAAAAACTTCTTCAGTGCTTTAAAAATGAGGTACAACATTGATAAACAACTTGAAAGAGGAATGAATTAACATGCAGCTTTTCAACAGTGCATAAATCTTCACATTTCTATATCTCTTTTATGAGGGAGGCTAATTAATGCTCAAATGTGCTATCTGAATGATACAAGCAAGATAAATATTTATAAGTGGGCAATAGCATACAGTTTGAGGCATCCAGCATGGCACTTACTTTGTTCTAACAGCTGACTAAAGCTCCCTTTCATACATGTTAGGGACTGGAAGATCATCAGGTTGAACCCTCCTGCACTTGAGCAGCAAAGACTGCTGGGATCAGATGACTCTAGCAAGTTGGGTGTGAAAGTGCTTGTTGTAGATCACCAGGGAATGTGACTGTACCACCTCTGGGGGGAGTCTGCGCCAAACCTGAGGCACTCGACTTGTAAAGAAGTTTTTCCTTATGTCTAGCCTGAAGCAATATTCACTCAGTTTGTACCCATTATTTCTTGTCCTTCCCTGGGGGACCTTGGTGAATAGATGCTCCCGCAGACCCTGATATATTTATAGGCTGCCACCAAGTCCCCTCTGAGTCTTCTCTTCAGGCTGAACAGTCCCAAGTCTTTCAGCCTCTCCTCATATGACCTAGTCTCTAGGCCTCTAATCATGCACATGGCTCTCCTTTGGACTGTCTTGAGCTTCTCCACATCTTTCCTGAAGTGTGGTGCCCAGAACTGGATGCCAAACTCCAGCTGTGGTCTCACCAAGGCTGAATAGAGTGGGACGATGACATCCTTAGCCTTGCTCGAGATGTCTTAGTCGATGCATACCAGTGTTTTGATTAGCACTGCCAGCTATAGCATCCCATTGGTGGCCTGAATTGCCAGCCTGTCTTCAAGCATGACCACACTCTCTCATAGTTTGGTGTCATCAATGAATTTTGTCAGTTTGCTTTTAATACCAGAATCTACATCATTGATGAACATATTGAAAAGCACTGGTCTGAGTGCTGAACCCTGAGGGATGCCAGTGGTCACCTTCCACCATGATGACTCAGTTTCGTTAGTCAGTACTCTCTGGGTCCTACCACAGAGCCAGTTACCTAGCCACTGGATGATAAAGTAGCCAAGGCCACGTTTTCCCAATTTTATCATGATGACATTGTGGGAGACCAAGTCAAAGGCCTCTTTGCAGTCCAACTATATGATGTCAACCTCATTTTTCCTACCCAGGTGTTGAATTACCTGATTGTAGAAGGAAATGAGGTTGGTCTGGCGTGACATGCCCATAATAAAGCCATGTTGGCTATCCTTCAGAATACTGCCTCCTCTTTAGCATGTCAGTAATGGATTCTTTTTTTCTCCAGGATTTTACCGGGGATTGAGGTCAAACTGATTGACTTGTAATTTCCCAGGTCCTCCTTTCTTCCTTTCTTTACAGATACACAACATATGGGTCTTCTTCCAGTCTTCTGAGACCTCTCTTGAGCACCACAAGTCTACAAATAACTTTGCCATAGGTCGCATGATGACGTTGGCCAGTTCTTTTAGCACTCTCAGGTGTAGTTTATCTGTCTTGCTAACCTGTAGATATTTAGCCTTTGTAGGTGCTCCCCCACGGGATCTATGCCAATTATATGATCATCTTGTATCCTGTCAAGCACCCTTGGATTGGTGGATTACTGATGCGAAGTATTCATTCGGGAGTTCGGTTTTGTCCTGAGTGTCTGTTATCAGCCATCCCATTTCATTCATCAGGGCCCTATGCTTTCCTTATTTTTTTTCTCTGACTTCCTACATATCTAAAGAATGACTTTTTGTTGTCCTTGATTATGGTTGCCAATTTGTATTTGGTTTGTGCTTTTGCTGTCCTAATCTGTTCCCTACAGGTGTGGGCTGTTGCTGAGTACCCCTCTTTGGTAGTTATTTCTGACTTCCATTCCTTGTAGGCTTCTCATTTTAGTATCAGGAGGTCTGTGACTTCCCTATTGAGCCAAGGGGGTCTCCCAGCCCTTTTGCTGCCTTTCTTATGAAAGGGGATGGATTTCCTTTGAGCTTTTAGGATCGCTTCCTTGAGGAATGACCACTCACCTTGTACTCCCTTCCTCATTGGACCATGGTCCTGCAGGGCCTCACCAACCAACCTTCTAAGCTTGTGGAAGTCAGCTTTCCTAAAGTCAAGGATTTCTACTGTAATAAAACCCCCAGGTTTTCCTTTTTTTTCATTTACTTAAAAATATGAAATTCTCTTTCCCCAATCATTTCTGCCTTTTTTCTCTCCCCTCCTCTTCCCTATGGGTGTGTGTGTGCGTAATATATATATCACCCCCCCCTAATATATATATAAAAAATATAGGGGGGTGTGTATGTATGTATATGTGTGTATATAAGTAGTTAAGTTGAAACCCTGTGTACATAAGTCCCCTTTTATAGTAACTGTGAGCTATTGTAATAGTGCTTTGCTGTGTGTTGGATTATTGTAATGCATTACACCATACGGTTATTGTGTCTTAAGTGTCTGTGTTAATCCTGTATGGCTTAGGTCTGTGTCTGTAAAGTAATGTCAAGCCTCCATCTTGTGTCCTCTGATGTTGTAACCTATGACTCATACCTACCCCTCCTATGTAAATTGGTTCCTGAATGAATGAGGGTGCTTGAGAGACACTGGCAGTAGGTCTAAAAATAGCTCCATCTGAATGACCAAATCATCAACTCCACAACCCAGCCATAACCCTACATTGACCTTCCTTGGCTCAGGATTTGAAAGACAAAGACTGCTGCAGAAACCACCCAACCCACCATTACAGACACCTGAAACTGCATGTCCTGACCTGGAATGCATATGCTCGGTGCACCAGGTGCTGGCCCTTGCCTGGGCAGGCCCCCTGCCACTGGGGTCATAGAAGGTCTGCCCCTATAAAAGGGGGCAGTGAAGACAGATCCAGTGGGAATGCCATTTTCCATCCAGACTGGACCACCTTCACGTCACACCACCTATCCACCCCCTCTGCCAGCAGGAACAGGTTCTGCCAGCAACGCCCTCTGAACAACACCGAGCTTAAGGAGATCCTGACTGGCCATTGAGGATCATCTTTCAGCCTGGGGTAGGTAGATATTACCCACACACTTCCTCCTACAATTTGGACCCTCTCTCTCTCTCCTCCTGGACTTCAGCCCCTGCACCAAGCCTCTTTAACCCCTACTGCCATTGTGTGTGCGTGAGTGCAAAGAAACCAATAAGATATTGTGTCACCATCTCCCCTGTTCAATAAAACCACTGTCATCCGCAACCCCGAGTTAGGTTGTGTTTATTGAATCCTGGTCCCTTCCCTATCTTAAATTCCAGTCTCTCTCTCTCAGCTCCAGCCCCCCCTTCCCTGATTTTCCTCTCAATTCCATCTCCCTCTTTCTGCCATCTCTCAGCCTTTCCTGCTTTCCCGACACTTCTACCACCTTTTAGCCTCCTGACCATGTCCACTGCCTCCTTCCTGTGTCTTTCTGCAGCCTCTCCTGCTTTCCTGCCATTTCTACCACCTTTTAGCCTCCCAGCCCCATTCCTTTCTGCCTCCTGCCACCTCTCCCTGCCTTCTTTTCCTGACCTCTTTGGCTTTTCCTGCAGTCTCTGGCCTGCCACCAACTTCCCCGTAGCTCCTCCGGGCTGCTCCTCAGTTTCCCCAGCAAATGGAGCCTTTTCCCAGCTCCTGGCACCAGCAGCCCCTCCCCCATAGCTTCCTGAGCTCCCCAGCAGTCCATCTCTAGCCCCTCCAGTTCCCCCAGCCCATTTCCCTCTCCTTACCTACCTTTTGGCTCTCCTGCAGCTCCAGCTCTGGTCCCAGCCTGTGTGCAGGCTTAGCTCCCCTGTTCTGCAGGCTTTGGGCATTGTCCTTTAATCAATTAAAGTCAATTCACCTAAAGTAACCCCAAGCCTCAGTTCCTCAGCCAGTTTCTCTCTAGTCTACCGGTTCTAATCCCAGTTCCTGCAACTTTCACTCCCTACACTGCGTGCAATTCTGGGAGCCACACTTCAAGAGGGATGTGGATAACCTGGAGAGGGTCCAGAGAAGGGCCACTCATGGTTAAGGGCTTGCAGGCCAAGCCCTATGAGGAGGGCCTTCAATACGATATCCCACACCGTACTGGTGAACAAGTTAAGAGGCTGTGACTTGGATGACTACACAGTCCGGTGGGTGGCAAATTGGCTAGAGGGTTGTACCCAGATAGTCGTAGTGGATGGGTTGGTATCGACCTGGAAGGGTGTGGGCAGTGGGGTCCCGCAGGGCTTGGTCCTTGGACCGACACTCTTCAATGTCTTCATCAGCAACTTGGATGAGGGAGTGAAGTGTACTCTGTCCAAGTTTGCGGATGACACAAAACTGTGGGGAGAAGTGGACATGCCGGAGGGCAGGGAACAACTACAAGCAGACCTGGACAGGTTGGACATATGGGCGGAAAACAACAGAATGCAATTCAACAAGGAGAAATGCAAAGTGCTGCACCTAGGGAGGAAACATGTCCAGCATACCTACTGCCTAGGGAATGACCTGCTTGGTGGCACAGAAGTGGAAAGGGATCTTGGAGTCCTAGTGGACTCCAAGATGAACATGAGTCGGCAGTGTGACGAGGTCATCAGAAAATCTAATGGCACTTTATTGTGTGTCAGCAGATGCATGACGAACAGAACCAAGGAGGTTATACTTCCTCTCTATCGGGCGCTGGTCAGACCGCAGTTGGAGTACTGCGTGCAATTCTGGGCGCTGCACTTCAAGAGGGATGTGGATAACCTGGAGAGGGTCCAGAGAAGGGCCATTCATATGATTAAGGGCTTTCAGGCCAAGCCCTATGAGGAGAGACTAGGGCACCTGGACCTCTTCAGCCTCTGCAAGAGAAGGTTGAGAGGCGACCTTGTGGCTGCCCATAAGTTCATCATGGGGGCACAGAAGGGAATTGGTGAGGCTTTACTTACCAAGGCACCCCTGGGGGTTACAAGAAATAATGGCCACAAGCTAGCAGAGAGCAGATTTAGACCGGACATTAGGAAGAACTTCTTCATAGTTAGAGTGGCCAAAGTCTGGAACGGGCTCCCTCGGGAGGTGGTGCTCTCCCCTCCTTCAAGAGGAGGTTAGATAGGCATCTAGCTGGGGTCATCTGAACCCAGCACTCTTTCCTGCCTATGCAGGGGGTCGGACTCGATGATCTATTGAGGTCCCTTCCGACCCGAACATCTATGAATCTATACTTTAACTCTCTCTCACCTTAACCTTCCCCCAAGTATCCCAGGTACCCCAAGCACACACATACAAGCACTGTACCATCCAAGTTAGGAACTTACCTGTGTGTATCTGTAGGTGGGTGGTGTGTGTCTATGTATATATGTATGTCATTTTGTGCATGATATACGAATGTGTGATCCGTGTATATGTACTGAGTGTGTGGGTATTGACAACTGATTGTTGTCTAATTCTCAGTGTATATAGTGCGTATGAACTTGAATTGGTAATAGGTGTGTATGTGCCTACCCTAGTAATTTTGGATGTGTGTGCCTGAGTTAGTACTGTTTGGGTGTGTGTGTGCCTAGTGTATGTGTATGTGCCTAATTGACTTTTGAGTGTGTGCATATGCAATTTTACACCACACTCTCCTGTCTAATTGCATGATATTGAGATCCTGAGCGTTGGCCTGACCCCACAGGGCAACACTACCCTACTGGCCAATTTCCCTGACTTATTGTGGATGGAGAAGGTGATCATCTCATGGTCACTGTTGCCCAGTTTCCCTTTGATCCTCAGGTTGCTCACTAGATCATTGCCTTTGGCCAGAACCTAGTCTAGGAGTGCCTTGCCCCTGGTCATTCCATAGGCTTCTTGAGTTAGATAGAGCTCCTCAATGCAAGTGAGGAAGCTTTGTGAGGTGATTGGATTTGGCAGAGTGCTCATCCTACAAGATGTCTGAGTATTTGAAGTCACCCATGACGACTGTGCTCCGAGAGTGTGCAGCCTTTGCCATTTCTCCAGGAAATTCCTGGTCAAGTTGTTCCTCTTGTTTTGGAGGTCTATAATAAACTCTTATAGTCAAATCCCCTTCCCCATGCCCTCCCCATATCTTAACTCAGAGCATCTCAAGCCACCCTTCTTTGTTTCCAATAAGGTAGTACAATGTTCCTTCATGTAAAGAGCAACTCCTCCACCCGTTTTCCCAACATGATCCCTCCTATACAGGGTGTATCCTCTTACACCTGTGATCCCATCACAGGTGGAATCGCACCAGATCTCCATAATCCCTATGAGATTGTGTATTGGTTGTTGGTTAGTAGGAGGGCCACTTCCTCCTGCTTGTTTCCCATGCTTCTGGCACTTGTGTACAGGCAATTAAGCTTGTCATTGGAGGCCCTAGGCTTTCTGGTGAGTTGTGGAACAACCTGTCCATTGGCTGGTATTGGAGAATGCTTCCTGTTGTATCCTGGAATGCTAGTTTTGAGGTTGTCATTTCTTGGGCTTGTGCTAGTAGTTGATGGCCTATCCCTTGGTGATCTCAGTTTAAAACCTATCCTGGAGGTCTGCCATTATAGCTGAGAAAAGCTTCTTACCCTCTGGCGCAATGTGGAGGCCATCTCTTTTTAACAGGCCATGGTCCCTGGTTGAAGAAGCCAAAGTCCTCACAGTAGCACCATTGCCAAAGTCTTCTGTTTACTACTTCTTTGCATCTATCCAACCTGTACTGATGACCCACAACTGAGGATTGAGGAGAAAACTACCTGTGTCTCCAGTCCTCAGAGCCCTGTAGTCTCTTATGACCCAGCCAGGATTGTTCCTGGCTGTGTCATTCATGCCCACATGGATGAGGAACACGGGGTAGTGGTTGGAGGGCCGGACAATTTTTGGGATCCTTTCAGCTACACCCCAGATGTGAGCCCCTGGGAGGCAGCAGTCCTCATGGGTTAGGGCATCAGGGTGGCAAATTGTTCCCTCAGTCCCCCTCAGGAGGGAGTCTCTCCCCCCATGACCACCTTGCATCTCTTCTTTGACAGGGCTGGCTACCTTCCTTCCTCCAGGGCCAGTGCTTCTGCTGACAACACTGCTGGTGCTGTGAGAAGCGCATACCTGTTGCACAGTTCCATACCGCCTGGCTTTGCATGCCTTGGGGCCAGAGATGACAGTCTTCCGGGCAATTCCAGGATGGGACTCCAGGTTGGTCTCATCATTGTTCTTCTTCCTGCTGTTGGACTTTTGTGCTCTTCTCTTTACATTCTTCTGGTGAAGGGCCTGGTAGTAATCATCCATCTCCTGCTCATGGGCCCTGATGCTGTGAAGCCTGTTCACCTCTGCCTGGAGCTCCCTCACCTGGCACTCTAGAGACCACACTAGGGAGCATACCCTACAAATGGAGGTCACCTTGCGCCTGTTTCCAGTAGTTGGCAGCCATGCCAGACAGCCCCCAAAGCCATGGGCTCCATCTGGGTGGGGGCCTTAGTGGTGTGAGGCAGGGAGTGCTCCAGCAAGGGAAGAGGCAGGAATCTTTGGGGGATGGCATGTCCCCACCATTTTATGGTGTAGGCTGGGCTACTACTGAGTACTCATGCCCTTATCACACATCCTTCCATGCAAACTCCCACACTAACTTGTGTGCCAGGCTCAGAGTACACCTGTTTGCACAGCTCCCTGGGGGGCTGGGCTAAGTTGGAGTTGTGGGGGGGGGGGGCATTACCCTCCTTGGCTATACTCAGCTGCTGTTCTTCCAAGTAACTTCCACCCACCCACTGTGCCAACTTGCCTCTCAGCTCTGTGCTGAGGTCAGGGTCCACTGGGGGGTTTTTGGCTCTTGGGGGCACTATGAGCTTTCACCTGTGTGTCTGTCACTGGGAGCTGGGCCCAAAGACTTTCACTAGACTTAATCTATAAATACACCTCAGTATGGACATATGCCTGTCATAAGCATTAAAGGGGAGTTATGCCAATGCAACTAACAATATATTGTATACTTTTCCTCTTATTGTTGAAACTGTTGTTTAAAACCAGTTAATCCTTGTTGATTCTTTATTTTTAATAGTATCTGACTATTACAAGTGATTTCAACTTGGGGGGGGGGGGGAGATAAAAAAAAATGTTAATTATCATACCTCAAAATGCCACATGGTTTTTATATAAAGATACCTACACTTTATTTGAGTATGTGTGCGTGTTCCTTAGTTTTCAGAATACAAGTTAACTTGGGGAGAACTATGCAAGGGGAGGACTTGGCCCATTGGGCAACCCTTAGAATAGAAATATCTGGAGATGTATATAATTTTCTTTTTATATATTTTTATTTATATACATTTTAATTGCTACTTAAATGATCATGCTCTGTAGGTCAATGTTTTTGTCTATATATCTGGGACACTTGTTACAAGCATCACTGCAGAATTAGGTACAGTTTGCAAATATCATTCCAGCACACAAAAAATATGTAAGATGATTGTCCAGAAATATTAATTATCAATTAGAATATGTGCAGATAATGAACCATGGTACAGTTGAACTCAACAGTTTTCTATCCTCACAGTGATAGTGGTTACAGGCAGATATTCCAAATGACTTCATAAACATAGAAGAACACACTGTTAAGCAGTGATTAATTCCTTCAAGATCACGTGATGCTCTGTAATGCTTTAACGGTGCCAAAGTGATATATAGCATGAGTATGTACTTTGGCTAGCTCAGCAAAATGCCCATGGGAAGCATCAGGGACATCTCTCCTTGGCATGCACTATTGGGATTTAAATCACCTGGGAAAGAGCACTACAGCCGAGGTACTTGCACGTGCAGGAGAGGGGGAAGGGGACCACAATGAATGTTTTTTTCCTTTTAAAGCAACAGTAAATGGAAAACGAACCCTTTCACAAAAGGAATCAACATTACCAAAAGATAGTGTTTTCTTCCTCCTTTCTCTGTTCAGCATGTACATTGCCTTTTATGTTTTCCTTGATACTTTATTCATCACAAAATGAGCTCCTTCTGAGCAGGCAGACCAATAGCGAGTTCCATCAAGAGCAATGTGTGAACTGAATACATTTAGAAAACCAAGTATGTTACTATAGCAATCAAAATTATTCAGCGATGCGCTCCAGGTTTAAATGAGCTAGTCAAAATGAGTCCATGATGTCAGGTGGAATATGCTGGCTCTAGTACAACCTAATTGTCACAAACATGATAATAAATGACTAAGGTGTAGTCTCTCAGGCCAGATACAGACATTATACTTTTACCTATATAAGTGATCAGAAACCAGTTTATACCTGTAACAGGACAGGAGTTTAGCACACAACTGGTCTTTACCCATAATAGAACAGAAGTTTGGCGCACGTAGACTGGTTTAAAACTGGCAGAACCTGGTTTAAGTTTAGCCCCCCACCTCTATCAAAGGATGAATGTGTGTTGTGTTCACTACTGATCTAAACTACTCTGCTTACAGAACACCATGGAACTTAGATTCTGCTTTGGGCTTTTTGAATATCTGAACTTATCCTCAGTTCTTAAATGTGGCAGCAAATCCTAAATCGGGGTGGGCAAAATACAGCCTGTAGGCAAGATCTGGCCCATGGCAGGTCTTTGTCCAGTCTGCAGTGGGTCCCTTGGTCCCCTGGCCCAGTCCCCAGCCCCAGTGAGTCCTCTAGCCCCACTTAGTGCCCAGGGGGTAGAGGTGGTTCTGCAGCTGGATTGCCTTTCTAGGCAGCGCAGGTAGCAGCGGCTCCTTCTGGTTGCCACCGCTGCTGGCCCTAGCCCCATGGTACTGGTGGGAACCCGTGCTGCACAGCCTTGACCCCACACCTGCTCTGGGCTCAGCTGCCCGGGCTCAGCAGTGGTATCACAGGACAAAAGCTGTTGCTCAGTGTGGAGGAAAAGCAGCCCCTTCCCCTCCCGCTGCTGGCAGTTTCCTGCTGCCTGGAGTGGGTTGCCCTGTGTCTGCTATGCACTGGTACTGCTGTCCCACGGGGCAGCCCTGTGTCAGTGGCAAAAGCAGCTTAGAGAGCCACCAGATGAGGGGTGGGCTGGGGTCCCCTTGGGTCACTGCACCACATGTCTGAGATGCTGGTTGGCTGCAGGGAAAGGAGATGCTGTGTTCCAGCAGTTGCCTATATTCCAATCCTATTCTGCAGGTTGTACGATGAGCTGGATCTATGTCCAGGGACCCTCCTCCCCTGCCAGGACACCATGCCCCCAACACTGAAGGAGGGAGATAGAACTTCCACCAGGCCTGCAAGCCCTGCTGGGGCCCCAGGAGTAGGGTCAGGGATGGTATGAGAAGACATATGCAGTTGTGTGATTATGTAACACTAAGTGCAGCCATGAATGAGCAGTTAATCATAGAACACAGTCACTAGTTAAGGTGACTGGTGAGTCAGAAAAGGATCTATACATACAAAAGCATGAACTCTACACTTGAATCGACACAGCCCCTTGCATTCCTCCTATACCAGTCATTCACTGACTAATTCAGCTTTTCTATCACAGACCTAGAATCTACAACTTTGTGTAACCTTCTTGAATAGAATCCATTAATGTAGAGTTGGCTTCTAGCCACCCCCTTTGGAACACTGGTCTGAGACACTGGTTTGCGTCAGGGATAAATCTAAGCAGGGCAGTTTGAAAGGGTTTTTTTTTTTTATACAGATGTGGCAATGCTTATCAGTCCTGAATTTTTGCTCCTTGTCTGAGTTTTTCTTGACCTATACAGAACAATTAGACCAGTCCAGTGGTCTGTTTTTTGGATACCCATGAAAGTAAGGTAAACCGCATCAATTTATTCTTATCATCTACTTTGTCTCCTGTATCTCCAAACATGGAATTATTGAAAAAAAAAATTAGCTAAGGTCATCCTCAAACCCATGCCCAATGACTGTCTACACTAGTTGTTCTTAACCTTTCTGACTTCAAGGCACCCCACATAACTTTTGTGAATTGAGCAGCATCCAACTTCAAAAACTGATTTATGGATTACAGTGCTTACTTCCTTGCAGAGGGCCCAGGCAGTAGAGGTTGGAGATCAGCCAGGCTTATCTACTCGTACCTCATGGCACCCTTCAAAGGATTTAGTGACAGTCCAGTGTCTTGTGGGTCCCCAGTTGAGAATCACCGACTTACACTAGGCTGCTGATATGTAGATTGAGTTCAGGCTGAATCTGCCCAACTTGTCTCCCAGTGACACCTCTGTTGGCAATGGGTTTAGATTAGGAACAGCTTGCCAACAGAAGTCTCATAACTCCCTGTTCCCAATTTCTTACCCTTCATCATCCCACTTTGTCAACTGCCTAAGTAAAGACAAGCAGTCCACAGAACAATTCCTAGAAGTGTCCCATAATGCAAATAAGAAATACAATTGAAAATAGCTTTGGTGAAGACTAGCCAGGTATGAGAGACGGGGCACAATATCTGATATGACTCAGGCTGATTCAAGTGTGACCCTAAAATGTCAGTACAGGCAGACCTAAAAGCATTCTTTTGTCTATTTGGATTTCTGCTTAAACATAATCTTTCTTGTTGTTACATCCTTTACATAATGAGCTTTGACAAACAATGAACAATCTTGAGAAGTTGTAAATAATAATAATAATAATAATAAAACTTACAAACATGAAGCATTTAATTTTTGCCTCTTAAAAATCTTACAAATTGTATAAGCCTATGAGAGCTGAAAATGATCAGTTTTTTAAGAATAAAAGGTTAATGATATGCATTTCAACAAATGAAAGTGAATTATAGCTAGCAAAATTGTTTTCCAAAACCAGAGAAAACCAAGTGAACTGCTTTCTGTTAATGCAGCGTAGCCACTCACCTCTGTAGCTGTAAATTCAATTTGACCGTCTTAAATCACAAGAACAAGTGAAATTGGAATCTTCCTTCCTACTGAGTTCAGATGATAAATCAACACACAATTTGGCATGATACTGTATCTCAGCTCAAGATAGTAAGCAAGCAACAATAATAAAGGGTTTCTAGCACATTAGGATTAAGGTGCAAAGGCAGAGGTTTCAGGACTGACTTTGTAGACAACATACCTGATGGCAGGCCCAGAGACAGTTCAGTGTATTCAAGACAGTGGACTTGCTCTTAAATTTCACAAGTTCTAAATTCACTCTCAAAGATAAAAAATACACACTAAATAATCTGAGAAGAAGATTCCTGTGAACAGTCAGCCCATTTTCATTTGTAGTAACTTTGGCTTTTTTATGTAGTACAATAGGTATGCAAAGCTCTCCCTAGAGCTTTTAAACTAGCATTCTATCCTGAAGAGTATACAGTATGCTGGGATGAATCAGCTGCCTTAAATATCTTGGAGCATGTACGTGATTCCATTAATTCAACAGGAAAAACTTGCAAAGTAAATTAAGTGTGATTAAAGTGACAGAACAGAGGCCTAAGTCCTAGAAAGCACCTGATTCTAGTTTCCTTCCTCCAGTTTGGCTATACTTAACTATGAAAGTAATACTATTTATTTCACTGGAACTGTTAGCAGAGGCCCAGCTCAGACTACTTTGATTTATATCAAGCACTATTCCCTGCCACCCCTCAAAGGCATACCATTGATTTCAGCAGGCCACATCTAAGACTAAAATGCTACTTGGAGGGTGCATATACACATGCAGTTAATGAGCTGTAATAAACTACAGCACAGTTCACACTGGGATCAGCTGCTCCCGGATGCAGCATTTGCACAGGTGCCCAGGACTGCAACAGATTTGGGGCAGAGCAGCCCTGTGCTGGCAAGGGACCCAGGGGTTCAGCCACAGGTTGTAGGAGCACAGAGGCAGAAAAGGATCTTGGAGTCATTATTGATTCCAAGATGAACATGGGCTGCCAATGTGAGGATGTGGTCAGTAAGGCTAACTGCACTGTCGCAGGGCACCTTAGTGCCTGCTCCTAGAGAGGAGAAACTGCCAGGGAGAGAGCCCTGGCAAAGCCAATTGAGCACAGCTGCGAGTTGCCGGAGCAACTAAGGGGAGCCAGCTGCCTGTAGGGGGCAGGGCCTGGCCCTTATGAAGCCCAGGGCTGAAGCCAGGCTAGCAGTTCTCTGCTAGCAGCCTGGGAGGCAGGAGCTCTGGGAGTGAGGATGTGGAAAGGAGCCTAGCAGCAAGTACCATGGTCACATGGAGCAATGTTGTTATGGCCATAGGGCTTCGGGTTTGAGTTATAGCCAGACGGCTTGAGCTTGCATTTGTGTTACAGCCTAGGGGCTTGTGGGTTTGCTTTGACGTTGTGATATTACGCCCGGAGGCTTGGGTGAGGCTGTAGGGATTGGAGGAGGCCTCAATCATAGGGACCCCAGAGAGTGTGGGGTGCCCTAGCGCCAAGAGGGCGCATTAATTTCACAGTGCCAGTGAAAGCACAGCTTGCACGCCAGCGCGGGAGCAACTGGCGGCAAGGAGCGTGACCAGTGGGTCGCGGGCGCAACCAGTAGGTTGCAGACGGGGGGACATAGACCCCAGCCCCAGAGCGAGGGGCGATTTTCATTGAGAAGCCCAGGGTGGGCACAGCGAGCCCCAAAGAGGGGGAGCGCCACTTTGTATTATTGAGAAGCCCCGTGTGGGCACGGCGAGCCCCAAAGAGGGGGAGCGCCATACTGAGGAGCCCTAGAGAGGGGCAATTACTGCGGAGCCCGAGACGGGCATCCGAGACGCGCATAGCGAGCCCGGCCGCAGGCTAGTATGGCAACACCCCTCAGACCGAGGCAGGGCACTGCGGTTGCCACGAGAAGACAGGGAGTAGCAGTGCGGTGAGCTGGGGTCAGAGAGGGTACCCGTGTGGTTGGCCGGAAGGGCCGGGGCCCACTAGGGAGTCCCTGAGCGGGACCGCACCATCAGGAGAGTCCCAGCGAGAGGCTGGGCACGAGAGAGCGAGCCCAGAGTGGGCTACACTATAGAGGAGGCCCAGGAAGCGGGCGTACAGACATACCAATGTCTATTACATCTGCGAGGCTTGGGGCGTGGTATTAGGGACTGGTAGGAGCCACGCACAGCCCATAAGGCTGGGGTGCTTGAGTAGCACCCATCGTACGGGGCGACCCACGAGGGGTCCAGGAGCTTACGTGCCCGAGGAAACACAAGGCAGCCTCCCTATTACATATTCCAGCAAGACGTGGCGGGCGAGAATGGAGGGTGCCCTCGGGCCGAAGTAGCGCGGTGAGAGGGCCTCAAGGAGATCACAGCCCTCCGAGAGGACCCCGCCGGGACATGCACCTTATAATGCATCTACAGATGCATCACAAGCAGGTCCAAGGAGGTGATCCTCCCCCTCCATGTGGCATTGGTCAAGCCGCAGTTGGAGTACTGGGTCCAGTTCTGCGTCCAGTTCTGGGTGCCGCACTTCAGGAGGGATGTGGACAACATGGAGAGGGTCCAGAGGAGGGCCACTCGCATGATCAGGGGTCGGCAGGGCAGGCCCTACAAGGGGAGGCTATGGGACCTGAACCTGTTCAGCCTCCACAAGAGAAGGCTGAGAAGGGATCTGGTGGCCGTCTATAAACTGGCCAAGGGGGACCAGCAGGCAACGGGAGAGTCCCTGTTCCCCCGAGCACTACCAGGAGTAACAAGGAATAACGGCCATAAGTTGACTGAGAGTAGATTCAAGCTAGATATCAGGAGGCGCTACTTCACAGTCAGGGTGGCTAGGATCTGGAACCAACTTCAAAGGGAAGTGGTACTCACTCCTACCCAGGGGGTCTTCAAAAGAAGGCTAGACAATAACTTAGCCGGGGTCATCGGACCCCAGCATTCTTTCCTGCCATGGCAGGGGGTTGGACTTGATGATCTGCTCAGGTCCCTTCCGACCCTACCAACTATGAAACTATGATGGCATTGGGCAGCAGAGGGGTTGGCTGTGCTACAGTATGGAGCCAAGCAGCAGGCAGAACCCTCTTACCCCTGCCAGTCCCTGTCATGGTCTACATTTGCATTTGATTACACATAATCACTCCACCATATGGTAATGTTGTCTCTGACAGTACTACCCTATGGCAAGCGTAATTAATTTACTGTGCCCCAACACCAGCACACATTTAGACTGCAATGATTTACTGAAGAGCTAATTAGTCAACTACACCGTAAAGCACATGTGTAGAGCGGGTACAGTCTAGCCCAGATGATTTAGGACAGGTGCAGGCAATTATTTCAGATGGAGGGCCACTTAACAAGTTTTGCTGAGTTGTTGAGGTCTGCAACAGTAGCTCCACTCCTTGACAGGTGCCCTGCCCCCTGGTTGCCATCTTGAGACTGGAAGCCCTTCTTCTCAACCCTTGACTTTTGCCACCGAATGTCTCTCCCCTTGCCCCCAGAAGTACTCATTTAGGGAAGGGAGTTTGCCATCTTGGAACCGGGGGAAAAAACTCCAAATTGTATACTAAAAATCAAACATTGACAATAACATATTTTAATTTTATTTTAAAAAATATTTGTAGTCTAAATTGTGTAAAGCATTGTGATGGATGGTTTGTTTTTTCTCTTAATTTTGATGGGATAGCATTACAGGGTACTCACCAAGGTGCTCTACTTTTTAAAACTATATTGTTCCATTCCTTTGTTCTGATGAGGTTTTTATCCTTTGTGAGCTGAATAGAATTAAAAAATAAAAAGAGTGCTAAACAAAATTCACCTAAATTTTAAAAAATTACTAATTGTCAGTCATAGAGATTTTTGAGAAGCTTGTAGAATTGTTTTCTTTTGAATTGTTCTGCTTGATGCACACAGTTTGAGTTTCTATGCTTTTACTTTTATCTTCCCTTGAATGATGAGTTGACATTCTGAAAGATTTAGAAAAATAGCATTAGCTAGTTTTGAGACCATAATTGTGCCACAGTTTTATTTATTCATTTAATTGAAAGCAATTTCAGGGACTGATCCTGAGGCGTGCTGAGTACTTGAAACTCCCAGTAAAGTTAGGCTTTGTGGTAGGCGACAGATGAGTAGAGCAGTGTGAAAGATAGAATCTTTTTACTCTAGACAAGTGCATCTCAGCAGGAGTATATGTTGCAGCTAAGTGTTGGCAATATCATGACTTCCAAATGGTGCAGTATGTCCCAGCTGCAGATCTAGAATGAAATCCTAGCCCCATTGAAATTGCAGACAAAATACCTGGGGCCAGAATTCCCTTCCTAATTTTCTGATAAAAGATATGGTGTATCTACACACAGCATTCCTAAAACCCTTGCTGTTCCAGTTTGTGTAATGTTAATGTGGACCAACTAAGTGCTTGCTAGGGCAGGTGCTTTTTTTGTTAAGTTATTTTGTAGGTTCATGCCAGATGCCAGATGTCAGTAGCTAGTAGCTATTTTTTTTTTTTTAATTAGGGTGACTTTAAGCAGTGCATTATGGAGTTACTTGCAGGAAAAATGGTAACAAAGAGGGGCTTGTTTGTATTGCTAAATGTAGTATGTGCAGCTTCTAATGTAAATTCCAATGGTCTACACCAGTGCTTCTCAAACTAGTGGATGTGGTGGACTGGCAATTTTTTTTCCAGTGGGCCAGGGACTGGTGCCCGGTTCAGCCGGTGGCAGCAACTGTGTGTAACAGCACTACACAAATGCGCAATTGGCTGTTTCTTTCTATTTCCTCACCTTGCATGATGTGATATCACCTGGAGCGCTGGAACATACGAACTGGGGCACTGTGACATATCAATGTTATGCTTCTGAAAATATATTTCTTTCTTTCCTGGCAACTCACTGCGGACCAACGAATATATTTCTCTTTCCTGGCAACTCTCTGCAGACCGGTGGCTGGTCCGTAGGCCACCACTTTGAGAAGCACTGGTCTACACTGTTGGTTTTGTCCTTGTGTGTGTGTGTGTGTGTGTGTGTGTGTGTGTGTGTGTGTGTGTATATATATATATATATATATATATATATATATATATATATATATGGCCTGAAGAGCTATATCTTTACACTACTGCAGACAGGATGGAGGACGGTGGGCAGCATGCCTTTCCTCACTCAGTCTCTGGCTCATAGGCACTAAGGATGTGGGGATCTGAGGGCTCTGGCCCCCCTTGGGAACAGGGTAGGATGACCACCATTCCTAATTGGATGGGACAGTCCAAAAATGGAAACATCAAGTCCCAGTCCCAGGCTGTATGACTCCGGGACAGCATTTTTCCTGGATTCCCAGTATTGTGCAGGGATCCAGGTTTTCCATTTCCCGCAGGAAATGGGGGGGTTTCCCCTTGTGCCCACATACATGCATGTGGCCAGGAATATAGCCCCAGGTAGTGGTGGAAAGCAGCTCCCCTAGCTGCCTGCAGGTAAGTCTGGGGGGGGGAGGGGCAGATCAAGGCCCCCATGGTGAGGGAGGGAGAGGGGCAGAGGTTGAGCTTGGGGACACTGCCAAGCCAGGGCAGGGAGTGGGACAGAACCATGAGCGACTCATCCAGGGGGTGGGAGGAGCAGCTCCCTGCTGCTGTGTGCACTCCTGGGGAGGGAGGTATGGGGAGCATGTGCCCCCCAGATTTGTGCATGGGACAGGGGCAGATGCAGGCTGCTGGCTGTGGCCTTGGGGATCCTTGCCCTTTTGGCCTCCCCACAAGAGCCCCACACCATCCATACTGCCATGGTGAGGCACCCCCTGCCTACCCAGCAGCATTGTGGGTGGCAGCACTGAGTAGTGTGCCCTGCTGCTGCTGGGTGGGTAGGCAGCACCTTGCCATGGTGGTGCAGCTGGTGCAGGATTCCTGGGGGGGTGGGCAGCAGAGCCGGGAGCCCTGAGCCTGCAGTGAGCAGCCCACATCCACCCCCAACCCCAGGTGTTCCACTTAGCTCTGCTCCAGCCGTACTGTTGGGAAGGATTATCTTAGCCTTGCCCCGGCAAAAATAAAAGTCAGTGCCTATGCTCTGGCTGCTGTTGGCCTCGGAGTTTTGGCATTTATAATCAGGAGCAGTGTCATGGTTTTGTGTAGTACTATTGAACATTTTATGGCTTTGTTGTGGTCTTGATCCTGTTCTATTGGTTTTTAAGGAAGCTTAGTTGCATGGAGGTTGCAGTGTCAGACTGCTTCTCATTTGAGTTAAATTTCCATTTTTTTCTTATGCTTCTCCACTTAAACCTAGAAAGTGGACAAGTAGGTCAATGTCTAGGAGACCCTGAGCTTAGCAATAGGCTTGTTACCTATGAATTCAAATCCATATGCTTTTATTTATTTCAATTGATGCCTCGTCTCATCCAATTAGGTTAATGAGTGAAATTTACTAGTAAGATGGCTTCTAATAGTAATAAAAGCAATTCTATTCATAGGTGAACAATAGGCTTTGGTAATTTTTTTTTAGCTATAATTGTTTATAATACAAAAATTTACTTCTCTAAGAGCCCTATCCTTCTATAGCATCAGAAATGCATATAATAGAACTGTTCTCTAAGCCAATCATAATATAGCAGGTCAATAATGCAGAGTGAGCAACAGTTGTTATTGCACTAAAATCCATCAGAGGGAATGATTAGATTTACACTATATTTATTTCATACAAAATGACTGATGAAGTCATTGTGGTAGAAGCTGTCACAGGAACAATGTTGGTTGCTTTAAGAGCAAACATCTAAGCTTTACATCAGCATTTATATAGAAGCAGGAAGCCATTACCCCACAACAGCATTCTAGTCCATTGCCATCACTTTATCACTTGGATGCTTATCTGTTGTTCTTATTTTGCTGGATATTATGTTTTATTAACTGTGCTTCTAAAAATGCCTTGTATCACTAAAAGCATGTTCCTGCTTCTATTGAAGTCAGTACTAAAACTTCCATTAATTCCACTTGCACCAGGATTTGACATTTAGTAACCCAAATTAAAAGTCATATCTAGCATTTGCATGGCACTCAGACACCATCATGCTTGATGTGGTACACAAAACTAAGCAAAATAGAATGTATATATATAATTATATCAGAGGAGTGAAAATAACTACCTGTAGTCAGTCATGCTAGTAGGGCATACAAATGGATCGATGAGTATATTAGCTGTTCATACAATAATATGGTTAGCAAAGATTTAATTTACTACAAGCAACTTATTTAGAAACTTGTCATCCATTGGACTTTGTGAGAGAGCTTCACGCCCCTCAACCAGATCCTAAGGGACAGGTGTCCACATTCTGAAGACCTTTATCAAAATTGATACTACCTTATTTTCATACTGGCAGCAGCAGAGAAACAATATTTAGTGCCTCAATAAGTAACAATCACAATATAATTTTTAGAGAAGCAGTCTCTTGGTCATGTTAAAAAATATTCTCTCTGGTTTCATATAACTGCTAAGTTTTGCCTCAGAATCACTTATACTGCCAAAAAGCTTACACAGTGGAGCAACAGATAAGAAAGAGTAGGCTGTTTAAGTATCTAATTGAAATTTGGTGGATGATCCTGAATGGGATCAGCTATGCCTGTACATTTTGACTCAGATCCTTTTCCATTTCTAAGGACTAAAAGAAAACTCATGAGGTTCAATAATCAGAAATGCAAAGTTCTGTACTTAGGGCATGGGATTGTTCTGTCCTGCTATAGGCTGGGGGCTGACTGACTAAGCAGCAGCTCTTCAGAAAAGAATCTGGGGGTTACAATGGACAATAAGCTGAACATGAGCCAACAGTGTGCCCTTGTTGCCAAGAAGGCTAATAGTATGCTGGCCTGCATTCATAGGAGCATTGCCAGCAGATCAAGGGAAGCGATTACTCCCCTCTATTTGGCCCAGGTGAGGACACATCTGGAGTATTGTGTCCAGTTTTGGCCCCACTACAGAAAGGGTGAAGACAAATTGGAGAGAGTCCAGTGGAGGGCAATGAAAATGGTTAGGGGGCTGGGGCACATGACTTCTGAGGAGCTGTTGAGGGAACTGGGCTTATTTAGTTTGGAGAAGAAAAGACTGAGGGGAAGTGGGGGGAATTTAATAGCAGCCTTCAACTACTTGAAGGGTGATTCCAAGAGGATGGAGTAACACTGTTCTCAGTAGTGGCTAATAGCACAACAAGGAGCAATGGTCTCAAGTTGCATCAAGGGAAGTTTAGGTTAGATATTAGGAAAAACTTTCTCATTAAGAGGGTAGTAAAGCGCTGGAACAGGTTACGCAGAGAGGTTATGGTATTGCCATCCTTGGAGATTTTAAGACCTGGCTAGACAAAGCCTTGGCTGGGAAGATCTAGTTGGGGATGGTTCTGCTTTGAGCAGGGGGTTGGAGTAGATGACCTCCTGAAGTTCCTTCCAACCCTAATTTTTCCACCCCACTTCATTGGGTGAAACTTGTTGCTCACTTCCTGAATTGAGTCCCTGTCTTTGTCCAGAGATTCCCTGCTTCCCTTGCTACCCCTCATTTTCTTATCTGGACCCAGGTCCTGTGCTGATCCATGTCTCATGGGGAGCCAAGGTGCAGTCAGGGTCTCAGCACAGGGAGGTGTGGGACCTGGGGAATCCCTGGTGCCCTGCATCTCCATGCTGGGACCTGCACCAAGTTGTGTCTTTGTGTGATTCATAGGGCAGTGTGGATTTCAGTAAGGTGGTGAAGGATGGTGAACCCTAAGGAATTCCTAGCACCTGTGCCTCCATGCCATGACCTGCTCTGGATCCTGTACTAACCTGTGATTCACAAAGGCATAGGTCAGCATGGGTCCCTACATGGAGGCATGGGGCACCAGGAATTCTCCAGGTCCCATGCTACTCCATGCCTCCTTGCTGGGACCTTTGTCAACTTGTGTCTCTGTGTGAAGCATAAGTCTGTGTAGTCCCTGTATGGAGCCATGGGGCCACATGGGTTCTGGGGTGGAGGCATGGCACATTGGGGATTCCTTAGGTCCCATGCTTATGTGCTCTGACTCATGTTGGCTTTCCCAGTCTATAGAGACATGCCCCTGTAGATCATGGGGGCTGTTCCTGTAAATGGGGAACCTGAACTTTCCCTTACAGACGGGTACTTTGAGATTTCCCAAGGATTGTATATAAGCAGGGATGGTGCTTCTGGGGTTTGAGGGAGCTGATTCTATGTGGGAATTCCCAGGGTGTACAAATTCAGGTACTTCATGCTCCTGAGCACTTGCCAGGGTCAGCTGTACCACAGAGCAACTAGGGCTGCAATTAAGCAGTACTACTTAACATTACTTTTTGTTGTGCCACTAATGTTTGCCTGACATTTGTGATGCCAGACTGTCTGTTTTCTACCCTGAGTCTCCAAGTGCAATACTATTCTAATCAGCTGCTGGTTCTTTTCCTGTCTCTATACAACATTTGACCACTTTGTTACACAGGCTTGTGCTTGTTTGTTATACTTTGCAAGATATTTCATTGTACATGCACCTTCGAACAGTGGGCATTGCAGTAGGCATTGCATAGTTTAAGGCTCTGTGCTGCAGTCACAGGTGGTTGAACCAATGGTATAGCCCCATTTCTTCATTAGTTCCTTAGAACGTCTGACTCTGTTATGTAGGCAGTTGAGACATCATCACCTTTTGCCATGGTTCATCAGTCCCTGGTGATAAGCACTCAGCTGTTGGAATGTATATTGTTTCTTCTTCAGTCTCTCATTCCACATCTGTAGTCATTTCTCCTCATGTGTGGCATTTAGAGGTTGGGTGCTGGTGAGGAAGCTCCTGCGTGACTTCTTATAATTATATGCTGTGGGAAGGTCATACAGTGGTGTCTTGCATCTTCATTTTGTCTCAACCATTCTATCCTGCTGGCCACTGTTCTTCTGAAGACAGGCAGAGTGATGCCAGTGAGCAAGTACACACCATTTAGGCTGGTAGGTTTCAGACATCCTGTGATGCATCAGCAGCTATCATTCAGAATGGGGTCAAGACTTGTAGCATGTATAGATCTCTCCCATACAAGGCATGCATACTATGGGGGAGCATAGCAGAAGCGTTCACATTGTAACTCCTGTCAAATAATACCTAGTAATAGCTGTGAATTCTGCTAACACTACAAACCACAATTTTTTCCAAGATGCTGAAGCCCCTGGATAGCTGGTATTATGCCTACATTTGTAATGTATCACCTTAGCCTTAAGCCATACAGAGAAGAGGACAGGAAGGATACACTCACTTTTGGAGCCACAGATACTTGAACCTGTTGACCTAAGTTTTAGACTTCACTTGGCTAGAGAAGATTTGACTCTTCTGCTTCCTAGGGAGCTGCACTCAACACCAGGGTAGGCAGGGATTAGAATATCCTCTATTCTTTATAGTGGGGCTGGCTATGGGATGGAAAGGAATGCAACAGTCATGGGTCAAAAGGAAAGTGTGGAAGGGGGAGCCTTGCAGTACTAGTGGGGGAGGGCACTCTCTTGGGAGGGAGATATCGCTGGATTTTGGATGAGGGCTAGGAATGTTGTTATCTATTGTAATAATAGTAGCATTTGTAAAGCTATTCTGACTTTTAATATACTTCACTAATGTCTTGCTAGAATCTTTCCCACCATTGACTTCCTACTTCCCATTTCTTTCAATCTGAAGTTATGACAGGGGAAAATATCTACAGTGAACCCCTACATGAAGTTGCTAACTAATGTTCTGTTTGCTACAACAGAACAGGCTGCAGAGCCTGGTCCTGGACTTGGTGCTTCATGCCAGATATAGAAGTGGTTAGCTCTGTACATTCTTCTCTATTTGACCCATGGACATTTAAAGAAGGGGGACACAGTTTCCAGAAGCAGTAGATCCTGTCTCCCTCTGGCCCCCAACTTTGCCTTGTGCCTTGGAGGAGGCAATGTGCATGGTTTCCAAGAAAATGAAAGTAATTGAGGATATCTACTGCTTTTTCAGTTTTGGGTAGACATTTTATCAAAGTGAACTGTATGGAAGATTTTTTAATATACAAAAATAGGTGCTATTTTTATTTAAGTTATGTTCAGGCTTGACCTTACTTAAAATCTTAAGTAGGGCTTCCAGAAAGTAAATGGTTCATTCACTAACTCTCAGCAGCATGTCAAGTAGTCCCTCTCAAACTCAAAATAACCTAACACATTATAGTACAGAATTATTGTAGGTGCTATAAAATAAAATGTAGTTGTTGTTCTGTGCCCAGCAATAGCTCAGACTCTAGACAGTGTCTATTTTTCTAGAGATGGAATGAAACAACAAAGAATGTAAGAAATGAAACAAAGAACAACCCTGCCCTTCACAAGATTATCATGACTCCTTGATCTCATTCTGAAAGTCTATTTGCAACCTCCCACATTAGAAAACCTTCAGATTTTTAGTAGCTTTCAGCAGCAAGAGTTTAGGCAGATTTTCCATTACTAGGCCCCCCAAAATGATCTTGTTGAAACTGAAAGCCAAACACTCGAAGTGGGAAATGCCAGATATAAGGTTACCTATGCAGCTTTAAGCTGGCCTTCACATGTACAGGCACTATGATAGTCTTTATATAATCATATGTGTTTTTTTCCCCACATGACTACTACTTCATTTAGTGCCTAAGACTGACCACTCTGTTTTGAGAAGAAATCTAGGGGGCTGGGGTGAGAATAAGGTAGGGTGCCAGATTGGGTCTCCATGAGCTGGGGCTTCCTACCTGGGGCAGGGGCAGTAGCTTCCCTAAAAGCACCTTTCCACATTGCTCCCATTTTCCAACTACCCTGAGAAGTATAACCAGCACCCCCACATCCCAATCCCAAATCCTGATTTATGAATACAGGTAGTCCTCGAATTTACGACACAATTGGCTCCTGAAACTGCATCTTAAGTCAAAATGTTTCAACTTGGAATCAATTTTCTAATAAGAAACAATGTTTTAAATGCTGGATTGGTTCCTGAACCAAGGCCCGATACCTTATTTTCAACAAAAATACCCGAGAATTTTGTACTCAATCAATTATAGATGAGTAATATAGCAACATTAATGCATTTATGTTGTAAATAGCAATCATATTGATTTGGAAGGGCTTCTTTGAGATGACTTTGCTGGACGTTTTGAAAGGCTCTTGGTTGGACTTTTTGAAGGGCTCTTGGCTGGAGTCTTCTCAGGAGTCTTGGCTGCAGGTTTTTCTGGAGACTTGCCTGCTTTCCTAAAGGAAGTATCCAAGGAAGTTTGGACAGATGTTCTCCAGGGAGAGAGGCTATGCAGTGACCTTGTTCGCTGGTGTGGTGTCACATTGGATCAAGCACTGTAAAGTCAAAACTGACATCAAAGGTGAAACAAGGTTTCAATTTATAAATGGTTTAAGTGCAAAACATTGTAACTTGAAACGTTGTAAGTCAAGGACTGCCTGTACATGAGACCTTTAATTTACTTCCTTTACTTTACTTTACTTCATAGATTTCATAGACATTAGGGCTGGAAGGGACCTCGGAAGATCATCGAGTCCAGCCCCCCGCCCAAAGGGCAGGACGTCAGCTGGGGTCATAGGATCCCAGCAAGATAAGCATCCAGTTTCATCTTGAAGGTGTTCAATGAAGGCGCTTGAACAACCTCCGGCGGCAGGCTGTTCCAGACCTTGGGGGCTCGGACAGTAAAGAAATTCTTCCTTATGTCCAGCCTGAAACGATCTTGTAGCAGTTTGTGACCATTCGTCCTCGTCATCCCTTGGGGCGCTCTGGTGAACAAACGTTCCCCCAGATACTGGTGGTCACCCCTGATAAACTTGTAGGTGGCCATCAGATCACCCCTGAGCCTGCGCTTTTCCAGGCTAAAGAGCCCCAGGGCTCTCAGCCTGTCATCGTAGGGTCTGCTTCCCTGACCCCTGATCATGCGCGTGGCTCTTCTCTGGACTCTCTCAAGCTTCTCCACATCCTTTTTGAATTGTGGAGCCCAAAACTGGACGCAGTACTCCAGCTGCGGCCTCACTAAGGCCGAGTACAGGGGGAGAATGACGTCCCGGGATTTGCTTGAGAAGCATCTATGGATGCAAGCCAGCGTTTTGGTCGCTTTACTAGCGGCAGCATCGCATTGCAGGCTCATGTTCATCTTGTGGTCAATGATGACCCCCAAGTCTCTTTCTTCCATAGTGCTAACCAACATAGCACTGCCGAGCCTATAAGGATGCTGCGGGTTTTTCTTCCCAAGGTGGAGAATCTTGCATTTATTGGCATTGAACACCATCAGATTCTCATCCGCCCACTTGCTGAGCCTGTCCAGGTCAGCCTGGATCACCCGCCTGTCTTCTGGCATGGATGCTTTGCCCCAAAGTTTGGTGTCATTGGCGAACTTGGCCAGTCCGCTTCTGACTCCAGTGTCCACATCGTTAATGATGATGTTGAACAGTATGGGTCCAAGGACAGAGCCCTGGGGGACCCCGCTGGTCACAGGACACCACGATGAGTGACTTCCATCAATTACTACCCTCTGGGTCCGACCCCGGAGCCAATTTTCCAGCCAGTGGATCGTGGGGGACCCAAGGCGACAATTGGCCAGTTTCTCCAAGAGACGATCATAGGACACCAGATCGAAGGCTTTTTTGAAGTCAAGATATATGACATCAATCTCATCTCCCTTGATGCTCAAAGCTAGCTGGAGTTCAGTTGCAGCCTTGGCTTTCCTGGTCTGCTCCCTACAGGACCGGACCAGTGCAGAATAATCCTCCTTGGAGGTGACTCCCATCCTCCATCCTTTGTAGGCCTTTCTTTTTAGCCTCAGGAGGTCTGCTAGGTCCCTGGAGAGCCAGGGGGGCTGCTGTGCCCTCTTGCTGCCTTTCCTCCGAGATGGAATAGACTTAGTTTGTGCATTGAGGATTGCTCCCTTGAGGAGCAACCACTCTTCTTGAACTCCCCTCTCCCTGTGGTCACAGTCCCTTAGGGCCTCACTGACAAGCCTCCTGAGCTTGTCAAAGTCGGCTTTCCTGAAGTCAAGGACTTGCGTGTTGCTGACCGACTTGCCAGCTTTTCGGCGGATGGTGAAGGTGATCAGCTCGTGGTCGCTGTCACCCAGCTTCCCATCGATCACTAGGTCGCCAACTAGGTCCTCCCCAGTAGCCAGCACCAGGTCGAGCAGCGCTTTGCCTCTCGTTGGCCCATAGACTTCTTGAGTCAGGTAGAGGTCATCCACGCACGAGAGGAAGCTCTGTGACCGCTCAGATTTTGCTGAGCGATCCTCCCACGAGATGTCTGGGTAATTGAAGTCACCCATGACAACCATGGTCCTGGAGCAAGCTGCCTCAGCCAGTTCCTGGGCAAACTCCTGGTCTAGCTCAGGACTTTGGGTGGGAGGTCTGTAATAGACTCCCACCATTGTGTCCCCTGTGCCGTGTTCCCCACGGATTTTAACCCAGAGGGTCTCCAGCCGTCCACCCTGGTCGCCAATATCGGCTTGCAGGGACGTATGTTACAAATTACAAATTACTTTAATTTGTTTTTTAATTCTTTTTTTTTTTTGGTTTTATTTATTTTTTAATTTTTTAAAATTTTATCCTTCAATAACGGACTTCCCTCACTTCACTACTCTTTGCCCGTCACCATTTCCTTTTTACCTCCTATTTTCCTTTCCACCTCCCATTTCATTGCCTACCTCCATCCTGTTAACTCACCACCTCCCAGCTTTATGTTCCTGCCTCTCTCTCTCCCTCCCTACCCCATCCCCACCCCAACCCAGAGCAGGGATAGAAGCCTGTCCTGACTCGCCAGCCCTGAAGTGGTTACTCACTATGTGGGAATAGTACACTGTTTCTTTAAGAGAACAGTTACTGGAAACTGAAACATTAGAGCACATGTTGTTTTTGTTATTTAGAACTGACAGAGGCCAATTGAGAGTGGAGAGAGCTGCTGGTTGTTGTAAAGAGTTGTCTGCAAAACATTGCTAAAGTTTTTCATGAAGATAATGAACAAGATTTCCTTTTATCAAGGAGTTATACTTCTTTAACAGCACACACCATTACACACAATTGTTGCTTTTAGCCAGGTCTGTGTTTGCCAGTGCGCTAGTGGCAAGTCGCAGCTGTGCAGGTCAGGGTCAGTCAGAGAAGGTCTTTAGCCTTAAGGTGTGATTGCTTCAAACTTGAATTACCACCAACACTGATCAACTTTTGAGCAGCTCAGAGTGCAGCATATAACAAGGCTCTCAGGTTTCCTTCTTCTGGTTTATTAAAGTGTAATTCACTTAATCATGGAGCAGAAATAATACATGTATGATTTAGTGAACTATCACATTCCATAAATAATGAATGGCAAAGAGTAAAGAATGGAATACATGGTCAAAATCATCAGTTGGAGAACAACACATATTCTGAAGTATGTTTCCATACAATGTCAAACAATTCTAGATAATGGGAAAATTTTGTTTTTGGGTTTTTTTTAAGATATCCAAGTCTTTTTGTAGACTGCTCGGAGGCAAAACCTGCATTTTCTGCATTTATCAAATAAGTGATGTGCTATGAATATTTCCGTCACGGCGGGGTCCTCGCGGAGGGCCGTGATCTCCTTGAGGCCCTCTCACCGCGCTACTTCGGCCCGAGGGCACCCTCCATTCTCGTCCGCCACGTCTTGATGGAATATATAATAGAGAGGCTGCCTTGTGTTTCCTCGGGCACGTAAGCTCCTGGACCCCTCGTGGGTCTCCCCGTACAATGGACGCTACCCAAGCACCCCAGCCTTATGGGCTATGCGTGGATCCTACCTCCCCTGATACCACGCCCCAAGCCTTGCAGATGTAATAGACGTTGTTGGGTCTGTCTCTCTCATGCCCAGCATCCCGCTGGGCCTCCCCTGATGGTATGGTCCCGCTCAGGGACTCCCTAGCGGGCCTCCGGTCCTATGGGCCGACCGCACGGGCACCCTCTCTGACCCTGGCTCACTGCGCTGCTACTCCCTGTCTTCTCAGGGGCAACCGCAGTGCCGTGCCTCGGTCTGAGGGGTGTTGCCGCACTAGCCTGCGGCCAGGCTCGCTATGCCCATCTCGGGCTCCTCGATATGGCCCCTCTAGGGCTCCTCAGTAATGGCCCCTCTCTAGGGCTCCTCAGTATGGCGCTCCCCCTCTTTGGGGCTCGCCGCGCCCCCACGGGGCTTCTCAATAATATACAACTCTCTAGCGGGCCTCCGGTCCTATGGGCCAACCGCACGGGCACCCTCTCTGACCCTGGCTCACCGCGCTGCTACTTCCTGTCTTCTCGGGGCAACCGCAGCGCCCTGCCTCAGTCTGAGGGGTGTTACCGCACTAGCCTGCGGCTGGACTCGCTATGCCCGTCTCGGGGCTCCTTGATATGGCCCCTCTAGGGCTCCTCAGTAATGGCGCTCCCCCCTCTTTGGGGCTCGCTGTGCCCACACTGGGCTACTCAATAACATACAATGGCGCTCCCCCTCTTTGGGGTTCACCGTGCCCACTCTGGGCTACTCAATAATATTGCCCCTTCCCTGGGGCCGGGGTTTATGTTCCCCCACACGCAATCCGGGGTCTCGGTCCCCGTCCGCAACCTACGGGTTGCGCCCGCAACCCACTGGCCGCGCTCCTTGCTGCCAGTTGCTCACACACTGGCGTGCAAGCTGCGCCTTCCCTGGCGCTATGAAGATAATGCGCCCTCTTGGCGCTAGGGCACCCCACACTCTCTGAGGTCCCTATAGTTGAGGCCTCCTCCAACCCCTACAGCCTCACCCAAGCCTCCGGGTGTAATGACACAAACACAACGCAAAACCACAAGCCCCTAGGCTGTAACATAACCACAAGCCACATGGCCATAACTCAGTATCATAGCTCGAGCCTCCAGGGCTATCATGAGCTGTACTTGCAACTCAGGCTCCTTCCCATATCTCGGCTGAGGGAGCTCCTGCCTCTCTGGCTGCTGGCAGAGAACTGCCAGCCTGGCTTCGGCCCTGGACTTTATAGAGGCCAGGCCCTGCCCCCTTCTGGCCAGCTGGCTCCCCTTAGTTGCTCCGGCAACCCACAGCTGTGCTCAATTAGCTCTGCCAGGGCTCTCTCCCTGGCAGTTTCTCCTCTCTAGGAGCAGGCACTAAGGTGCCCTGTGACAATTTCCCTCAGCTGTATTCAGGATTAAAGCAGAAATTTAGCCATTCTTGCATGGGTGAAGTGAGAGCTTAATGAATAGCGATGGGCATATTCTTATCCTGCTGTGGAATACATCTTAAATTTATGTATGTTACTATAATTTATGCTAATAAAATTTATGAGCGTAAGTACCCAAGCAACAAGATAATGCTATATATTCATATGTATATGCTCCCTTAATTATAAACTTCATATCATCTTAATATATCCCAATACTTTTTTTCTTTCACAGTCTGTAGAAAACTTCTAGTAAATTATTATTATTTTCTTAAGCACAAAGAATGGCTTATATGTTAACCCCTATCTAATAATCAGGACATGTTAAGCAAGACTGTTGCTTTGCTACTTGATGCATCTCCATTTTTTCCCCTCTCCCCCCCCCTTTTTTTTTCTTGGTTTCTCTGTTTTTCCATATGAGACAACTCAAATAACAACCGAAGCAGAAGAGGTGTAATAATTAATTACTGCATGAATCACCAGCAAATTCTACTTTAATACCTTCTGTATGTACAATAAAGGGGAAACGAAATATTTTTTCTGTGTGTCAACATTCTCACTCCTTTTACTTCATTAAATCAAGATGATATAAGTCCCAGCAGACTGGAGTGCAAATTTTAAAGCTGTATTGATTTAACCTTCCCTTTGTAAATATTTCATAGTTCTATAATGTGTAAATGCAGTCACGCACTGAACAAAGGATTGCACTCTTCTGTTAGTACACGGGGGGGGCGTGTATGACAACTTTTATTATGCCATTTAGAAAATATTACACATGAAAATGCATGAGGATATTTTGTCATTGTTATGAATGTCAAGGAGGATTGATGCAACACTGTTTTTTCAAGTGAAATTTTCATAAAGGAGGTTATTTTAAATTGTGTCACATTCTTGAAACATAAATCCATTTACTAGACAGAGTTCTTATACCTTTCCTTAGCACATTTTTTCATAATCCAATATGGCTGTATTTTTAAAGGAAGGACTTTTCTCTCAACCCTTCATAATTTTTTAATTCATCTTGCAGCCAACTGGCAGTTCTAAAATAGTGCCATCCCAGTAACTTTTACGACAAAGAAATGAATGGGAGGGAATAGACAAATTACCTGATAACTGCGGGAGAGGCAAGTATACTTCGGGTGATATTTTTTTTTTTTTATTGGACCGAGTGAGTAGTTGGGATAGATTTAGACAAGCTTTCAAACGCAAGACATTCTTCTTCAGGTTGCAATCTGGCTGCTTCATAATACTCTGATGGTCCAAACTTCTTTGAAGATTTCCCTGGCTTGCATAGGTTTTTCTACAGGGGCTCTACACCATAGTCTCATACCACAGGCATCATCTAAAAGTCAAATCTTCTATGTTCTATATTCTATGTTTTTATCAGGTTGTTTTTTTTTTCTTTCTCACAAGCTGTTGCTATTATGTTTCCTACTGGAAATGTATATGTTTGAAAGGCATTATCAGCCCCAAATATGAGAGCTTATCTGTGGTAGGAATGATAAAAATTATCATTAGTGATAGAAGTTAGTGTCTTGATCATTGAGGTTTGAACCAAGCAGGTGCATTAGCCCTATGCAATACTTTGGAGGAAAGCTCCTTGTGCTATTTTGACAAATTCTGAGTCCTGCTGTGTCTGCATGAGTCCTAAAAGTACAGATTCTGTGTAGAAATTTACAATTTCAACCATATCTCCTCACCCTACATGTTTTTAAGAGATCTAAATCTAGACAGCCCAAACCAAATCATAACCATACTGAAATTAAACAGATATGGTTATCTTTATGTCAAAGAGTTAATTATTAAAAAAAAAAAAATAGCTGTACCAGAATGGTACCCAGTTATTACATACCCAACCCTGGCCATTTGTTCTGCCTTACATAGTTTATCTTCTCCAATGACTAGGCAAAATGAATCTGCTATTCATCTCCATAACAGTTCATTATGATAGAGTAGCAAGAACGTTACTTGGAATATTCATTTTCTGAACATTATATCACCTAGTTCACTCTACTTCAGTCTGAAAAATATTGCTGGATCCCAGTAAGTAAATGATTTCCTTTCATAACAATCTAAGCATTTTACCATGTCTAGATCCCTCCTCCTTTTTAGTATATATTGTAATGCAAAGTCAGTTTTATAGAAAAATGAGGTGGAGATATGCTGTCATACATCTATAGACATGCTTTTGTGAGCTGATTTTGGCATCTACTCTATAATACGCTACCTGAAGTTGCAAAGATAGATCTTCCACTGTCATTTTACTTGAAGTCAATAGTTTCAGTAGAACTGGTTAAGGGAAAGTATATTCCATAAACAATCAAACCTTGTGCCATGTAGAACCATTTGGGGCTCTGATACTGAATTTCATGAAATTAGGCTTTGTTCCAACAGGAAGAGGTCAAAGGTTTGGGGAAGTTCAGTTCTGGACTCTGTGTATGTGTCTATTTTATATTTAGTTTGAATTATAGTTCAGCTTTAGGCAAAATTAAGTGAAACTGAGGAAGCCCTTAAGTAATACAACAGATAGTATTCTAATACCATTTCACATGTGTACTCTTGGGTGTTAGTTTTTATGCTCTTAGATGCTTCCTGACTTGTGAACAGATTGAAGCCTAAAATACCTCTTATTTTAGTCTATTTTTTACAGATAGTCAAAAAGCCCAAGGCTGAATTAATTCAGTCTTCACAGATTAGTCTAAACTGTGTAGATTGAACCAATAAGCAAGCGAACAGACATTCACTTTTGATTCCAGAAATGCAGCCACATGCCTGCTGTGGCCCAAGGTGGAAGCCAGAGGGTGCTAGAGTATGCCTCCCTGTTCTGCTGGAGTTTGAGCCGAGGCTAAGACACCTACCCTGGTAGGGGGTCTGGGGGAGGTGCAAAGCATCCTGGGGTACTGGGGGGGGACTGTGAATTAACTTGAATTGAGAGGGGATCTGGGACAGAAGTTCAGTAAATTGATTTAACCTACTTCAGTTGAGTCGGATACTACATCCATCCAGGTTTATCTTAAACCAGTTTGGGCCATTTTGTATGCAGTTTGTGCACTGAATTTCTGTTGTGCTATAGATTTGAACTGGTTTCCAATCACTTATACCAATTTGTGTGTAATTTCTGTCCCTAGCCAGAGTGCCTAAACAGCTGCCAGTCCAAAACCCCAATCTCCAAGTGGTGGAACTGAGTAATTGGTTATCTCCAAGCTAATGAACTAGTGCAAAAAGTGGTCAACAGCTTGGTAAGAAATCAAGTATAATACTGCTCAAAGTGCACAAGATACTTAACATCCACTGCTATGCCAACAAAAACCAACAACCCATGATATTGCTGTTTTCTTTAGCACTACAAAAACTCTTAAAACTGAATTTACTGATTTGATTTTTCCTTTAACATCTCTATATCTATGGACACAATGTTTTGCTCTGGAAATAAATGCTGTGCCTAATCAGTACCCATATTTACAGAGCAAAGCAGATAATACACAAATAAACAGGTTGTTATGCACACGGGCACTCACTTTGCCTTTATAAATGTCTATGAATTTTGTGAAGCAGTAGATATGTATGCACTTTGGTGGATATACCCACACATGGATAAATATGTGACTTTCATCATTTAAAAAACAGAAAACAAACGATTTAAATGGAAAGCCTCTGAAACTGTTTGAATTTTAAAAGGATGGAAGCCTGCTTTCAACCTTAACTCCCCCCCAGGCCTTCTGATACTCTGGGTTCTTCTATGTTTCTCTGTCTTTTGTATGGATTTTTGTTATCTACTTGCAGGGCACTTACATTTTCAAGCAAACTTTCCTATAGAAAACGAATGCAGCATTTAGATACTCTTGCACTCCATTCCATACTTTTCTTTGCCATCAAGTAGTTTCCCTTCCCCAGTCACATAAGGTATTTCTCCTTACCTTAACTTTCACTTATCACAAGCTAGAAATAAGCATCAGGAGCAGATGAGAAGGTAAGCCTAGCTTCTCAAGTGAACCCACATGTGAATCATTTTCAGAGCTAAAATTAGTTGTTATAAAAGAAGCAAATAAAACTCTTTCCCTCCATGTGAATAAGGCCAAAATATACAAGCAGGTATAGTCTTATGTTGTGAATGTTAAAGATATTGTTGTATCAGTCAGCACATAAGGAAAAAAACTGTAGCCAGAAGCAGAAACTTGTTGGAGTGCACATTGGAGTAAAATACTTATTTTTCTTTTTATGAAAGAGATAACAGTGGCTTTGAATTATGTAGGGATGATCTTGCTTTGAGCAGGGGTCTTGACTAGATGACCTTGTGAGGTCCTTTCCAACTCTACTTTCCTGTGATCATTGTGGATTAAAATGAAAAAAGAAAAGAAAAAAAGGCAGAAATGATGCAGACATAATTATTACAGTAATAGTATACATGTGAAGGAATATTTGCATAATGATAGCATATACAGACCATTCTATTTGGGTCATATGCATCCTAGGCTTTTAGGAAATGAGCTACATTAATTTGCTAAATCATCGACAGTCCTTTTTGCACAAGAAACTGAAAGGATTCATGTACAATGGGGAACAAGACTACAGGAAATATGAATAATCATTTGGTAAGCCTACTTCAATTCCTACTAAAATAATTAAACAAATATTAAGAAGAAAATTAAACATCTCGTACACCAATCTATCAATAAAAAGTACTATAATCTATCAAAAAAACCCCAAATTTTGCCAAGAATATTTGATTCCTTTTGTTGATAGAATTACAAAATTTATGGAACAAAGGAAAAGAATAAAAGTTAAAATACAGGACCAAATTCAGCCTTGATGTAAGAAAGCGTAGCTTCCTTTAAAGTCAACAAGATTTGAACATGCCAGATTTGGTTCATGGATTCCTGCATGCTATGTATAGAATTTTATTAATTCTTGCTCTCAAAATTAATTCAAGGTGTTTGGAACATGAATTCTGTCTACCAAAATGAAATCAGTCTGGGGAACATCAAATGAAGTCAACAGTCGTGTCAACCAGGCTTGGTGTGCTGATCTTCATGGAAGGAGAAGTAAATGGTATCCTAATTAAATGTATAGATAATACTATGTTGTGGGCTGTTGTGAACCACAACAAACATGGACAATTGATTTACTGTAGTCTAAAGATGTTAGAAATACAGGCTCCAATTCTGCAGGGCATGGGTCACTGCATCATGGGGCCTCATGTAGTCAGCCCACGTGAACTGTACTGCAGGTTCAGAACAAGTGCCCAGAAATATGAAAATGTATCTTGATATGGAAATATATGCTGAAGATGATCTTAAACAGAGATACTCAAGAAGGTGGGAGAATCTAGAAATCGCTAACGCTGAATGAGATGGATGCTCTTGTTTCAGTGCTCACCTTTCTGTTCTGAGTTCTGGTCTTTGGTGCCTGCCGTAGTTTTGCAGGCAGCTGTGGTTCTTGCCAGAAAAAGCTGTTTGGGAATCAGGAAGCAGGCCACCCACTTTTTCTGTTTCCTGGGGAACTATTTGGCTCTTAGACTACTGTAGGCAATATACCAATAAAAGGAAATGAGAGAAAAGCAGCTTGTTAAGTACCAAGGGATTTCTTAAAGGTACCAGATGGGTTGACAAGATCAGCTGTGAAAGGAGATGTTTCCTGGGAAGTCAGAGGAGAGAGCAAGGCCTGTTTAAGCCAGAGTGTCATAAAGTACTTCAGGGTAATCTAAACCAAACATACAAGTTAACATTTTCTACGTCTAGCATAATTTATAGTGTTTGTATGTGACAAGTACCTGTACTTAATCTAGTGAGTCACAGAATTGTGCATGGTTTTATTTGTGTGCGACTTGGCAAGGGAGCTGTAGTGGTCCTGTGCTGGTAACACACTAGAATACTAAAAGAAATGAGTATCACAAAAGTTTCCTTAAGCTCCTTTGGAAAGAAAATGAGTGTTGCTCCCTTTAAGTGTTCCCCACTGCACAACCATTCAAAGGGAATTTGCTGAAATGCAGGGTGAACCTTTAAAATGACCAGTATGCAGAAGGAAATGATAAAAGTCTGAATTATTTATTAAAATATTTTGCTATTTTGATACAGTTGCAAAAATAGATTGAATGCAAGAGAGGGAGAGAGTTGCTGTAGGAATTAAGAATAGATACAATGCTGAGGCTGGGAATCAGGTTTCCGCTCTCTTCTGTTGCTGGCTTCCTATGTAACCTCAGGCAAGTCACTTATTCTCACTGAGCTTCCGTTTTCTGGTGTGTAGAACAGGAATAATACTGAACTCTGAGGGATGTTATTAATACGTTAATTTTATGAGGTACTTCAGTGAAGAGCACCACAGGAGTATAATTAAAAATAAATTATATGAATAAGAACGTATCAACTTTTGAGGTAAATAATTGAGATAATGGTTCAACATGAAGTCACTTACAACTCAATCAGTGGAGCCACAGGGTTTGACTAATTCCTGACAGTGAGATCTACTAGGAGAACAGCTTGGTTTTCCTCTTGATTAATAATGCCTCAACTCAGTATTTCTGTTTCCCATTAATCTGAAACCGATGTACTGATCAGTTCCAATGGAGAACTGTTGACTTGTGACGGGTGCAATGCCCACATTATGTGAATTGCAACCCAGACCTGTCAAGGGAATCGTTTATAAATATTTTTTCCAGAAACTCCACATCTTCATAATGGCTAAATGTGCAAGGAAAAGAGTGATTTTTTTTTTCTCATTTCTAGGATTACAGTATTTGGTTTTAACAAGAACTTCAGCATTAATCTTTGTGTGCCATCTTATCTCCTTTTGCTCCACTGAGCTTTTTAAACATAAATGCCCTGAAGCAATATACCAGCAATCTTGAAACACTAGAGGAAGATAACATGACAGCTGAACTGTTCTCTTTACTGCCACATATTACAAACAAAACAAAACACCTCTTTCTCTCCACCCACCCCTTAATGTGTCTAGTCTGCAACTTCCTAACCAAGCATAAGAAATGTCTGCAACTTTTTTTTCTTTCCAGTAATGAGATCATTTCAGAGTCATGCAGTAAAATAGAGAAGAATCACAGGTAAACGCTCAAGCACGCTTCAGTTCTTTAACATAGGGAAGGCTTGCTGTTTGAGAGACAGATGCTTTTGGTAATGTTGCTATAGGGAGCTACTAAGGCTATTTTCATTACAGGGGTAAGTGCAGATGTGGACATTCATGTTTGTAAGCTTATGTATATGATACAATATGTATTTTGCCTCAAAAACTGGGACTGGAAATAGAATATGGAGCTCATCTCACATCTCAATATTAACAGCATAGAAATATAAGGATTTGAAAAAAGGAAAGAGCAGGTAAGGCATCTCACTACTGATCAAGCACTTCATTTTGGACTTATGCCAAAAGCCAACTCAAAGTAAATGGGTACCTTATCATAGAGACCAAGTGCTTGATGATGGCAATCCTTGAAGCACTTTGACATTGCATTCCTTCTCTTTGTACACTTCTAGAAATGCATGTGGTGATGAAAATGTTAGCATTCCCCCTTCCCCCCCCTCCCCTCCCCTCCCAAAAGGCCATTGTTAGATACTCTTCATAGGGACCAGCAAATATTCTTAAGTAGCCACAATATTGTATGAGTCTATTTCCTAACATTGGCACCTGTTAGAATTATGAGCATCTCAGAGTACAAATGACAACATTCCCTTACTTTCTCCTCTAACAACACAAGAAAAGATAGGATTTTAATTAATTAATTTAAAATTTGCGTATATGAACATCAGCTTTAAAGATGAGTATTGTTAGTTTGCTTGGTAAAACGTGACTGTAAAGATGAGCTTTCCATTTAGCTGTGAATGCTGTGAAGTTGCTCCTTATTCTTGTGTCATCTGGCAGCAAGTTTCGTAATGGCAGTCTAACTCCCATGAATTTTCTGTGTTCCATAGTGATAGAGAGCCTGCTCCACTGGCTTTGTGCACTGTGATTAAGGCAAATCTACCTCCTTAGCTTACTTTTTCAGTGGTACATAGCTGTTCTGTGATGTTACGGTTGCTGAGAGGATGATCTCTCAGGTAATCATAGCACTCTATAAAGGATTTCAAAATCAGGATGGTGACTTGAAGCAAACCCTGTTTTAAATGAGGAATCATTATCAAGCATAGTATATCAGAGTAATATGTCCCTGGGGATTTGTGCTGTTGAGTAGTCAGGATGCATTTTGAACTAGCTAGAGCTGGGTAATTTGGTCACATTTATTGATTATGTAGCTAGCTTGTTCTTGACAGTTCATTCTGTGTTTCATATTCAGTTTTTGAATTCTTGGGGGAAAATAACTTAGTTTTTTTTTAAGTTTACATATAGAGTATTCAGAGTATATTTCTTCAGCAGTTAAAAAAAAGTAGGAAAGACTCCTTAAAGAAGCCTGAAATGATGTCATTATCATCTGGTGATATATAGGAAAACACTCACTAATTTTCACCAAAAAAGACAGTTCTCATCTTTCACATTAATTTTAAGCTGAATGCATGCACCTAAACCAGTTGCTTGTAGTCCTGTCCCTTCAACTAGCTGTACATATCCTTGGTCCTTTAACAAGGTGAACAGTCTTGCTTGCATAACTAGTGTGTAGATTAATCAGACAAATTCTGAAATACTAAATGGTAGAATATATGCAAGGTTACAAATAAATATTTCCCTTGAAAATATCCTCTCTTAACTTTCAAAAAAGAAGAAAAAGAAAAAGAAGAAATCTTTCCCTCAATTTTATATTTAATGATGTCAAAAGAAGGAATAAATTTATCACCATTCTAAACAAAACCCTCCTTTCACACAATCCCCAATTTACATTTTAATTTAAGGACAGGATTAGTAGTGCACAAAACCCAAAGAGCATCTGGAAAAAATTCCAATAAAGCAATAAATGTCTCTCCTTTTAAGCAGTATTGTACAGAAGAAGCCTGAAGCTACATGACAAAAATTATAAATTAAACTGCAGACAGCTTCTGAAATAGAATCAAAGATGTTTTGCAAGTACTGAGTCAACATTTAAATCTTCCTTTGCGGTGCCATGGGTTGGGGCAGGGCTTGTGGCTACAGTTAGTGAACAGCTCAGGCAGCAGTCAAAAGTTGGTTTATTATTTTCAGAGTAGCAGCAGTTTTATTCAGTTCCACCTGCTGCCTGTAAACCTGGATTTAGTGAAATTCCTTCTGATATTTTGTAAGAACAAGCAGAATAACAGACAAACAAAATAAGGAACATCGTTAAATCATTCAGACAAATTGCATGAGAAATACTAACTGTTAAATGGGGAATGAACTAGCAGACGCTTCTGGTTTCTCTTGGTGACAATATCTTTGTATATACATACACAGGATAGCATATGAAAGGCAAGATAACACTATCAATATTCTGCAATTTGGCATGGGTCCATTGACTTTAATGGAACTATGTAATTTTACATGAGCTAGTAATGTGGCCCAGCATTTATACCAAACTTTCAAAGTGCATACAGAAAGTGGGTAACATTTTCAAAAGCACTAAAGGGTCTTAGGTGCCTAGTCCAGGTCCAGCTGTTAAGTCAATGGGACTTAAGCTCGTCTGCACATGTTTGTCATGCTATTTTGATGATGTTGATACATACACACAGAGAGCTAGCTAGGTAGCTCTCTAAACATCAATATAGCTACATACATAGAGGAGTTGTAATGCTTTAACTAGAGTGGTATATTTAGCCCCCCCTCTACACATTACAGATATTGTGCAATTAACTAGTTAATTGTGTATTTACTTTGAGACCAGCTACTTGTGCAAAGCAGCTAACTTGCCATTAAGACCTTTAAGGAGCTATAAAGTTAGACCTCAAAAATGTGTGCTAACTTTATAGATGGTTGTTATCCAGCTTTAATTTGCATATGTAGAAAGGACTCACATGCTCAGTGGTGGACCATGCCAGGACCCAGTTGGCAGCCCAGGGTGGGTGCGACTGCCCTGGCGGGTATGTGAAACACCTGGGGTTGGGGGATCAGAGTTGCCATGATCTCCCAGCCTTGGGGGTTCATTAAACTGAATCCCACCAAACATTTTTATTGAACTCCAGAGATGTTTTACTACTTGTCTAATTAATTTCAATTTTGGTTTACATTTAAATTAGAAGAACATTGTTTAATAGACAAAAAAATCTCCCAAATGATGCTTTTTCCTATAAAATACACAAAAGGTGTATGGATATTAAAAAACCCTGCATGACAGTAATGTAAAGTAAATTTAAGTGTGTTCTTAACAAGATGCTAATTGGTATAAAAGAGTGAATATAAAAAGGAAGTAATTTAATTTGTTTTGAAGTGGGGTGTCTGTGTACAAGAGGGAGAGGGGAGAGAAGAAGGCAGAACAATTGACTGACCAGAACTGGACTTTACAAATAGAAATAAATTTAAGTGGCTTTGCCTGTTGACATGACACATGGCTCAAGTGTTCCAGGTGCTTGCACCTCTTCTGGGATAGTAATTTTCTCCAGTGTGAATGTTAAAAGTTCTTGTGGCAAAGAGCTGTGTCCAGGACATGGGCCTTCTGTTCCCAAGTTTTGTACTTGGTCTTTAATTAGTGAATAATTGCAACCTGTATTTTTCTTTAGAGTTCCAAACTCTGATTCACAGAAAGGCATTCACATCAAGTTGATAGGTTTCCTTTTGAATAGATTCCTAGCCAGACAAAGGAGGGACTCCTAGTGAAAGTAAGGGCCTCAGGATAATTTTGGGTGACTTCTGGAGCTCTTAACACTTGATTGTCTGCACATTAACACCTCAAAGTGGTTTTAAATACTCATTATGAGACTCAAAGTTATGCCATTCTGGGGCAGGATTATTTCTGATCCACACTACCCAGGTCTGGCAACAATTTAATAGAGCAACTCACCACAGATCTGCCACCCAAGTTGAAGTCCTCCAGTATCCCAGGCTCTTGCATATCCCTGCCTGTAGAGCAAGGCTAGAAGCCTGTCCTGGCATAACCCTTTAGTGGCAGCTCACAGCTACAGCTCCTAGTCCTGCCCTTGATCACCAAGCCTCCAGTGACAAGTCACATCTGTGCAGGTGGAGGATGGTAAGAGAAGGTTTCTAGACTTATGGGTGTGACTGCTCCAAACTCTGGGCTGGCACTAACACCAATCAACAGTTGTGCAGCTCACAGTGCAAGGTATAACAAGGCCCTAAAAGCTTATTGAGTAAATTTTAATTTCCGTGATTATGAAATGCGAAGACTGTGTAAGAAAGAGAAAGGAGAAGCAGAAGCCATTTAGCGCTTCTCTTCTTACAAAAGGCAAGTAAAACATCTTTTTGTTGTGTCTTTAATACTTTCCCCCCAAAATTTCATTTAATAATTCTACCTTGACCATTGCTAATTGAGGAACACTGGTTTTATGCTGCCATTGAGTTCTGTTTTTAGCCATGGTTGGATGAGGACTTCAGGCGCTTCAGTGGATATGGATTTAATTTCTAATGGCATTACATTTTAAAGAATTATAGATGGAAACGGACAAAGCAGCTTAGATGTGAGAGGATGCCTATCTGTGTTATAGTATTAAGCAGTATTTAATCAATAGCAAGTGGGCTCTTTGCTTTCTTTTATTTTTGAACCTCTTTCCCAGGAAGGTGTTCCAGTGCTAAATTAGTACTGATTCACTATTCCAGCAATACCATTGATGTTTTGGTGGTGTAAATACTTTGGCTAAATCGACAAAAATCTTGGGTACCTCATTTGCCACATTTGCCCCCAAAGTCCACTGGTTAGATATGCTCAAAGTAACTTTCCAGTAGCCACCTAACCCTAAAGGTATGTAATGTCCCTAAACACATACATTTCTAGGTGGGCAGGCATGCAGCCATCCAAGTATTGACCAAGATGAACATCTCCTGGCTCCAGACTAAACCACACCAGATTAACAAAGTGTGTGTTCATCTACCACATTGTCTGTGGGCCATAATCTGTAGGTGTTCTCAGATGAGGGCCTCAACCCTCTTATCCAGTAGCTATGCTCTGAAGCAGAGACCTGAAAAAGGCTTGAGTCTAGTATTGACCTTTCTTGGCCTGGTGAGAGAGTCCACTAGCTTCTAGCCAGATTCTGATTATCTGATGAAACTGTGACAATACACTGAATGTATGCCATGTGAGACACTACTTAATGCTTTACCATTTCAACAGGCAGTGTTCAGTATACATTTTTAAAAGCAAACATGTTGGACATCTTTTCCTGACAGGGACAGCAGTTTCTTTAACTGATATTTTTTCCAAGCTTCTATAACTTCCAGTAGTCCCAGGTTTGGTTCACCTTGGGTTTCATCAGTCGTGTCTTCACACAACTAAGTTCGGTATGAAAGGTTTGATGCAGCCTTTTATGGCATATGACAGGTGGAAAAAAAGATTTAAGCAGAAAATTCATGTATTTTTTCTATTTATGTCCTTTGAGTGGTAGGAAATGGGGTGGATTCAGCAATTTCTGTTTATGACAGTGGTAACTTCTGTTCAGCCTGAGCACGCTTTCAATAATAATAAACGGCTCTGTTACTCTGACAAAGCCCCTATGGCATTTCCCTAGCGCACAGGAGCAGTTCCAAATTTCATGGATTCGGTTGGGTCTAATCATTATTGTTTTAGATCTTAATGAATACTGATAAAATATTCATTGGTGTTTGAAATTTTATTTTTATTTTTTTAAGGCTTTTGAAATGGTGCTCCTATGCGGGTAACTAAAGGTATCCAGTAATAAAAGTCCATAACAATGGGTTGACAGAATGAAAGCATCAATAAAATTGTCTTTATGATAACTTCCAGAGCATGTTTTCTGCTGATCTGGCTTTTATTTCTTCTTTAAATATTAATTGTTGATTTGGTAGTTTGAAAACCTGTTCTGGAGTACCATTACGTACATATCTCCATGGGTTTTTTTTTATTTGTTCTTTCTTTTCTTTTTTACTTCAACTCTTCTTACCACCAACTCTCCCCATAACAAGGAAACTAGTACTTAAAAGTGGGTCCTGCTTATTTTTTATTAATTGAAATCAACAGTAGCTACTGTAGTGCTTTTACTAAGGCTGTCTTGTGCATAAAATGTCATCTTACTGCAAAAGCTATTGAGGAGATGTTTTACAAAGGCACAATGGCACCACAGGCAAAGGGCAAGAAACAGAGTTAGGGCAGTGCAGTTCATTTCTAATTTGTTTCTTAACTGACTAATTCTTTCTCTCACCCTGCCTACACAAAGCCCAAGTTCGCAATTGCCTGTCTGATGGTAATTCATAAAAGTGGTCCTTTTGTCTACAGAGCCCCCTCTGCATGTAATACCATTCCAGTGAATCCTTCTTAAAATATTCACAATATATTCAGAAATAATTCACAATTCACAAAATATTCAAAAATAATTATGCGTTGAAAATATACCAACCTTTGCAACCAATTCATATGCATAGAATTATTCTGCCAGTTTTCCTAGATATGAATAATTTTATCTTGAGAAAAATAAAGCATTTTAATTCATTTTTTAAGTGACCTTGAATGCTGTCTGCAAAGGCACTTTTTATCTTAGTGATCCAAAAGGGCCAAATATTATATTGCTTATTTTGGGGGTATATTTACTAAAAGAGCTTAAAGATAGAAAATCCCTTATTTCATAAAATTTAGTATGGTGTCTGAAAACATTTTAAGGTTTCCAGGATGAAGGCTTAGTTGTATCCCAGGCTTTACTGCCTGATTTCAAAATCAAAGTGATCTCTTCTCTTCTGTCTACTGAGTTTAGACTTCTTCCTTTCACTATATTTGTGTCTACCCACTGGAAGCCAGAGCAGTTTTATACAATTAGCAGGATTTCCCCATATGGTGTCTCAGCTCACTGGGAATGAAGCCTCCTCTAACTGAATCAGTAGGAGCTGTGTTAAACTTGTTTGAACTGGAACTTGCTCTTTACATCTAAATTACAGCTTCACATCTGATATCCTCATAAACTAAACAAGCCATGGCTGCATTGCTAGAACAGTAACAAGCATATGGTATAAAGGTTATGGTGTTGTCCAAAGCAACAAAACAGTCTGTCACTCATAAAAGGAGAATATGCAAGGCTTTGGTTAATACTCAAGTCTTCACGAAAAACATCTATTGTTTCTGGGTGATACCTTTTATTGGACCAACTGTATGGTTGGTATAGACACAGGCAAGCTTTCAGGTATCACTGTGCCTTTCCTCAGACCTCTGAGGCCAAAGCAGGCACAGCTGAGATAAACAGCAAATTGAACAAAGCATTGTTAAATAGGGTCGTTATCAACTGTGAAGTGCAGCAATGTATCATAGGCCATGAGAGCACTGTCTGTCTTAATACCCTGGTTCTTAGTGTCCAAGGACAGAAATTATATGTAAACTTGTATAAGTGATTGGAAACCAGTTCAAATCTGTAATACAATAGGGCTAAATATAGACAGTCAAAAAGCCCGAGGCTGAATCGATTCAGTCTTCACAGGTTAGTCTAAACTGCATAGATAAGCAAGTGAACAAACACTCAATTTTGATTTCAGAAATGTAGCAACATGCCTGCAGTTGTCCAGGCCAGAAGCTGGGAGGTGCTAAAGCACACCTCCCTGCTTGGCTGGAGAAGACTGTTCGGGTTAAGGCTAGCCCACCCACCCTGCAAGAGGGGGTGTGTGGGGATGTGTGTGGGGGATGTGTGTGGAAGACTGTAATTTAACTAGAACCAGGAACGGGTCTGGGACAGAAGCTTCATAAACTGTTTTGACCCAAATCAGTTAAATCTGATACTACATTCAACTAGGTTTATCTTAAACCAGTTTCAGCCATTTTGAAACTGGTTTATGTACACTGAACTTATGTTCTGTTACAGGTTTAAACCAGTTTCTGATTAATTAAACTGGTTTATGTGTAACTTCTGCCCCTAGCCCTGTTGTGTTACAGATTTGAACTGGTTTCTGATCTCTTGCACCAGTTTGGCTAGGGACAGATATTCAAAAAGCCAGAGCCTGAATTTATTCAACCTATGCAGAGAGTGAACTTGTTTGTAACACAACAAACATGCAGGCACATGCCTGCAGTTGCTCAGACCAGGAGCCGTGGGCACTAGAGCAGGTCCTCAGCTGCAGGGAAGCTGGCGTGAGGTGTGGCCAATCCAGGATGAGCTGGCCAGAGAGGTGTTTAATTCCCTCATCCCTGTCCCGCTGGCAGGGACTTGAGATGGGTCTGCCAGTTGCTCCCCTCTCCTGCTGCAACACTGGGCACCATGGCCCCTGAGGCAGAGGAGGCAGGGAGAGCGGTTAGTCCTGCATCTACCCCTACTGGAGTTCAGGGCAGAGGGGAGACTGACTCCCTGTGGCAGAATAGGCTCCTGCTGCCCCCTCTGCAGAAGGATGGGCGGAAGGGGAATAACTCATCCCTGCTCCTCCCCAGGGGCCCTATGGGCTGGCTGTGCCCCTACCGAGCTACTGCAGTAGGAGGGGGCAGGGCCCTTGGTGAGGGCAGCAGCCTGTCATAATGTCCAGCAGTGCAAGCCCTTTCCCAGCAGGGGGCCCCGCTGTGGGGGAGGCTGAGCTGCGGTGGGCTGCATGTGGCAGCATTGGGGCCTGGAGAGGGGCAGAGCACCCCCTAGCACCACCACCATGGCTACTTTCCTCACCCTGCAGCATGCCCCCGCAGTGGGAAGGGGCTCCTGCTCTGTCACGGTTGCTCCCTGCTTGGTGCTCCAGAGGCCAGGTGGGGGCACAGGCAGATGCCGTGGGCTGGCTAGATGTGACCTGCAGAGTGTGCTTTGTCTGGCCCTCGGTGGGTTCCTCAGTGCCACCAGGCCAAGGCACTACTCCCTGGCCATGCAGCAAGGCTGGGGCTGCTCCATGGCAGGATTGCCTTTCTTGGCAGCCTGGCCACACCAGCTCCTTTGCTGCTGTCACTGGCCCCAGCCCCACAGTACAGATAGGGAACAGCACGCACAGCCCTAAACCCATACGGCCAGTGCTAGCTCCAGGTGTGCCTGTCTGGGCTGAGCAGCAGCAGCAGGGTGAAACAACTGCTCAGCATGGTGGAAAAGCCCCTCCCTGTCCTGCTGCTGGCACTTCCAGGTGCAGCTACACAGAGCTGGCACCGGCCTGCCCAGTGTCTCCACTGCATCACCGCCGCCTCTGGGCTGCCACACAGGGCAGTGGTGGCAGCAGAGCAGACACAGAGCACCCCAGTGCTGGCTCTGGATGGCTGCAGTAGACACCAGCAGAAGGAGGGGGAGGGTCTTTTTCCCCCACCCTGAGCAGCTGTTTCTCCCTTGCCCCTGTGCTCAGCTTGGAAAGGGGAGCCCTGAGCTGGCACTGGGCAAAAGCGGCCCCTTCCTCTCCTGCTTCCAGCGCTTCCTGCTGCAGCTGCCCAGAGCTGGCACTGGGCTGTCCTTTGTTTGCCCTGCTGCCACTGCTGACCTGCTGGGCAGCCCAGAGGCAATGGTGACATGGCAGAAACACGGCAACCCTGTGCTGGCTCCAGGCCCCCCTGTCCAGGCTGAGCAACAGTGGCAGTGGAGAAACAGCTGCTCAGCATGGGGGGAAAATCCCCTTGCCCTCCCACTGCTGGTGTCTGCTGTAGTCATTTGGAGTTGGCACTGGGCTGCCCTGTGTCTGTTCTGCTGCCACCACTGCCCCATGGGGCAGCCCAGAGGCAGCAGTGATGTGGTGGAGACTACCCATCCTGATGGTGGCTCCATGTGGCTGCACCTGGAAGTGCTGGCAGTGGAACAGGTAGGGGCTTTTGCCCTACGCTGAGCAGCCACTTCTTCCCTGTCACCACTGCTCAGCCTGGACAGGTGAGCCTGGAGACAGTGTGGGGTCAGGGCTGCACCTGCTGGTCCCTGCCTGTACGATGGGGCTGGAGCCAGTGGCATCAGGAAAGAAGCTGCAGCAGCTGGGCTACTGAGAAAGGCAGTCCCACTGTGGAGCAGCTCCAGCCACACTGTATGCCCAGGGAGTGGTGCCTCATCCTGGTGCGACTGAGGGACCCCCGGGGGGCCAGACAAAGCCCCTCCACAGGCCAGATCCACCTAGCCCACAATGTCTGGTCATGCCTCCACCTGGTTGCTGGAGCAGCAAAGGGGGAGCAACTGTGATGGTCAAGAGCCCTTTCCTGGTGGGAAGGGGGTGGCATGCTGTGGGGTGAGGAAAGTGGCCATGGTGGTGGCACTTTGGAGGGGCTCTGGCCCCCTCCAGGCCCCAGTGCTGCTGCGTGCAGCCTGCCATAGCGCTGCCCGCCCCACAGTAGGGCCCCTGCTGGGAAGGGGCTTGTGCTGCTGGAGATTATGATGGGCTGCTGCCCCCACCAAGGGCTCTACTCCCTCCCACTAGAGTGGCCTGGTGGGGGCACAGCCAGCCCGTAGAGCCTCTTGGTGGGGGGTGGGCAGGGATGGGTTATTCCCCTTCCCTCCATCCTTCTACAGAAGGGGCAGCAGAGGCCTATTCCACCACAGGGAGCTAGTCTCCACTCTATCTCAGCTTCCAGCAGGGGAAGATGGGAGACTAACCCCTCTCCCTGCCCCCTCTGCCTCTGGGACCATGGTTCCTGGTACCGCAGCAGAAGCAGGAAACAACCAGCAGACCTGGCTGAGGTCTCTGCCAGTGGGACAGGGAGGGGGGAATTAAACCCCTCCCTGGCCAGACTCCCACCTATGCCTGTCCCTGCTCCGATTGGGGAGCAGAGAGGCAGGGCCAGCCTGGCTGGGCTGGAGCAGAGAGCCCAGTCTAGAGAGCATGCCAAGATGCTGGGGGTCTCTGGTTTATCTTAAACTAGCAAGGTGTCTGGGACAGACATTGCATAAACCAGTTTGAGCCAAATCAGTTAAGTCTGGTACTACATTCAACCAGCTTTTACTTAAACTGTTTTCAGCCATTTTGAAACTGGTTTATGTGCACTAAATGTCTGTTCTGTTACAGGTTTAAACCGGTTTCTGATCATTTAAACCTGTTTATGTGTAATGTGTCCCTAGCCTTTATGTCTAACTTCTATCCCTAGTCCAGAAGTTCAATGCACAGAAGCCACTTTCAAAATGGCCAAAACTAGTTTAAGATAAACTTGGAAGGATGCAGCATCAGATTTAACTGATTTAGGTTAAATCAATTTATTGAACTTCTGTCCCAGATCCCCTCCAGATTCAAGTTAACTCATAGTTCCCCAGCATTCCAAGATGCTTTGCACCTCCATTTTTAGGGCAAGTGGACTAGCCCTGGCCCAAGCTGTCTGCTTCATCTGAGCATGCTCTAGCACTCCCTAGTTTTTGGTTTGGGTCACTGCAGGCATGTGACTGCATATCTGAAATCAAAAGTGAATGTTTGTTCACTTGATTATCGGTTCTATGCAGATTAAACTAACCTGTAAAGATTGAATTGATTTCAGCCTCAGTCTTTTGGCTGCCTGTACTTAGCCCAATAGGCTGCTGAATTTCTTTTCCCATGCTTCTCTTGTAAAGGTGTTGGGGAGATTTCCTTTGAGCACTAGAACTGTGAGATCAGATAGGGAGTGGTTTTCATTTTCTTTTCTGTTTTTTTTTTTTTTTTTCTGCTCCCCACTGTGAAAAATGTTCTGGTGTCACTGCCCGTTACCTTTTTGGTAAAGGAGGGCATTTCCAGGAAGGCATCCAGTGCACATTCTGGTTTAGCACATTCTGGGATAGATGTGTTCATGATCCAATCCATGGATTCTGATGGTTTTGTTGTGACAGTGTTCACTGTTGTGGAAGTAGAGATGTGTTGACAGGTCTTGCATTTATTGCTGAGGAAGGGTTGGCTTCCGTTATGTGCCTGTTGTTCAGCAGAGAGGTTATTTATGATAATGAGTAAGGGGGCTGTGTAAAAGCCAGAACTAGGGGTACTAGGAATAATTTTTTCAAGATGTGGTCTTTTTCAAGTGTAGGCTGTAGTTGTTTGATTTGTTTATATATATGTTTAAGTGTGGGATGGTAGGTGACAACCAAAGGCATGCAATCAGTGGGTTTTTTTCTTGTATTTTAGTTGCTGCTGGTATCTTGGTGGTTCTTTCAAAGATATGGTCTATTTCTCTGCTGGGGTGTACTTGCTGGATAATGGTAGCTTTCATTTTGGCAAGATGAGTATCACACACGTTCTCCTTGGAGCACATGCAGTGATATCTGAGGGCCTGATTGTAGTTCATCACCTCTTGGGTTTATGTAGGGTGATTGCTGATTTTGTGGATGTACGTATGGTGGTCCATGGGTTTTTTGTACAGAGGGTGCCCTCCTGGACATAGATAGTGGTGTCTAGAAAGTTGATGTTTACTGTAGGAGTATTCCAGAGAGAATTTGATTGAAGTGTGGTAGTTGTTAAACTTATGGTGGAAGTCTGTGAGTGAGTCCAGGTGTTCAGTTCAGATGATGTAAATGCCATATCTATGTAGTGCAGGATTGGTGGCACAGTTTTTAAAAAAACTCCTCTTCCAGGTGGTTCATGAAGAGGTTGGCATATTGGGGATCCATCTGTTTTTTTCTGCTTTTAAGAGGGTTGACCTGTACTGACAGTCTCTTGTGCTGTATTTCTCTATGGCTAAGAACAGAGAGTATTTGTGGCATATCATAAAGGAAGGTCTTACAGAGTCAATATCTATGAAGTCTCTCTTTATTAGATTTAAGGATATTTATTAGGGGCAAGGGCCTTTTGTTCCTAGTTGCTTCTCAATGCAAAATTGCTTGGGTTCTTCTATGACTGGAGCCATTTTTTAAATGTTTTTTATTTTGTTTTGTTTTTTCATTCCAAGTCCATGGAGACTGAGCTGTCTTAGAGTTTCTTTACCCCTTGTATCTTATGTCATTTCTCATGCACTCACTTCAATGCAATTCTGTCAATTTGGTGTTTATTTGTGCCTGGAAGTCTCATTTTCCCTGACTTTGTTGGGAAAAAAGTTATGATCAGTATGGTACTGCTGCTTCCATACAGAAGAATTCAGATGCCAAATAGAGCAGTGCACATACTCCCCATCAAACCTTTCTGGCTACATTTTGATAGGCAGAAGTATTCTGTGTTTCTGGAGGACAAATTTACAAAAAGAGGAAAGCTGCATAGTTGCAAAAGAAAACCTGAAAATACAACTGGACTGTAAATACTGCAGAGACACATTCCATGGTCTGCAAAAAGCCCAAGGCCATAGCTCTGAATGGGGTGACCTTCCCAATGCGTCCTACTTGGGTATTAAATCATAGGGCTCTGGCACACTTACATTTTAAGATGGGATTAATTACTTCATAAATAGAAACCAGGCTGCATGTTAAAGGCAAGTTATAGCATGATAATACAGTAGTATGCCTTAAATTGAATGTGTGGTATATTGGGGCTGATCATGATGTTTCATGATGCCAAGCTAAGTGTAAAAATCAGGCATGGGGCTGCCCCAGGGTCCAGACCAAAGGTGCCCCATACCTGATCAGTGTGGTCAGGCTTGGGTTAGCATTGGGTCCTGGACACAATGCTCTTGCCTGATCCCCAGAGGCAGATGGAGAGTGGAGTGCCATGAGCCTAACAGCACTGAGTTTTTCTCCCATCTCAGGCTGGCTCCAGGCCTTTAAAAAGCGGATGTGCAGCTGGGAGCCCCAGATGCATGCCCTCTTTTTTTTTCTAAATTCCTGGGGTGTCTGTGGAAGCAGCAGCTGAGGATTTGGAAGCTCCTGGCTCCCCAGCTGAAAGTACCAGTTCATGGTGTGGGATATGGGCAGGTTGGGAAGCAGGAGATTTCACCTTCCCAGTTGCCTATGCCTCTCACTGCAGCATTTGACCCACAGGCATTTTAAAGAGTGCTACTGGTGCAGCATCCCTGGGCTTCTGTGTGTGTTTGGCATGTGTTTGGCACCTGTCATTGTGCTTCTGAGTAGGGAAGGGCCATGTCATAAAAGCATTGCCTTAGAGAGAGGAGGAAACTTGATAGAGAGGAGTGAGAGTGATATTTTAATTTCCTTTGTTTTTTGATCCACAATCTGATTTAACCAAACTAACTAAAAATAGTGTTCTGTTGACAGGCCAGTTTTAATGAATAGATAGAAAAGCTGAAGCAACCTGCTGTACTCTGTTATATACAGAAAAGCCTTAGTACATATCTGCCAAATACAACCTGAAATTATTACCCCTCAGGCAGTCATAGATTCCTACAGGAGTCCTATTGAATTTATTTAATCTTTAGTGAGAAAATGATGGCAGCCTGAGGGTCTAACCATAAGTGTTATTTAAGGCAAGAATTTCAAAGGATTTCTATGTTACAACGTAATATTTTTCCTTTCTTCAAGGTATTTGGGGGGGAAATTGGATGGAGAAATATGGGAGTTAGCCTTTGGATTACATTTTTGGCAGGTAGTCATTTGACCTGAGGGTAGTTTATCTGATTATATTGGTGAAAGTTGTCTTCTGAGAGCATGAGTTTTTAATTTGTTGTCAAGGATCCAGAGAGGTTTTTTTTTTCTTCTTTTTTGCCAGGGGGCAAAGGAGGGTGATTGGGGGTTGTTGGGAGAGGGAAAAGTGTATATGTGTGTAAATAACATTATATAAATTACATGAATATCTTTTTTTCAAACTTTGTTTTAATGGGTTAAATACACTAGAAAGAAGAACATGTGAAGAATTCCTTGTGAAATACCTAATCCCAACTAGGTTCTCTTTTATGTAAGAGAAAGTCGCTAATGCCAGTACAACCTTCTGAAATGAATTTTACAAATATCTTGAGAGCATATACCATGAAGGGTATATGCTGTATGGTACTATGAGCAAGAATTATTTGAAGTGCTAATAGTTAGTTTAGATGGGGAAGATCAAGAGCTGATATCTGATGATCTGTGAAAACAGCAAATGAATGTTTTATATAGAATGGAATATTGTTTTAGTTATATATTTAAAGAAAGAAAAGTGTAATGTGCATATGATGGGGTCTCTAAAAGCCTTAAGACCAATAAGACTTGGGTGGCTGAGTGGGCTGGGAGGAGGAGAGGAGAGGGAAGCTTAAAAAAAATGAATCTGGAATAAGCATGTTGTCATTATGCAATCATTCAGTATGACAGTATATAATGTACCATATTATATTAATACTGCAAGGGTTCATCATGACTAATGTTACCATAATGAATATCAAAAGAGTTAATAATGGTTTGTCACTTATTAGAAAGGGTTGCTATATTCATTGCATTAGCACTGAATATGATACATTCACTTAATTTTAGTGCAGATGTCATACATCCATCTATTTTGTAGGAGGATCAGTGTAATGCATCATTAAACTGCAGTTCATTAAATTAGGGTGCACTAGCCCAAATTCTTCAAATGCCACATGCAGAATCCGTGCATAGATTCTTGTGTGCATAACACCCCTTTCTAAACATTCAGAAGTGGTTTGCATACGTATATGAATGGGTGCAGGGAAGCATTTGAATGTCAAAGTGAGGAACATGTAGTTAGTCATATGTCTATTGGGGCCATGTATGTAATTATCCAATTTAGATTAAAAATGATGGGTAAAGATGGAATATGCACAACTCAAGAAAGCCAAAACAACTGGATAAACCTTCACCAGAACTTAAACAACAATTCATGTTAAAAATTAAAATTTCAAAAGAAGTAGGTGATTTGGTTGTTTTTCCAAGCTGAACTTAAGAATTTTTTAAAATTATTATTAAAAGGCAAAACTTTTCCAAAATTTGGAAGCATTTTTAGAAGTACTGTCTCCTGATGTACGCATTGCCATGAAAGAGATATATATTTTTTCGCTGAAGTCTCAGAAACAGACCCAAGCTAGCTCATTTAGACTAAGTACAGACATTCAGGAGTGTTAGAGGGCGATGCAATTGGTTCAAAAAATGGCTTCCTGGTATCAGATAAGTCAGGATGGGGTGGGGGGGAGGCTAGCAGGGGAGGTTGGGGGAGCAAGTAGGCTGGGGGGAACTGGGGCTCCACTGGGGAATGGGTGGGGGGCAGGCGCAACCTGTGGAGTGTTGTTGGGGTCCATGAGGGTCTGGCAGGATCAGAGGGGCTTACAGGGTCTGCAGGGAGACTTGGGGGCAACCAGGAGCTATTTTTAGCTCCTCAACACTCTCCCCCATGACCCTACACCTCTATCCCTCTTGCCTCTCCCCCCACTGGCACTTACTTTTAGTGGCAGTGACAGCACCTGGAGCAGCATGCAGGATGGAAGGCTGGGGGAGTGCAAGTGGATGGGGTATAAAAAAATTAGTCCAGTGCAGGGCAGGGGATGGGGCAAAGTGTAGTGCTGGGGCTGGGGCAGAGCCAGCAGCTGAGTTTTCCAGCCCTGGGCCGGACAGGAAAGGTATACAGACATTTCATGCTCCAGTTTGACCAAAATCAAGTAAGTATGATACTACATTGATCTAGGTTCATCTTAAACTGGGTTCCACATTTTTTAGACCACTTTGTGTGCATGGAACTTCTGTACAGTGACAGGTTCAGATTGATTTCTGGTCACTGAGGCTGGGTCTGTAAGCATAAGTTTGGCAACGGGACGGCTAAGTTTAAATAGGGCAGACATTTGAAACCTGATTTACCTCCCTAAATGTCTGTATTTGGCCTTAAAGCTAGTTTGGTAATTTGTACACTGTATTAGTATCACTGCAGTGTAGACACATGCATACATTAGCAGGTAACATGCCATTTCTCTTAATATGGACTGAAAAAATGTATGGTGACTTTGCCCCCTTTCATACCCAAAGCAAATCTCTTTTGCTGCAGCAGCAGCCCTGCTCCGCTGCCTACCTGGTTTGGGCCCCTGAAGGCAGAGGACCTCCTTACACTCCTACTTTCAGGATTGATAAGAGCTGCCATGCTCATGGAAATTTATATGAAAATCCTTCCTTGCTATTTCCTTTATCAAATGCTTGCTTGCTTATATTATGTACCTCTGAAGGCTGAAGCCAGCACTGGTACTCCATTGTGCTGAATGCAAAAAATATGTAATCTTCCCCCTGGAGAACTCATCTTTTACATCACCAAGGCATATAAAAAGGTGGGGGGGAGTGGATCAGAGGCAAGAAATGTGATCAAATTGGAGGTTGTCAAAGGTCCTGTTAGTACCATGTTATATTTATTTTAGTAGTGTCTTGGTTATGAGTCAACAGTATGGATAGAAAGACATGAAAGGGGACAGAAAGTAAGGGGAAAAAAGAAAGACTGCAGAATATGATGTACATGAAGCAAGAATTGGCTTTGTTCAGTGGGACAGTTCATAGCTGACAGGAATAAATGGTACAATATGAGTAATAAAAAGTTTATAGATTTTATAGACATTAGGGCTGGAAGGGACCTCGGAAGATCGAGTCCAGCCCAGTCAGAGTCCCAGGGCAGCACTGTCAGGGTGCAATGGTTTTTTTTCTGGTGTTGCCAGTTTAGGGGTCAATTACTACACCTGGGCTTGTCTTTGGAAGTATTTTGCCTTCCTGATATAGGGTGGAGATTTTGTGAGCTGTGTCTGTTTTCAGTTCCATAGTAACTCAGCCATTTTTTAAAGCAAAATATTATTGCCTTTCTTCACGTATATGATCTATCCAAGCTCTTTTAAAAGGAGAAAATAGAGAAAAAAAAATCAAGTTCTTAGCAAACATTGAGCACTGGAATGAGAACTGTTCATGTTCATAACTATTATGAGAGCTAGTTAGAGTTTGCAGGAAGAGGTCACGAAAGCGAGAGAGATGATGAAGAGCTTGAAGGACAAAAACAGAATTCATTGGTACTCCTGGCCTTCACCAATGAGTTTTTGTATACAACTAAAAATATTCATCTACTCCAGAGTACTTTGAAAAGTAAAATCTAGGATTTAAACAAAGGAAAAAAATACCCACTCCCTCTGTGTCTAACTCACACTCATAAAAGACAGAGATGATACAAGAGTATCCTCACTTGGTTTCTGACTGTCTAAAATCTCTTTTTAGGTTTACCTTAGCAAATCTAACTAGCTAATTGCTGCATGTGTTTACAATGTATCAGGAATTAGTATGGGGAAAGGCATACATACATATATTAAGGGTGCATATGAAAATGGGGTGCTGTTTAAAGAAGTGAGTAAATAGATTTTTATCCTAAGCTTGCAATAAAAGACATGTCATTAAGTCTACTAAATGAAACTTAGTATAATTTTATTATATGGGACAAAAGCAAGCAACAGTTCTGCAAGTAACAAATACTATAGTTAGAGCTTTAAACAATGGGGGCATCTTATAACAGTCCTGTAGATTGTTGTATATGGATTTGTAGCCAACCTGCACCTTAAATTAGTTCTCATCCTTTCTATCCCATAGAGTAGATACCGGCATGACTACATTAGCCAACTTCAGAACAAGAAAGACATGTAGAAGGAACCGACTGTAGAACAGAAGCACAATATAGTCAGATGTAGCTTTTCTCAGTTGGCAAATGATTCATATGTCAAAGCACAAAACCAAGAAAACCACATCTGATTTATGTTCATTCAAAGAAGCATGCTTAACCCCTTCATTATGCATTTGCATCTGTTCTACCCAAATGAATTATGGAACAATCTACTAACACTGTTTTCATGAAAAGTTACAGATGGACAACCTGGGGTTGTTGTTTGATTTGATTATTGCTGCTTAAGCTCTGGTAGTGACTTGAAGTGACTCATTTGCCCATAATCCAGCACAACCCAGATAAATAAAACATTAAAGACAAGGGAGCAATGAAAAGGAAAGTAACACAAAAGGCAAGACTTCAGGAAATTCAGGCAGATGACTCAACATGTCTATCGTTGGCTAGAGTACTTTGCATAAGTTCAAACAATTGTTATGTTTTCAGTATGTGGTAAATAAAGGAAATGTAAATGGAGCAAGAGGAAGTTTGTGTGTGCTCTTGAGAAAAAGCAAGGGATTTGAAAAGGTTTTAGAGATGGTTCAAAACCAGTTCATCTGTAATATACAGATCTCTGCCACAGTTCACTTCAGTTTGGATTATTGGACATCTTAGTGCCAGTTGTGTAACTTGAAGTTGTGTATGTACTTGACTTCTGCAGTTATGAAATGGTACTTGCCATAGTCAGGATAGCTCCTGTTTTTTCAGACTCTGTATATGGTGCAATATAGACTTTAAATAGTAGTGAAGTATTGTTTGGTCAAATTCTGTGGGTCCCTTGGAACATGACATACAAGAAACAATATACAGTACCATTGATTCCTTCCAGTATTTTGTAAATTTTTATGAATCATTAACTCTCCAGAGCAGCAATCTTCAGACTGAACTGACTAACAGAATTGGAAAAGCAGCTAAGAATTTTGGGCTATTAGAAAAACATTCATAGAATAGCGGAAAACTATATCAGCTAAGGTGAAGATGCAAATTTATGAGACTTGTGTGCTGTCATCCCTCCTTTGTGATTCAGAAATGTGGACTACATATGCTAGGCACATCAAGAGACTGAATGGCTTCCACATGATATATCTGCATAAGATCCTGAAAATAAAGTGGGAAGACAGAATACCAAACACAGAGGTAGTGGAGCATGCAGGACTGACATACTTAGAAACCACTATCAAGAAGAGAAGGTTGTGATGGATAGGCCATGTCATGAGAATGGAAGAAGACTGTATGAGTGTATCCGCAAGAATATTTTGATAAGGTGATTTGAGATGGCTCTAGAAAGTGGGGTCGCCCTCTAGCAGTACCACAATGTGGGTAAAAATGATATGTAGTCATTCAATGTCAGCGTAAAAAGCTGGAAGGAGCGTTCCATCTGGAGGGAACATCTGGCACTGGGTGCGGCTTAACACGAACCAGCTTTGATCCAGAGGATGGAAGCAAAGTGAGAAAGAAGAAAGCAGCATGGTGTAAACTTGGACTCCAACTCAGACAACATATGGATCTGTGAAACTTGTTACAAGCTGTGTTGCTCTTGAATAGGCTTTGTCAGCCACAAACAGATTCATCAAGCATCTGACTAGACCTCTTACATGTACACCATGATCCAGAGGATCAAGGGATGTCTATATGATTCCTTCCAGTATTTCATATGTTTTTGTGAATCCCTAGTTCAAGGATACACGGTTAATTGTAAATTTAAACTGTGTCATCATCTGGTTTTTAACTCCTGTGCTATTCTGTCTTTCATTGGCTTAATATTCTGAAGAACAATAAAGCATCCAAGTGGGAGACCATATCCATGTAATAATCTATGAATAACAAAGGAGAAGGCATTTGTATACTGTGCTGATGAGTGTGTGATAGATGCATTTGTTTAAATGAAGTTGAAAGCAAACTGTACTGGGTCCCATCCCTTTACAGCAAAACTATTAATGTTTGTAGATAAACACACTGCTATGGGAGCTGAAATATGTTATCAATAAAATAAAAGCAAATTTAAATGCATTAAAAGTTGCATGCTAAGTCCCACATTCCCAGTTTACTACAGAAATCGCATTTTTCTCTTTAATCATCACTAAAATTATAAATAAATATGTATTTTCCATCTGATGCTTGAGAAATTTTGTAAGCAGTTCCTTCCTGATTATATCAGGAGGTGTATTTTAAAATTATTTTACCAGAAAGCTTGCCTTACATTGCATGAAACATTAGAAATTCAAGATGGGCCTAAACCAACACCACAGACAAATTTGGAGCAAGAGTTCGGGCAAGTCCTAGATCTAAACTCTGCCTCTCTGGACCATTTGAGGGTGAAGTCCTGATTCTTGTGATTTATCATCTGGAGTTTGGCCATGGCACTTCATTCTGACTAGGATTTCCCCATAAGTTAAATGTCATGAATGATGATCTGCTGACATGAAGTGTGCTCAGAAATGTTGAGGCATTCAGTGTCATACTTCTACTTGATGTGCCAGTGTTTTTCAACCCCTTCACATTTATTAACAAATGTACATGACCTGCATTAGCATAAAACCAAAATTTTAAGTTAAAAGCCAAAGGAAAATCCTTTGCCATCCCCATAACCATTAATTATTTTGTGCTAACTTCTCAGAAAAACCACCAGGTAATATGGTTCTCTTCACTTTTTCCAATTTGGTCTGACAAGGAGAGCTTACATTTTAAATATATGGTGAAGGTAAGTGCAGAAATTGGGCAATTAATTTGAATATGCAGAAAATGACACACAAAATCAAATAGGCTATGAATGCAAAATGTTTGGATGTATGTTCACAATTCTCTCTACCCTGCAAACAATAGGGGAAGGCTGATTTGTACAATAATTACTGTTAAATTACAAACAAAATGTATGTGTATGTGATGAATTCTGGACATTCACTGCAGGAAATAGTGGGACAATGTATCTGTGACTTTTAATTAGACAAAATAGGAACCTTTGCAGAATCAGAAGTTGGTATGGGCACATGGGGAAAAAATTACTTACAAAATATAGTAACCATTTGGGGGGGATTTCAGAAACACATTTTGTCTGTCTACCTAATTAAGATAATGGGATTTCACCTTTAGTGGGCAGTTAAAATTGTTTCAGCTTGGCTGTGACCTAAAATGTTCCTACTCTCAAAGGGTGATTGGATGATCTGTAAGAAATAACTTTTTGCTCTTATTTTAGGTCCCAATGGTATGTCAACACATCACTGTAACAGTTTCCAGTACTTGTTACACTGGCTAGCAGTTCCATCAGAGGCACTACAGTCAAAATGTGCAGGAACCTCCTCACTTTTTCCCTTTGAAAAACAGTCCTCTCAGGCTGGAATCTGAGGTACAATAATAAGGTGAAGAAAAAGGAGCAAATCAAAAATTGCAAAATTTAATCCACACAGAATATTTGTACCAGGGAGTTACCAGGGAATGGAGTAGAGAGGGAAACAGATAAATATGTTTTTTTTTTCCCCAGAAATGTCCTTTTGTAAATTTTCAAAAAAACATTTTTTTTTTCAATAAACTTTTAACTACCTATAAAGCTTGTTGAAAAATAGGAAGGAAATTTTGCCACATAAGTTGTTCAATTTTTAATTGGCCTTTCAAATGCTGACTGAAAAAAAGTATAACACTTCAATGATTTTTTTTTTTTTAATCCTGGCAAAACTATTCTTACGCCATACATTTTATTCTAGGAAGAATACATTTTTCTGTTCCTTTTCATTGGAAATTCATCTGGATCAAAAGTCTGGATCCATCTACCAATCCAGACCTCCTTTTTCCTTTTTCAGTTTCACCAACTGCCGGTGAACCTGAAAGATCCATTAGCCAAGTCCAAATCCAAATTTCCTCCAATTGTAAAAGTTCTGCAAGTCAGTGGTCATACAGAGTCCCTTAAAAAGTGAGGGGCTCAAAGTGAAAACTTGGATACAAGCTTAAATGAGAATTTTTCTCTAAGCACGCTTCTGCTTGAGATGAACAATGATGATATAGTGTGTTTCAAGCCACTCATGCATCTTATTGTACCATGCTAATTTTCTCCCAGTTTTTGAGTTTTCTAGTTACAAACATTTGTTTCACACTATAAATTGAAAATTATTTAATTCCACAACAACAATGATAAGTAATGTAATAACCAATTGCTTGCATTAACATATGCTTTTTAGTTGTGGCATACTAATAAAACTTCATTTTAAAGTTTTTGCACTATTTATTAAATATCCACTTTACTTTTAATAATACACTTATCTATATATCTATATCTAAAGATAGATATAGATATCTATATTAGACTTGATTACAGTTATGAAGTAACAAAGTCCAGTAAGAACATGGCAATCTCTAAAAAAGGTATATTTTTGATGAAACCCTAGTGAAGGGTTACTGTGGCAGAGAGATATTCAGCTGACAAGAAAGGAAGATGATCTTACATATGTTATTTTCTGTTGGGCCAGTCATGAAGGTTCATTATAAATTAAATTTAAAGTTGTCCCCCACTAAGGCTAAAGGATGCCCCCATACCACCTAGCATGGTCCCTTCCCTGCAGAAAGCCATACACCTTTTGATGGCCTAGGCTACTGCTAGTGGAAGAAGATCTGTATCCAATTCCCTTGCACATATTACACCAGGGCTCCATGTTCAGCAATGAATCTGGTCTCTAATTATTAAAATTCCAGTATAAAATAGTGCAGAGCAGAAGTAATTGTGGACATCTATGAGCCAAGTTGTGTATTATGATTAAACTGGGTGATTAAACATAGGACAGAAGAACTTGCTCAAGTTTCTGTTCTAAATACTGACCACACCTGGTGCATTATGAGATCTGACAAGACTTTTGTCCAAGATGGTGAGGCAGCAGATATTTAATTACGTTATAATTCCACAATTGAGTGGGAGAGGCTGGTACTATGAGTATGCTAACTTTGGTTGAGCCTGACAGGAATCAACAACTAGCTTATTGAAAACTGCAGTTTAGTATGTTGTTTTATATAATTTGCTAATGTTGTATTAGCAGTTAATGCAACTTGTCAGGATGTTGTTCTATCCATATTGGAAAAGATCCATCCTGTCATATTGTGTCTGTTAAGTATGACAGAGGATGAGATGATCTACAAATACAAATGATATCCTCACAAACAATAATCCTATTAAAAACAAACAAAACAAAACCAAACCCAGACATGTACAAGATTAATTTTAGGCATGGCCTTTTTTCAGGTATTTTAAAAATAACCTTGCACAATACATGAGTTTAATTTTGTACCTGTGGCTTTTACAGTAGGAATCTCGCTTAACTACTACAGAATTACTCCTACTGTTCATCAGGATAGCTGAGATCAGAATCAAACCTAGTGAATGTGCAAGCAGTAGTTCCTTCCTAAAATTGTCACATTTCAGGCAGAAAATTCCTAACCCAGATTTCTCTCCCAAAATTAACATATTTTAGAAAAAAATGCTCTTCCAGTTTTGATAGGACTATTTAAAATGTACTCTCTCTGCATTAAAAATAGCATTCTGTTCAACTTCTCATACCAAAGGAGCTGAAGCTAGAAAATTTAAATTTTCAAGGAAACAGTCTCATTGAAGAGGGTTGGTGTTGAGTGTTGCAGCATAACTGGTTTTGATTCGACTGAGTTCTGAGCTTCTCAAAATCACACTTGCTGCATTGCGTGGTGCTATTAAGATCCTTTTAACATTCAGTTTGCATTTCATTTATGTTGCACATAAACGTATTTTTGGAGAAATACTAGGCCCAAGGAAAGGAACCTCCCCTCCTCCCCATCAAATGTTTCTTTGGTCTATGACAGGGGTTTTCAACCCTTTTGCATCATTGTACCCCCAGTGCAGAGCAGTGTACCCCCAGCTGCTGAGTGAGGGAGGGTGGGTGGCAAGCAGCTGGATGTGGAGTGGCAGCAGCTGCTGTGTGTGAGCTTGCCCCATTCCCCGCCTTGGGCAGGCAGCACCTGTGCAGCAATGCAGGATGCTGTGTGGTGGCAATCCCTGGTCTATGGGAATATTCACAAGGCTGAAATATGTGGGGTCCTAATGGGTTTAACCATTACATGTACTTCACAAATCATTTAGTTAAGACTTACACAGCCTCCCTGTGAGCTAAGTGATTGGGTTACCCCTATTCAAAACCAGAGCTTCTGAAGGCCTATATGCATGCTTTGGGAGGGGCTATCACCAAAGAGGAGTATACCTCCACTGCTTGGGTCTGTAGGGGGGCTGTTAGGAAAGCTAAGGCAGATACAGAACTAGGGCTAGCATCAAGGATAACAAAAAGTCCTTTTTTAAATCCATAGGGAGAATGAAGAAGGCCCCGTGTAATGTGGGGCCCCTGCGGGATATGCTTGGCAATCTGGTGGTCACACCAGAGGAGAAAGCAGACCGCTTTAACAATTTCTTCACCTCTATTTTCTTGTGCAGGGACTGGGACTCCCCTACTGGGATTCAGGATGGACCTGGGAGAAACTCCGCCAAGCCTAGGGTCAGGGAGGATCGGGTTAGAGAACTTCTGGAGGGGCTGGATATGTTCAAATCAGCAGGTCCAGATGCTATCAACCCCAAGGTGTTGAGGGAATTGGCAAGGGTTATTGCGGGGCCCCTGGCATGGGTTTACAAGCACTTGTGGTGCTCTGGCTAGGTGCTGGACAACTGGAAGAGGGCCAATGTGGTCCCCATCTTTAAAAAAGGGAAGAGGGAGGACCCGGGCAACTATAGGCCCATTAGTCTTACTTGAATCCTGGGGAAGCTCTTTGATAAGATTATCAAGGAGCACATCTGTGATGGGCCAGCAGTGGGGATGATGCTCAAGGGCAACCAACATGGTTTCATTAGGGGCAGGTCCTGTCAGACCAACCTGATTGCCTTCTATGATCAGGTCACAAAATCATTGGATGCAGGTGTCACGGTAGATGTAGTCTTTCTGGACTTCAGGAAGGCCTTTGACACTGTCTGCCACCCCATTCTCATTAAAAAGCTAGGTGACTGTGGCTTGATGCCTACACAGTCAGATGGATTGCAAATTGGCTGAGGGGTCATACTTAGAGAGTGGTGGTGGACGGGTCATTTTCGACCTGGAGGAAAGTAAGCAGTGGAGTCCCCCCAGGGCTCGGTCCTTGGGCCCGCACTGTTCAATTTCTTTTTTGGCGACTTGGGCGATGGGGTGAAGAGCAGCCTGTTTAAATTCGCAGACGACACCAAGATTTGGGGTAAGGTGGGCACGCTAGAAGGGAAGGACAGATTACAGTAAGACCTGGACAGGTTACAGGGGTGGGCAAATGAAAATAGGATGGGATTCAATACTGACAAGTGCAGAGTGCTGCACTTGGGCAGTAGGAACCAGTAAAATACCTATAGGATGGGGAACTCCCTTCTCAAAAGCACAGTGGCAGAAAGAGATCTTGTAGTCATTATTGACCCCAAGATGAACATGGGCTGACAATGCGAGAACACAGTCAGTAGGGCTAACCATACCTTGTCCTGCATCCACAGATGCATCACAAGCAGGGCCAAGCAAGGAGGTGATCCTCCCCTTCTATGTGACATTGGTCAGGCCACAGCTGGAGTACTGCGTCCAGTTCTGGACACCACACTTCAGTAGGGATGTGGACAGCATTGAGAGGGTCCAAAGGAGGGCCACTCGCATGATCCGGGGACAGCAGGGCAGACCCTATGAGGAGAGGCTACAGGACCTTAACCTGTGTTCAGCCTTCACAAGAGAAGGCTGAAGGGGGACCTGGTGGCCATCTATAAACTTATTAGGGGGGACCAGCGGAGTTTGGGAGAGACCTTGTTCCCCCGAGCTGCTCCCGGAGTAACAAGGAATAACGGCCATAAGTTGCTATAGGGTAGGTTTAGACTAGACATTAGAAGGCACTACTTCACAGTCAGGGCGGATAGGATCTGGAACCAACTTCCAAGGGAAGTCATGATGGCTCCTACCCTGGGGGTCTTTAAGAGGAGGCTTGATGTTTACCTGGCTGAGGTCATTTGAGCCCAGTTTTCTCTTCTGCCCAGGGCAGGGGGTCAGACTAGAAGATCTACAAGGTCCCTTCTGACCCTACATCTATGAATCTATGAATCTATAAATGAAGCACTGTACACCATTTCCATGCACACAGCCCCCAAAAATGGTTGGAATAAAGCCAGTTTAGGTAGCCCTGGGCATGTGCCAATAAGCTTACTGTGTCAGTCATGCTTATTGGCATGTCCCAAGGGCCATTATGTGGCCACTAATTTGCACATATTTTGACAAGTAGTGTGTGTAGAGAAAGCACATCAGACGCAAACAGAAATTACATTTTTCGCATGATCAGCCCCCTGAAAGCATTCTACAGCTATGCTGTGACACATATGCATGGCTGCAGAATGCTTTTAACGTAGCCAATCATGTGAAAAATTAACCCTCCTCAAATGAGGTATCAGATGAAGGCACTGTACTTTAGAGCACCTTAGGGAACTTGTGTTCATTCCCTAGGGTTAATTTGTTGAGTGATTGGGGCTGGGCTGATGCAGTCCAGCTCTGTCCCCAGGGTTGTCAGAAGGAAGGGAGACAGGAGGGGGAAGCCAGCAGCAGTGAGTTGCCAGCTGGGGTTTGCCTGGCCTGAGCTGGAAGAGGGGACAGATGCATTGGTGCCACCCTACCACATGCTCCCCCTCAGCCTCCTCCCTCCAAATCAGGTTGGGCAAACCCCAGACAGCAGCTCACTGCTTCTGGCTTCCCCCTCTCTTCCTGTTGACAGCCCCTGAGCTGGGGGGGGGGAGGGGCAAGGGGACACTCTTTGGTTGGCTGCTTACCTACAGGCAAGCTCAATACCCTCTCCCCCCCCCCCAATGTTGCCAACCCAACCCAAACCCCTGCTGTGTCCAGGGGGGAGGAAGTGCTTTAACTCATGACACATTATGTAAAACACCATGAATTAGAGTGGGGGCCTGCACATTTGTCAGCACCTATCATTTTTGACTTCAGGACTCCCTAGCACAGTACAAAACTAGTGTAGGCATGCCCTAAATGCCAGAAGTTTGAGAGACTTGTTTTAGGATAATCAGGGCCAGAATCTATTTTCTCATGTGTCATACACAAAAACCTAGTGGTTCTGAAAAATGTTATCAAGCCTTTGTGTTAAATATGCATACCTCAAGAGATGTAGAAAAATAAATGTAGTATGACCTTTTAATGCAAGGCATACTACCAGGCTATGTGATTATAAGCTATCCTGATGTACATGAATAAAGGATAGAGTTAACATTACATGTAGATTTTTCTGAATCCTGAATTCTTAATATAGTAGCCTCAACATTTTCTTAAGATTTTGGGTGGAGTCCAAGATTGGAGGAATGAAGAGGACAGCCATATCCCAGACATTCATTCCAGGATTAGGGCTTTTTGAATATTTCTGGTCTACTGATTAACCTCCCTCTTGCCCTCCTGCTAGCTAGCAAAAACCCAGACCTGGTTGGGCTTAGAGAAACCTGGTGGGATTCTACCCACAACTGGGCAGTAGACATCAAGGGCTATATGTTGCATAGATGAGATAGAGTAGAGAGAAAAGCAGTGGGTGTAGCGCTCTACGTTAAAGAGCAGTACATGTCCTTGATGATCAGGATGGGTTCAGAAGAGGGGCAAACTGAGGTGCTCTGGGTTAGAATGCAAGGGGGTCATGGGGAAAGGTCTACTACAGACCACCCCACCAGGGGAATGAGCTGGACCTGGAATTTTCAGGTCAGCTCACGGAGGCTGTAAGGACAAGGGATGTGGTTGTCATGGGTGACCTAAACTACCCAGACATCTGCTGGGAGGATCAGTCAGCCAGGTCTGAATGCTCACATAGGTTTTTAGCCTGCATACAGGACTTCCACCTAACCCAGGAGGTACATAATCCCAACAGAGGAAATGCCTTGCTGGAATTGGTCCTTGCCACAGGCAATGACCTGGGGAGGGATCTGTGGGTGCTCGACTACCTAGGCGTTACTGACCATCATCTGCTGGAATTTACTATCTAGCACAGGGTGGTGAAAACAATCAGTAAGGCAAAAGTCTTTGACTTCAGAAGCACCAACTTCAATAAGCTAAGGAGATTAGTAAGAGAGACATTGGGGGCTTGGAGCTTCAATGAGATGAAAGTCCAGGATGGGTGGTTGTTCCTTAAGGAGATGAGCCTCTGAGTTCAGAGGGAGTCAGTCCCAACAAGAACCAAAGGGGGCAAGAGTGCTAAAAAGCCCCCTTGGCTCAGCAAAGGCATCCAGGAGGGCCTTAGGGCAAAAAAGGTGGCATACAATCAGTTGAAGCAAGGGGCAATTACCAAGGAGGGTTACACCTCCATTGCTTGTGATTGCAGGGAGGCTGTTAGGAAGGCCAAGGCAGAGATGGAACTAGGGCTGGCGACTAGAATTAAGGATAACAAAAAGTCCTTTTTCAGATACAAAGGGAGTAAGAAGAAGGCACTGGGTAACGTGGAGCCCATACAGGACAGGCTTGGCAATCTGGTGACTGTAGCAAAGGGAAAAGCTGATCTCTTCAGCGAGTTCTTTGCCTCCATATTTTTGAACAGGGACCAGGACAACTCCCCCACTAGTATTACGGACAGGCTCAGGGGACACAACGCTATGCCTAGGGTTAAGGAACTCTTGCAGGAGCTGGACGTATATAAATCAGCAGGTCCGGATGCTCTTCATCTGAGGGCCCCTGGCACAGCTGTATGAGCGCTCGTGGTGCTCTGGCCAGGTCCCAGAGGACTGGAAAAGGGCCAATGTGGTTCCCATTTACAAGAAGGGGAGAAAGAAGGACCTGGGTAACTATAGGCCAGTTAGTCTCATCTCAGTTCTTGGGAAGTCCTTTGAGAAAATTATCAAGGAACACATCTGTGGGGCCCCAGCATGGATGGTAATGCTCAGAGGCAACTGACATGGGTTCATTGCAGGTAAATCCTGCCTGACTAACCTTGTTTCCTTTTACAACCAGATCACAAATTCCTTGGATGCGGGTTTTGAGGTGGATGTCGTCTACCTGGACTTCAAGAAGGCCTTTGACGCTTTCTCACCCCATTCTCATAAAAAAAAAACTAGGTCACTGTGGCATTGATGCCTACACAATCAGATGGGTAGCAAATTGAGTCGATGATCACACCCAGAGAGTGGTGATGGACGGGTAGTTTTCGACCTGGAGTGATGGGGGCAGTGGAGTTCCCCAGGTCTTGGTCCTTGGGCCTGTGCTATTCAACATCTTTATCAGTGACTTGGAGGTGGGTGTGGAAAGCACGCTGTCCAAATTCACTGATGACACAAAGATGTGGGGAGAAGTGGGCACACTGGAGGGGAGGGACAAAATCCAGCTAGATCTAGACAGGTTACAGAGGTGGGCGGATGAGAATAAAATGGAATTCAACGCAGACAAGTGCAAGGTGCTGCATCTAGGGAGAAGGAACCTGCAACATACCTATAGGCTGGGGAACACCCTTCTCAAAAAGACAGTGACTGAAAGGGATCTTGAAGTTATTGTTGACTCCAGGATGGACATGAGCCGCCAATGCGAGGAAGCGGTCATTAAGGCTAACTGTACCTTGTCGTGCATCTACAGATGCATCACAAGCAGGTCCAGGGAAATGATCCCTCCCCTCTATGCAGTGCTGGTCAGTCTGCAGTTGGAGTACTGCATCCAGTTTTGGGCACCGCACTTCAGGAGGGATGTGGCTAGCATTGAGAGGGTCCAGAGAAGGGCCACTCACATGGTCAGGGGCAGCAGGCCAGGCCCTATGAAGATAAACTAAAGGGCCTGAATCTATTCAGCTGCCACAAGAGAAGACTGAGAGGGGATCTGGTGGCAGTCTATGAACTCACCAGTGGGGACCAGTGGAAAATAGGTGAGGCTCTGTTTTCCTGGGCACCACTTGGGATAACAAGGAATAACAGCCACAAATTGATTGAGAGCAGGTTCAGGCTTGATATCAGGAGGCATTACTTTATGATTAGGGCTGCTAGGCTCTGGAATGGGCTCCCAAGGGGAGGGGTGCTCTCCCCTACCTTGGGGGTCTTCAAGAGGAGGTTGGATAGATATCTGGCTGGGGTATTATGATCCCAGCACTCGTTCCTGCCCAGGGCAGGGGGTCAGACTCAATGATCTGTTCAGGTCCCTTCTGAGCCTAGAAACTATGAAACCTCCCACATTTCCTCTGCCTATTGGAGAGGGCTGTATAAAACGACAGCCAAATGGAAATGTCTCCTTCCAGCATCAATTGGGCCTACACAGCCTCACGATGGTGTTTCTTTGCACTTTGGACAATGTCCTCTCTATATGTAAAGTGATAGGGAGAGGAGTTTTTTCTGATCATTCAAAAGCCTAGTGAATGGCTGAGACTCTTAAGCCCCTGGGGGAGAATCCCTCAAAAAACCTCTGTGACAGAGGGAAGGGAACAGCTCTTCCAGGCCATAGATTTCTTGTTTGCTTTTCCTGATGAATGGCAGGTAACCACTGTATCCACACTGCTGGCTGTGGCAGAGACAACCAGGCCAGCAGCATGCTTCTGTGTACCCTACCCTCCCAAGTCATTGTCCAAGGTTGGTGTCCCAACCTTTTTTATGCTAATGTAGGTGCCATTCACAAAGTGTAGGTGCCATTCCTGCCTTCACAGGAGGACGAGGTAGTGGTCCTCATATATGCATTGGGAAGTGATGAACAGAGAAGATGAGAGATCTAAGTTCAAGCTCCAAATTGGGCAGAGAGGGGATTTTCAACCAGGGTTTTCCACATCTTGCATGAGGCCCTGACCACCAGGCTCAAAGGGAGGATTGCTATAACTTTCTGTGTCTCAGTTTTGTGATGATTAAGATGCCATCATGAATCTAGTCCATGTCCAAATTTATTTGATTTTAATGGAAACATTTCAGTTCAGATCTTGTGATTTTTTTCCTGCTAATTTGTTGAAAATGATTCCAGGTTAATTGGAAACAAAAATAAAAATATTTTTCTGAACTGCTGCTAAAGAAACCTTGCAGCAGGCAGCCTGGGATAACTTGCTCCTAAGGTAAAGTTTCCTCCTATTTACTAATAACAAGAAGTTTTCTTATGCTCAGAATAATTGTAATAAAATAAAATATTTGCAATGCAGATGGCAGTGTTTGACGTGGGTGTGAAAAGGAGACAGATTGGGGAGAAAATAGGTGATGGTACATGTTTGTCTTCTCCCATCAAATAAATTCCACCCATGAAAGTTGCCAGTATAAGAAACCACAATATATTGTGCAGATACTGTATTTACCCAAATCCAAGATAACTCTGAATTTAAGACACCCTTCCCACTCCAATAATTAGATTATGTACATGGCAATTTCTTATAATTTTCCATGTATAGAATCTAACTATTTGGAAGGTCATGTTACATTCCTCTCCCCCCACCACTGCAGCAGGGGACAGGCAGTAGGAGATTCAAGTGGCCTGACCCCTACCCCTCACCCCTTGCTGTCTGACCCCTCTCAGTGCCTGAACCTGGGCTGGGGCCGGAGTTGGAGTCACAGCAGCTGCCATCTCCTGCCTCATACTCAAATTTAAGAAAAAAGGCTTCCTCCAGAACATGTTAAATGGGAGGAGAAACTCATCTTGGATTTGAGTAAATACAGTACTTAAATTGTGATAATTTATGCTATTTAACTCCATGGTGGTCTTTGAAATATATGGTTCCTTTGTGGTGCTTGAATAGTGGGTAAAAACTGAGTGGCTTCTGCTAGTCAGGAGGTCTGACTGCACCATATATGAATATTCTTGTTTTCTTCTTATTCTTGGGGCTTCTTAGGTATATGTACTTACAGGGACAACTGTTATAACCACTTACATCAGGGGTCATGAGCAACTTAAAAGAGGGACACAAACTTCCTAGTGGGTTCACGTGGCAGCGCAGGGAAGCAGTGTACTGCAGGAGCATGGAGTTGTGGATGGCAGTGGTGGCTGCTGCATGCAAGCTCCCCATCCCCTGCCACCACCACCATCCAGCACTCGGGGTTGCAGTATCACAGAATTTGAGAACCTCTGCCATAAGTGATTATACCACCCACTTATGGCACCAAAATGAAATTTTATACTAAGTAACTGTGAGCCGTTCTATTCTTCCTCACCTGAGGCTCAAGGTTGACTTGTAAATCAAGGCTGTCAGACCTTGGTGCAGCTGAGCACTGCACATGGCACCAGCATGTGGCCTTGAGGCCTCATGGTCCACATGCTGTGGGGGCAGCCCCCCCAGGATGTCCCACTGCATGGGCTACGCTGGTAACATGCCTATCCAAGACTCCCGCCAGTGCCATGTAGTCCTCTGCTGTCTGCTGCATGGGTTGTGCAAGCAGTGCACGGACCCCAAACCCCATTTGTGGTATCCGGTCCCTCTGCCATATGGGCTGCGTAGGTAGCACATGGACCCCTGCCCTTTTCCCACTATGTAACAGCAGGAGAGGCAGTCACTGGAGCCCACAGGCCACATGTCAACAGCTTGCATGCTGTGTGATGCTTGCAGGCCACATGATGGCCACTTGTGGGATGCATGTGGCCTGCATTCTGTCAGTTGTACAGTCCTGTTATAAATTGGCATCCCCAGACATGAGTTAACCCCTCCCTGAGATGACTAAAGCAGTCCATGCCACTCAGAGTTATTGTTCCAGGCTTTTTATAGCTCAGACAAAGAAAATTGGTTCCTGTTGCTTTGATTGTCAGTAAGGGAAGATCATTGTGCCCTCATTCATTTGTATTGTAACCTGTTTTCAAAGCTCAAATTTAGTCTCTAATTTTAGTGTCCTTCTCTGCAAATGCTGCTAGCATTTACACTTTCAGCCTTTATGATGTTACAAGGAATAGAGCCTTAATCGTAATTAATTTTGAATCTATTCTCTGCTTATAACAAGTGAAACACGCTACCCTCGTGTGTTCTATACATTCTGGAGACTCCAAAGACAAATATCTGCTCAGAATAAAAGGTTAGGCTCTCCCTTCAGAGAAACATTTTATGTGATTGGCAAATCAGAAAGTGGTCAATCACAAGAAAACTATAGAGATGTTTTTCATCTCTAGTAACAGCAGGATGCTAACGGGAGAGTTAAGAAGACAAAAAAAACCCCATTGATTTGTTGACAGAGGCTTAGCAGCTGTCACAGTAAAACACGGTTCTCTTGCACTTAATCAATGTCAGCCTCCAACCAATTCGTTTTGTAGCCCAGACGAAAAGCAATCAAGAGGAACACCTTCATAAGCATGAAGCTTGCTAGATGGAGTTCAATGAAGTGTGTCGTTAAGCTTAGGCACTCCAAGTGTGATACATGACCCAAAAGCTAATCAGAAACTCTTAACCCTTTCAGAAGAGGCAACAATTATTGGCCTCCTTTAAAAGTAGAGATCATATTCACATCTCAATCTATAATTTTTATAAGATATATTTTATGTTTCATTTGATGTGCAGACGTTTTTCTCTCAGGGTAAACTCAGCTACAATAATTAATCATGGCTTCTGTCTCAAAGAAAGGGACTATTTTAAAGGTATTTCACTTTTCTGGAAGACTTTGGAACAGTGACTAATTTTGTTACCAGCCTTTCATGTTGTCTTTTGAGAGTACTTATGTAACTGAAAAATGTCTTCATTAGTGTTTTTGTCATAGCCCAGAAATATAATGTTTTGAAGATTATGAAATCCCTCACCCCTTTGTTTCCAAAGGTAGCAAAGTCAAAACATTGATATTAAACATGGCAGATCCCCATACAATTAACTTAAATTTCATGTTCAAGATTTTTTTATTGATCAAAATAGAGGGTAGAATAGATTGTGAACGGTACTGTCAGGAGCATTTAAATGAGATGGTAAACCAGAAAGAGGGCTTTATTTTTCAGTTCACTGGAGGGGACAGGCTACATCAACAGTCTTTATTTCATGCCACCAGCAGTGTGCACTGTCATGCTGTCAGCAGCGATGGTGGCTGAGTTCTTACTATGTTGTTGCTGATGTAATCATTACTGATAATATTTTGAATGTACCAGTAACACAATGCTCACTAAATGAATGCAAAGTTGCAAATGATCTATTTGAATTTTTCCCCAGATATACACAGAACCCAATGTAAATGGACCCTTTACTACTGAGCCAAAGAGACATTTTTCATCTAAAATTGTATATGGTGAAGGGTAATTCACTATGAAAAGTCATTTAGTGCTGCTTAGGACTGTGTTGGCTCCATCATTTCTAGCTAGACTGTACTATGCTGCACCTTGGATTTGTGAAAACGAACTTGGCATTTGAATTCACACTTACAAGGTCCTAGTGGCTTAAAGCTGTCCTACAAATGTTGGGAGTATCTGAGGTGGATTGAGAAGAAAGTTCTAATTAAGGGGGAATTTTGTGTCAAATGGAATACCTTTAACGTATTTGGATTGGAAGGAGAAAAGCTCACTTTTTACTTGTTTGGTGCTATGCTAAGAGATTCTGCGAATGTACACTGCAATCACTCCCACACTTACTTACTTATGCTTTCCAATTATTTGCATGCTAAACAGTGTGTAAACCTGTCCCTAAATCATCTGCAGTTTTTCTTCTTTTTTTCTTCTTCTTCTTCTCTTAAATGGTGCAGCTACCTAGGCTTTTGGTTTACTCTAATTCTCATCTGATTTTTTTTTTCCTTTCATTTGTACTGGGCAGTACACATCACTGGCCTAAAAAACTGGTACAGCAGTCAATAAAAATGGACATGTCTCCAATTCTTAGATTAACCTATTATTAATTAAAGCATGGCTGTGTGCTATATTTTCATGGATTTCATACTGTTTCCAAATATGAATCATTTAAATTCAAATGCCAGGCTCTTGGATATAAATACAGATACCAGGATGTGGGCATGCCCCTGTGTATAGTGTGGTTTAAAAATAAACTGCCATGGATGCATGCAAAATATAGTGTATAGAGTATATGTCACACTTCAAAATAAAGTGAAATGAAATCATGCTGCAATCTAAATGATGGAAAAGACACAAACACACTATTGTAAACTGGACCAACACCTGTACTGAGGTCAGAGAGAAACTCATCAAAAAGTTAATCGCCATGTAAAATATACAACAAAATGTTCAAAGCAATTATTACTCTTTGCATTATCACAGTGCCTAGGAACCCAAGTCAGGTGTCAGGATCCAATTGTATTGGGTTCTATATAAACGCACAAGAAAAGATAGTCCTTGCTCTAAAGATCTGACCAAGTATAAGACCAGAGATAGAAACAAAAAGTTACAGGAAGAATTGGTGACACTATTACAGATTCTTTTAAATATGGAATCACTTGTTGAATAAATTAGGTTGTATGCATTTTGATACCCTTGTCAAAGCACTTATGACCATGGATTCTAGTTTTCTCTGATGAAAAAAATTCCAAAATTCTCTGCTTAAAAAAACCCAACCCAACCCAAAAGTCCACATTTTTCTGTGATTAATACAAAACTCCATATCAACCAAATAATATATAGTGGTGTTTTGTGTTAAGCATGGAAAAATGTGGATATGGGTAGGTGTGGGGGGAGGTTTAAGCAGAGAATTTTGGATCTTTTTATCAGAGAAAACTAGGATCCCTGCTAATAACATATACCTACCATGAAATGTGCCATAACCCAGACTGGTTGCTACTGAAGGTAGTGATCTCTAAATGACACTTGCAACATGATATCAGCACCAGTGGCATAACATCTATAATATTATTTCACAGAATTTAACTGCCACATTTGAAATGATGCACACTTTTCAACACTTCTTCAACACTCAGAAGTTCAGCACTTCTAGTTATCTTTCAGTTACCTAAAATATAATATAAATCAATATGGCTGTTTTGCTCAAGCGAGAGCTTGGCTATTCGTCTTGTTCCTCTGATTGTTCCTCTAGTTCTGCTGAACAAAAAAGTGCTTTGTTCATGGCCCATACATTCACTACAATCATGACTACGTCTGCAATATTATATAGTGCTTCTCTCTCATTAATTGCCATACCAACAATCACACTATTTATTCCCTATTTTATGCCTGTGTTTCTCAAAGACTGATCCCTATTCTAACTGCTGGACTACTGCATAGGATAGTGAAATGCCTGGATAAAAAAAGTCACAGATACTTAAGCCAAGCCTTAGGCAGGCAGAGTAAAACCCTGGGCCAAACCAGACATGGCTTACTGTTGAAAAGGCCAGGGGAAAGCATTAGCACAGCGAGGAAGACTGCTCAGCAAGACCATTTTTAAAAGACACTTTTTAGGACTGATTCAGTATGGTTCAAGTCAGTGGGACTGCAGATGATCCTAGTTGGTGATTAAATTTGTTTATCGGTTGGAAGAGGCTCAGATTCCACATGATCCAGATGCAGATTAAAAATATGTTGAGGCAATGGTAATGATGGCACAAATATTGTGGTCAGAGACCCCCTGAAATGGCAGCCAGGATGTAAATGAAGCATTCAACACTGCCTGGAGTGCAGCTTCTCCAAAAAGGGAGAACCTGTCCTCCAGCAGACAGCATTCTTTGTAATAAATCCTCCCTGGTCAGTTCAGATGAGTAGTCTGCATTATGCCCAATAGGAGTAAATATTCAAAAAGGGGAATTCTCTTTCTGTATATCCCTCTCTCCTTACTTCTCCTATGATTCCAAAATGCCTTCAGGACTTTTCTATCCAGAGCTGAAGTTATTTGAAGTAGCAGAATTCTGGAAACCAGCATATCTGACATGTTCAGCTATTTGATTAGGTGTATTGCATTTTCTTGGAACACTTGTAAGCAAAGCTCAGTTCAGTTATTTGCCATTGTTCATGCAACTGCTGGGACTCTGTACATGTTAGAAGTTTGATTGGTAAGTAATGCTGAACTTATGGACGTGATAAAAAAATACTTGAACCATGGCTCTAATCTAAAGTCCACTGCAGTCCATGAAAAGAGTTTAACTAATTTCCAAGTGCAATAGATAAAGCCTCTTTAAAGAGCTTAGCCTTAACTGAGGAAGCTGTGTTGCCTAACACAATACTACGTATAACTTCATAAATATATCCTCCAAAGTCTGGGACTTAAGGTCTACTTTACTACTTATACATATAATGTAATATGATACATCATATACTGTTTTTAATAATGCATTATTTAGGAGCTGTGAAAGTATTTAGATATTGTGGATTTTTTTCCTTGAAAACTGGCTACTGTTCCAATTCCTACGAAAACTTATATACAAACTATATGATTGAGTAGGAGGATTAGAAAGCTAAATTTGTGTGATATTTTCTGGTTCAGAAAAAAGATCAAAATGCTTATAACAGAAAGGCATTACCATCTATCAGTTTGTATTTTAGAGTTTACAGTTTCTGTAGTGGAAATATTTCAGCATAGTAGCACATGTCTGTGGGCCATCTGAGTAAAAGGAGTAAAATGGATGGGCCTTCTTATTTTTGGCTTTTTTATTTATTTCTTTATTTTGCAAATGAGCACAAAATATAAATTGAAGACATCAGAACAATATTAGCATCTCAAAATATCACTTTATGCTGCAGCTAGTCTGAAGAATGCTTCACTCACTCTATCAGATCCTTTTTATAACAACATTGCCTGCATGACTGTAGTATCTCTGTACTTCCTAAGACCTAAAAACCATAAGTCCGGATGATTGCCAGTCTGAGAACCAGATTCTTTTTTGTTTCTTTCCTTACAGTATTCACTGTTGTTTTTATATAAAAAACATTTCTCCTGCTTTCTACATCCTTTTCCTACCACTCTATTCCATCTCTTCACTTTCTCTCCTTGCTGACTCTTCCGCTCATAGAATCATAGAAAAGTAGGGTTGGAAGGTACCACTAAAAGTCATCTAGTCCTACCAGAGGCTGGATCATCCCTGTCCAAACCATCCTATAGAAATCCATTGTTTAACCTCCTAGCAAAACTACAGTCAACCCAGACACAACACAAGACATAAGATCATAATCTGCCACAGGTAAAGCATGACGCAGGATGGCCAGGCTGAAGGCGTATCTATATCTATACCCAGCATCAGTTCAGACCTTGGAAAGGAACAACTTGAGAAGCTGGACATCTTCAAGTAGGCTGGTGTCTACACCCTAGAGTACGCAAGGAGCTGGCAGGTGTCATAGCCCAATCATTGGCAAAATTTTTATCTGGTTTCAGCCATTTTCAGACCAATTTATGTACACTGAACATCTGTTCTGTTACAGGTTTAAACCACTTTCTGATCACTTAAACTGGTTTATGTGTAATGTCTGTCCCTAGCCTGTATGACTTGCCTTCAAAGCCCCATATCATTTTTGTCACCTGACTCTGGACCATCTCTAACTTCTCCACATCCTTTTTAAATAATGGAACTCAAAACTGCACACAATATTCTAGATGAAGTCTAACCAGGGCTGAGTAGAGAGGCACTATCACACCCCATCTCTCGCACCTAATGCTTCTATTGATGCACACCAAAACTGCATTTGCCTTTTTTGTGACTACATCATGCTGCAGATTCATACCAAGTCTGTGGTCTATCAAGATTCCCAGATTCTTCTCTGTAGTGCTGCCATCCAACTGGGTGTCACCCATTTTGTATGTGTATTTTTTATTAGTCTTGCCAAGGTGTAGCACCCTGCATTTCATAGATTCATAGATGTTAGATTTGGAAGGGACCTCAGTAGGTCATCAAGTCTGACCCCCTGCCTTGGGCAGGAAAGAGCACTGGGGTCAGATGACCCCAGTTAGGTGCTTGTCCAGTATCCTCTTGAAGACTCCCAGGGTAGGGGAGAGCACCACCTCCCTTGGAAGCCCATTCTAGATTCTGACATTCCTTACTGTGAAGAATTTCTTTCTAATGTCCAACTTAAATCTGCTCTCTGTCAATTTGTGGCCCTTATTGTTCCTAGTTACTCCAGGGGGTGCCCTAGTAATAGAGCATCTTCTATTCCCTGATGCCCTCCTGCGATGAGTTTACAGGCAGCCACAAGATCACCTCCCAGCCTTCTCTTGCGAAGGCCAAAGAGATCTAGGTCCCTCAGTCTCTCCTTGGAGAGCCTTGCCTGTAGGTCTCTAACCGGCCTCCTCTGAACCCTCTCAAGATTCTTCACATCCCTCTTGAAGTGCAGCACCCAAAATTGGATGCAGTACTCTAACTGCAGCTTGATCAGTGCTACATAAAGGAGAAGCATCACCTCCCTGGACCTGTTCATCGTGCATCTGCTAATGCATGATAAAGTGCAGTTAGCCTTGTTGATCACTTCATCACAGTGATGACTCATGTACATCTTGGAGTCAATTATAATGCCAAGATTCCTTTCTACTGCTGTGCTGCTGAGAAGGTCATCCCCCAGCCTGTAAGTGTGCTGGTGGTTCTTTTTGCCCAGGTGCAGCACTTTGCACTTGTCTTTGTTGAACTGTATCCTATTTCATTCTGTCCATATTTCCAACCTGTCCAGATCCAGCTGGATCTGTTCCCTACCCTCTGGTGTGTTAACTTTGCCCCATAATTTGGTATCATCTGTGAACTTGGACAGGGTGTAGTGATGAAGACATTGAATAGCACTAATCCAAGGACCGAGCCTTCATAGATTCATAGATTGTAGTCGGAAGGGACCCCGAAGGATCATCATGTCCGACCCCCTGACCCTGGCAGGAAAAGGACCGAGGTCAGATGACCCCAGCCAGGTGCCAATCTAGCTTCCCCTTGGAGACCTCCAAGTTAGGTGATAGCACCACCTCTCTTGGCAGCCCATTCCGATTCTGGCCACCCTTACTGTGAAAAAGTTCTTCCTAATATCTAACCTGAATCTACTCTCCACTAGTTTGTACCCATTATTCCTAGTTACTCCTAGAGGTGCCCTGGTAAATAGCGCATCTTCAACTCTCTGTTGTCCTCCCTTGATAAAGGTATAGGTTGCTACAAGGTCTCCCCTCAGACGTCTCCTGTGAAGGCTGAAGAGATCCAGATCCCTCAACCTCCCCTCGTAGGGTCTTGCATGGAGGCCACTAATCATGCAAGTCGCACTCCTCTGCACCCTCTCTAGATCCTCCATGTCCCTTTTGAAGTGCAGTGCCCAAAACTGGACACAGTACTCCAACTGTGGCCTGACCAGTGCCGCATAGAGGGGGAACATCACCTCCCTTGATCTGTTGGTCATGCATCTGCTAATACACGACAAGGTGCAATTGGCCTTGTTGACGGCTTCGTTACACTGCTGGCTCATGTTCATCTTGGAGTCAACTATGACTCCAAGATCCCTTGCAGCCATTGAGCTGCTGAGGAGGTCTTCCCCCAACCTATAGGTGTGCTGGAGATACCTCCTCCCTAGTGGAGTGCCTTGCATTTGTCTTTGTTGAATTACATCCTCCTTCATTCTGCCCATTGATCCAACATTCCAGATTGGTCTGTATCTGCTCCCTGCCCTCTGCTGTGTTAACTTTGCCCCATAACTTGGTGTCATCTGCAGACTTGGACAGGGTACTCTCCGCACCTTTGTCCAAATCGCTGATGAAGATATTAAATAACACTGGCCCAGGGACTGAACCCTGCAGGACCCCACTGCCCACCTCCTTCCAGGCTGAGAATGACTCATCCACCACCACTCTCTGGGGGCGGTTCCTAAGCCAGTTGGTCAGCCCCCTGAATGGTAAGACTGACCAGCCTAAAGTTACCCGGCTCCTCCCGTCTCTCCTTCTTAAAAATGGGCACCATATTGGCCCTTTTGGGACTCCACTGCCTACGTCTTTCCAGGTTGATATTACCACTCTCTGGGTATGATCCCTAAGCTAATATGTCAACCACCTGACTGTGTAATCATCTATATCACAGCCTGTCAGTTTATTTACGAGAACATTTGTCTGCATTGAAAGTCATTCTGTTAGATCTAGCTCAGATTTCCAATCTGTTGAGTACCTTCTGAGTTGTGCTCTCATCTTCAAATGTGTTTGCAGTTTTTCTCAGTTTCATGTCATGTCACTGTCCTCTTCTTTGGCTTTTAATGATGGTAGGTGTGTTCATTTTTGCATAGTACTTTTTAGTTACAGCAGAATGAATATTCTGTAGCATTATCTTAAAACTAGCCAATTGCCCATCAAAAATCATGTAGGTGGGAGAGAGGGGGAAATGGGAACACTGAGTGCCACCACCTCGCACCAATGCTATCTCCCAGGAGGCGAGGGGGGAAGCTTGCCTCACCATCCCCTCTGTTCCCCTTGGCCAGCACCCCATATTGCTGCTGCCTACAGGGATCAGGGCTGTTGGGGTGGGGGGTGGCACTGGCCTCACCTTCCTGCTCTGGCCGCTCTGTCCCCACCATCATGGTGGCCCTCCACTGCATCGCCGTGTCCTATATGAAATACTCTTGGAGCACTTGGGTTGGTTGTTTCAGACAACCAATCAGAGTGCAAATAAAGTGCAATCAGAGTGCATTATGGACCGACAGACTAAGGCTTTTATAATATTAGAATTCACTAACTCCATCATGGACATCAGTTGGGGGTTTAGGGTTTTGGGGTTTTTTGTTAAGATCTGCACTGAAGGTAAACCCAGAAAGGGTATGGAAACAAAGTGAGTTCATTTGAAACTTGAAAGAATATTTGTGGATTAATGTTCTAACTAGAGCAGAAACAACAGTGACACAGATTTTTTTTCATTCTGACAGAACTTCAACAACCAAGGTTGTTACATTTAACTGTGGATGAAATTCGACTTTCCTCGGTACAAGATATCCTTTACCACTTAAGTCCTCTTTTCTATTTAATTGTTTCTTACAGTTTCATTTTTCTGGCTGGGTAACAGTAACAGATGCCACTCAGAGTCTTGAAGACTTGTTAGCCTTTGGTTCATTTCTAATTCAATATTAGTGTGAAATACAGCACAAGGTTTAAGTGGGATGTAAGTGGGAAGTAACTTGCTGGTCTTCTATACTAGGATATATTTTCCCCTAAAACTCAATTATCAATGAAGTATAGAATGCTTCTCAAAGACAATGAGCTACAGCTGTTACATCAGGCAAAAGCAAATGGAAAGCACAAGAATAACTTGTAGCATCTATAAATATTTTAAAGAAAAGTAAAAAGAATTGCAGTGCACATTTGGAAAGTGCTTTTAGAGTTTCCCATCCACAGTGATTAATCATATCTATTTTTGGCAGTTTTAGATATTTAAGTCTTGACTATCTGCTATGTTTTAAGATAATCCCTTGTAATCTTATAAGGATACTCCACTAATAAATGCAAGTATCTTTAAAGGTAGGTCTGCTTTCCCTACTTAGTTAACTAATCTTGCAACATTTGTAAAATAGCTATTATTGGTTTTTGAGAAAATGGATTTGCAATCCCTTCATTTCAGCAAGTCTAACACTTAGTTTACTTGTACTCTACCCTCTAATCCAGGAGTGCTCAACCTCTTGCTCATGGGGCCCCTCATGGGTCCAGAAATTTGGCAGTGGCACTGCTCCCACACCACCAAATTTCTGGACCTGTTCAAGTACCGGGCCCTGCATGCTGGATCTGCCACCTGATCTCACTCCACAGGGCTGGGAGGGGGCAGCATAGGGTTCCAGGGCCCAATCCTTGTGCACAGGGCATGGGAGGGGCATGATGCTGGGCCCCATAGTCTGATCCAGCCTGCAGATGATCTAATCTGGCCCGCAGATGGGCACCACGCCATCCATCTTATCCAAGTGTGCAAAAGGTTGAGAATCACTACTCTAATCTGTTTTCACTCATTTTATACATATGTAATGTTGAAAAGCTCTTCCATTCTAAATACTTATGTGTATAGGAACCCAAATATTACTGTAAATTATGTCATTTTTTAAATGGGATTTGGGACCTAAACCACAGGGTTCTATCTCTGAAGCTGATCTTGAACCCTTGGTTTTCAGCATGCTTAAGAGCAGCTGTTGGGGATGGGCCCAGAGTCGGCTTGCCTGTGAATTCCACATTTGGAGCATATCAGTGGACATAGGTATGTAGGGTATACTCAAGATGGGGTGTACACCTGCTATGGTATTGAGAAGTGACACATTTTTTATGCACTACTTAAGCATTTACTCTGTCTAATACTAAAACCCTGAGTATCATTCAAATGAACAAAAACAAGCTACTGATGTCGTCTTTTTATTAAATTGACCCAAGTCATATTTACTGGTTAATATTTCATGACACATCAGGGTTAAGGACTACTGTTTCTTTGCCAGAAGTGCATAATTGCTAGCATCTTTCTTAAATTTATCACAAGTACAAATCACTTATTCATTGTATATATGTGAATGAAACAAGATTTGTGAGGAACAGCTTCATTGTTGGGAGAGATGTTAGGGAATTTTGTGTCCAAAAGCTTATCTAAGCCTAAACTAAATATCACTTAGCACAATTACTTTAATTCAATTTCATTATGTTAATGAATGTGGTTACTCAAAACAGGAAATGGGCAATAAATCTGTGAAGCAAAGAGAAGTTATTAGAGACCAGGAACAGTTGCTTTAGTTCAACCTAATAATATAAATGAAAAGGATTATACAAAAAAGGAAGACTGCCGTTGTCATTTGTGGAGCAAAGAAAGGTTAGCAGAGGAAGCAGATATTTTATAATGAGCCATAAAACCATTGTCAGTATTAAGACTATTGATTTTGGTCTGTGTAAAGTTATGAAAAGTTGTTCCCAGTACTGCCTTGGTGGTAGTATGTTATAGGTTTTCTTTGAGGACAAAAACTGTGAGGTTAGAGGTTGTTCTGTGAAGTGTTCTCCCAATGGTGATTGGGTTTTTCTGTTCTTTATATTTTCTGTGGAAGTTGATTCTAGAGCATAGTGTTGGTTTAGTTTCTTCTACATAGTTTCTGTGAGACTGTTTGGTGCATTGGACAAGGCATATCATGCTTTGTGATATAAATATGTAGGATCCATGGGTCTTGGTTGTTTTGGTGTGGTATGTTTTAGTCATATGACAATGAGGATGTGTTGCCAGCATAGGTCTTGTTTCACTTGCTGTTAGTTTTTTGTGTGTGACCAGTTAGTGGAACGCTTTTTTGGCAATTTAGAACCATTAGATTTTTAGTCTAGCTGCTTCTGCAGTTCTGGAAGGTAATTCTGTATACTGTTTTATCAATGGAAGTGGTAAATCATCATATTTCAACAATGAAATATATACAAGAATGATAAATGAGGAAGTGATTGGTGTCTGGCTACTGGAAGACAATGCAAACAATGTAGATGTTGCTGTGTTGTGGACTTTGAAATAAAACTATCAAGTTCCACATATATGAAAACAAAAATTCAATCAGCGTAGAACTATGTCTGTTTCATTCTGTCCTTTGTTTTCCTAATTCTAAATGATTCCTTGAGCTATACTAATGTACCATATTTACTCAAATATAAGATGACCCTGAATATAAGACAATCCCCCAATAATTAGATTTTATACATATAGAAAAAAATATAAATTTGATATGATTTATATCAAATAAAGAAATAGAATGGTGAAGATATAGAATCATTGGGAGGTTTGCCTGGAATTCCTTATCTCCTAACTGCTACAGCAGGGAAAATTAAATCTGGAAGGTCAGGTGGTCCCTTTGTCCTCTGCCCCCCCCCTCCACAACTGCCCCGATTGCCCCTTCTCCCCCTCCTTACTTATTAGACTCTGCTCTCCCTTAGCACATGGAAGTGAGAGATGCATTTTAAAATGCTGACCTTGAAATAAACATAAACTTACTTTATTCACAATTGACGCATGCTACCTTTTTTGAAATTCTAGCAAGTTTTAGCACAGGTACTCCATAAACACACTTTTAAGTGGCAGAGTCAACAGTGTTTCAAGCCATAGTGATTCCATTGCTCAACACTGCTCAGTTTGTGTTTGTACTTCAGATACCTCACCCCACAAAGGATCCATATGCAAAACAGCTCCCCAACTCATGACTGCAATTGGATGTTCTTGCCATGGGTCCCAAGATGCCCCCAAAATTTATATGCAGATGAAATGCACCCTGGCCTTGCTCCACCTCATAGAGGACAGGGCAACACTACTCATATGTGACAGGCTGAGAGACAGTGCAGCAGAGGGATTCTGGATGAGCTGTTTGGGACTGTATTTAGTAATGTTTACCAGTCATTAAAGCTGGTGAACAAACAGGAATCACTGAAAATGGAAAAGAAAGATGCAGCTCAGCTGTGAGAGTAAAGAGGAAGAGGAGAGTGAGAGTGAAGAGGAAGTAAAATAGTATACAATGTGGTGGCTTACCATGTGGTGACTTACCATGACTTGAAAAAAGAGTTGGTGCTGAAGGGGGCTGCAAGCAATGGGTACTACCATATATCTTATTCAGATGAGCTGCATTAAGTTATCCTTTTGGTAGGTTTTATAGTTATGTTATACAGTGTTGGCTGCATTTAATCAACTTCATAGTTGGTTTCCATTACTGAGCACATGTTGACTTTGGCAGCAGTTTAATGATAAACAATGTATTTAATGAGGTCTCCTTGTATGCGGATATAAGACAAGAGGCTTCCCCCACAGCATGCTGATTGGAAGAAAAAAACCTTGTCTTGTATTTGTATAAATGTGGTATATAACATATAACATATCCTGCTATAAAGAAATATTTGTCCAATAATATTATCTTGCTTCCAGTCTTCCTTATCTTGCTTCTAATCTTCCTCCTTTTTGATTGCTCTTAGAAATGTGCTGACATTTTCTGGAAGCTACCCTTTATTATGTAGGACCATAAGAGTCTCAGTAAGGTCCCAGATCTGGTCTGGAAAGGATTTCCTTGCTTTGGTGCTCGGCCATACCAAATTTTGAGTTTGTTGTGACTCACAGGAGGGTGAAGATAGGATACTATAAACTTAGAAGGGCGCCAGGGCTATCTATACTATTCAAAAGGCCTCACCAGCTCCATGGCAGATTAGAATCATGAGAGTACAAAAGTGACTTTAATAGCTGATAGAAGCATAGGAGGCAGAAGGGGGGGGGGTCCTAATGGGGCTTAGCCCCCCAAACAGGGGGAAGTGGTAGGGCTGCAAAGCAGCCTGGCTGCAGGCTTCCGGTGGCTGCAGCAGGGTGGGGAGGAATACACGTGCAGCGGTGAGGAAGGGAGTGGGACTGGGCTGGTGCAGGTGCTACACAGCTGGAACAGGATGCTGCACAGCTGGAGCAGGGCATGAGACTGAGCCATGAGTGGTTACCTGGGGGACGTAACTCCTGCTTCTATGCACACTCCAGGAGGCATGTGGGGCACATGCCCCCAGATCTGTGTGGGGCGGGTTGCAGCTCTGGGCTGGGGCTGCACAAGGCTCTTCCCAGTGGGGGTTGGGACGGGCTGTACTTGGGGCAGGCAGTCCTGGGAGAGGGTTTATGGGGAGGGGCTGTTGCCCCCCCCAACCCCCATTCCAGCACCATCACTGCCCACCCATGAATGCAGCCTGGCCCAACTTCCATAACAGGAAGAGTCTGGCTCAGCCCTGGCCCCACTCCCCAGTGGCAGCCTTCCTTGCCCCACAGATCCAGGGCAAATGTCTCCCATACCCTCCCAGGGTGCATGCAGGGAGGGAGCCATATACCCTCCCTGCACCCGGAACTCTCCTGGGCAAGCTTCTCGTGGCTTCAGTGGTGTGCAGGGCCTGCTCCTGCCCCAGCCCCACTCATTCCCTCACTGCCATGGGGGGCAGGCAGATAGAGGCCCCAGCAGTAAGGAAGGGAGCAGGGCACAGGCAGAAGCAGGAGCTGGGGTGAGTGGGGCCCTGACCAGGCTGGGTGGCCCCACTCACTCCAGCTCCTGCTTCTACCTCTGCCCCACTCCCTCCCTCACCATTGGGGCCAATCTGCCCTTCCTGTGGCCCTTTTCTCTCCCCCCGCCCCTTCCCCCAGAGGCTTGCCTGCCGGGGGGCACAAGGAAAATACAAAATATAAATATACAATGATCTATGGAGGGGATATTATTGTGATACATGGCAGAGCCATGTGGTAAGTTAGATTTAGGACACACCTGGGCTACTTTGGCTACAAAATTAATCTCCCCCAGGCTTCACTTAAATTCATCAAACTAATAAGCAGCTTCAAAGGCTGATATTTTAAATGAACCACTAGCAAAAAAGCTTTCTCCTTTTTTCCCCCTAGGGCTGCGTGGATGGGCTGTGAGTGGGCAAGTGCTGCCCAGAGTGGAAGGTCCAGGGTCCCCCACAGCTCAGGGCCTGGTGACAGCTCATCCCCCCCCCCCGACACAGGAGAGGTAGGCAGGTTCCACAGAAAAAGAAACAGGGATCAGGTCCCTCATTGCCCCCCCCCCCCCCCATGAGCTGCTGCTGGGCCATGAAGCCCCTGAGCTGCAGTGGGGGCCTGGTCTTTCCATCCACAGTGGCAGCGCCCCATGGAGCCGCTTGGGTGGGGTGCTAGCTGCATGGGTTCTGCCTCAGCTTGCAAGCAGTACCCAGCAGATCCAACTCTTCCCCAGTCCATGCAGGGGGGAGCAGTACCCAGTGGGCTTCCAGCAGGCAGGCTCATGGAAGAATTGGATCTGACAGGTGCTGGCTGTGAGCTGGGACAGCACCCACACAGCAAGCACTGAGCCCAGGTGGCCCCAGAGGGTGCCACCCCTGTGGAGGGAAGGACTGGGCACCTCTGCAGCTCAGGGGCTGCACAGCCTGATGGCTCATGCAGACAAGTTCCGCTGTGGAAAACAAAGGTGGGGAGGGGGCTGATCCTTTTTTTCCCCCCATGGAGACTGCCCACTTCTCCCATGGTGGGGAGGGGGGGGGGTGAGCTGCCACTGTGTCCTGAGCTGCAAGGGTCCCCAAGTTTCCCCTCCATAGTGGTGGTACCCCTCAGGGCCACCCAAGTGGGTAGCTAACAGACAGCTGCTGCCCCAGCTCACAGGCAGCACCCAGCCTGATCTAACTGTTCCCTGGGGCAGGACCTGCTTGCTAGCTGCCAGCCCAGGTGGTCCCAGGGGGCACTGTTCACCATCCCCACAGTTCAGGAGCTACTTGGCCCAGTGGCAGCTCCACCCCCCCCCCCCACCCTTCTGGCTGCAGGAGACTTGAACAGGCTCTGTGAAAAAAAAAAAAGAATTGGGCCTCTTACTGCTTCTGCCTTCAGCTGGCCTCCCCCAATGGGGGTGTGAGCTGTCAAAGGCTGAAATGTTACAAATAGCTATGTTGCAAACTAAACTACAGATGGATGAGGTTTAGTTTGCAATGTAGCAAACTCATTTAAATGGTAACCTCCCCCCCGCCCCCCAGCGTGTGTACAGCGTGATGCAATTAATTTGCAAAAATGGTCAATTTCTATCACATGTACAAGCACCCCCTGCTAGCTCTTCCCAGATTATCATTGTACTCCCTGGGGACTGGCATCTTCCGCTAGACACTGGGGTTTCTAAAAGGCCTCTCTTAAACCCTTTATTATTTTCTGTTCATCTATTCAGGAAGGACAGAAATATTTACATTTTTTGCATATGATTCCTTTTCAGATAGATGCCTATCTGACCAGGTAGGTGTCCCTCCTATTCATTATTATATTAAAAGAGAACAGCAATAGTAACATAAACACCTAATCATATTTCCTGCAGCCATTCTTTATTCTGTATCAAAAGTGATAGAGACATCAGTCACTGCCCATTATTTCCTGCTCACTTGAGGCTTGTCTGGGAGCAACAGTGTTTCCCTTAATATGCATCTGATATATTTTCCCTTTGAAACAATATGGCCATTGTTTCCAACATCCTCTATTCCATGTAAGTACTCAGACACTCACCTCCTCCCTGCCTGTTTGATTTGCATGCCAAAACTTTTGTGGTATGCAACTTGTGATTGTCTAATGAGAATCATTCCTGACACTTGATTGGACTGTATACTTGCTGATAATTTTTTGATTACTTCAGATTACAAAAATAAAAAGATATTCCTACTAAATATTGGCCTTCATTCAAACAAACAAATGATAAAAATGAACATAGCTTAACATTATCTGTTAATAGAGGCCAACCATGACAACAATAAGCCCATTTGAGGTAAATACCAATGTATGATAAATAACAGCCCACAAACTGAATCACTGCATATGCGTATCTCATTTCAGTGATGCTTGACAGGCTGTTCCATGTCTAGTGTATGTATGTGGGTAAACACGGTGCACAGAGAATATGCCTACACTCTATTTGTTCTCTATTGGGAAGCCAGCTTGCTACTGCTTATTATGGGGACAACATTCATATCAGAACAGGATACTGATATCATAGGAAAGTAGGGCTAGAAGGGACCCCACAAGGTCATTTAGTCTAGCCCCCTGCTCAAGACAAAATCATCCCTGAATTAACTATCCCAGCCAAGTGTCAGTCTAACCTGCTCTTGAAAATCTCTCAGTCTGAAGAATCCATAACTTCTACATAGCCTATTCCAGTGTCTGGTCTGCTGTCATAGTCAGAAAGGTTCTCCTAATCTCCAACCTAAATTTCCCCTACTGCAGCTTGAGGCCATTGTTCCTAGTCCTATCCTCTACAGCCACAGAGAAAAATCTATCTCCATCCCCTGTATAATCATGCTTCAGATATTTGAAGACATTATCAACCCCACAATCCTCTCAGCCCTCTCTTTTCCAGGTGAAATAACCCTAGTTCTTTTAGCTTTTTCTCGTAAGTCTTGCTCCCCTTAGATTCCTAATTATTTTTTGTTCCCCTACACTGGACTGTTCACATCCTTCTTGAAGTGTGGTGCCCAAAACTGGACACAGTACTCCAGGTAAGGCCTGACTAGTGGTGAATAGAGCAGAAGAATCACTTCCCTTGACTTAAACGTGACACTCCTAGGTGTCTGTATTTACATGTAGATTTATTGAGCCTTCTGGAGTGTGGTAATTACCGCACTCCAGCAGCCTCCCACATCTCATGTGTCAGTGCCCTCATGCTTAAAAATAGCGGCTTGTCAAATGAGCTTTAGTTCAAGCACCCCTGCTGCCATTTTAAGCACAGGGACCCTGATACAGGAGACTCTGCTGGCGCTTTAATTAGAGTGGCTCCAAGAGACCCTCCCCTCGCAACCCCAGGAGCACATGTAAAAGTGGCTCCCGTTACTACAATCCAGGATGCTGTTGGCTTTTTTTTTTTTCTGCAAGAAGCGTATACTATTGGCTCATATTTAGGTTATTGCCCACTATAACCCCTAGGTCTTTCTCTACAGTACTGCACCCAAGCCATGCATTCCCCAGTCTGTATTTGTGCATATGGTCATTCCATCCCAAGTGCACAATTTTGCTCTTGTCCTTGTTGAATTTCTTATGGTTTATTGTGGAACATTCTCCAGTCTCTCCAAGTCACTCTGGATCCTAGCCCCACCCTCTGGAGCATCCACAATTCCACCCAACTTGGTGTTATTTTCAAATTTGCTAAGTGTGCACTCAATCCAATCATCTAAATCATTCATATAGACATTGGACAACACCTGACCCAGGACAGACTCCTGAGGAACCCTACCTGATACATCCTCCCAATTAGACACGTAGCCATTCAGGACTACTCATTGAGTATGATGATCCAACCCAGTTATGTATCCACCTTACAGTACTTTCATCTAGTCGATATTTCCTTAGCTTGTTCATGAAGATATTGTGGGGACAGTGTCAAAAGCCTTGCTAAAGTCAAGGTATACCATGTCTACTGCTCTCCCCACATCCATGGAGCCTTTCACTTTATAATAGAAGGAAATCAGATTAGTCAGGCCTGACTTGCTCTTGGTAAACCATGCTGACTGTTCTTGATCACCTTGTTCTCTTGGTGCTTCACAGTGGATTCCTTGAGGACCTGCTCCATGATCTTTCTGGGTATAGAGCCCTGGCTGACTCATCTGTAGTTCCCCAGATCATCATTCTTCCCCCTTTTAAAGATGGACACCATATTTGACCTTTTCTAGTCATCTGGGACCTCACCCAACCTCCATGAGAACTAAAAAAGCATAGCCAATGGTTCTGAATTTACCTCAGCCAATTCCTTTAGTACCCTCGGGTGCATCCCATCTGGCCCTGGTGAATTGAAGGCATCTAGCTTCTCTAAGGAATTCCCAACCTGGTCTGCCATGACTCTAAGCTGTTTGTCTCCTTTCCTATCTTTGCTGTCAACTGTGCTTTGCACCTGTAGTTGCCCCAAATTGTGAAGACTGAATGAAAAAGGCATTAAATACTTCAGCCTTCTTTGTATCACATGTAACTAGATTGTTTTCAATATTCTGTAAGGGATTTATGAAGTCTCTAATTTTCCTCTTACTTTTGATATACCTATAAAATCCCTTTTTAATGTCTTTTATATTCCTTGCCAGCTACTTGTCAAATTTTGTCTTGGCCTCTCTAATTTTCTAATTTGCATGCTCATGTGATGCTCTTATACTCTTCCCTAGTACTATGCTCAAGTATCCTTTTATATGCAATTCCTTTTTGAGTTTCAACTCCTTGAATAGGTGCTATCTGGCCAGTCTGGTCTTCTGTCCCATTCTTCTACCTCATTGAAATAGCTTTCTCCTGCACCCTAGAAAAGGCCCACTTGAAGTACAGCCGGCTGTTCTGGACAACAAAACAATGCATTTTAAATGTAATATACATTTAATATGTGTGAAGATGTTGTGGTTGTAATATTTCCTGATAATAGCTGTTCAGCAAGTACCCAAGATTATACAGAAAACCAACCACTTTCAAGTGGCCCTGCTGAGTTGTTCAAATTGATATCACTGTGGTCAAGAGATAAAAAAGAAGGCTCTACCTAGGACATATGCGACAGATATGTTTGTGCAAACCTACCTTTTATATTACTTATGGTTTATTTCTACTGTTAAAATTAAATAATATTTGTTTTGAAAAAATATGTTTGGGGTCACTGAATTATTGTGGATACAGGGAGTATCTGGGATTCACAATATCTTCATGAAGAACCAAGTCCACTGAGTCCTGTGAAGTGACCAGCATCTTACCTAAGGTGCTGTAGTCTCTTCTGTGTCAGAGATCACTATCCGTGTCATTCTGAGAATTTACATTGCATGTGTCTGTTTCTTTTGTGTCTGTTTCTTTTCCATTGAAGTCAATGACAAATTTCCCATTGACTTTAATGGAAGATGGCACAAGACCACTGCATCGTACATGTTTAGCAGATAAATAGCATGATTTCAGAAGGAAAAGAGAGCAAAAAGTTATCCATTGGAAAAATCTATCATTAACTCATGCTTAAAAAAGATTCATGAAGTCTTTACTTTATGGGGAAGGCAGTCATTGAACAAACCTACAATTGAAAAACACCCCAGCATTACGAAATTGCTCATTTTCCTTAGGAAATGGCAGAAAAGGTGAAAATGAAGACCTTGTCCAACAACAAGCCCATTCTTAAATGAAGTGTGACTACCAATAAATTAAGCTGATGGTCTGCCAAGTGAGTTTCAAACAACAAGTTTAGACAGCACTACCTAGGTGTTATTGCTAGACCTCAGATATACTTCTACAAACTTAGGAGCCTGATTAGGTCTGTGCTTGTACCAAGTAAAACAGCTATTCTGCCACACTAATGCAAGATTGTTTCTGCATTAATAACTCTGACAGCAGGCTTACTGTGCAAAGATCTTGTCACAAATATATTCATTAATTCATATACCCCCTCTCTATTTTATGCTTCATGTGTAAAGAATTAGGCATGCTGAAATCTCTAAACCTAACGTATTGAGGGAAAATACACCCAAAGCAACACATTCAACACTGAAGTCAAATTTTATTTAGCTTTCCACTTTAAGAAGGCAAATACAATTATTCCTCTTGTTGCAAAGACCAACTAGTTTGACCTAATCCCTGCATGTGTTGTGATTAAATCCAGGCCAAAACAGATTGCCCCTTTCATAAAATATAAAAGGAAGACTTTCTTTTAAAGTACAGTTATTCTTAACAATTAGTACTCCAAACATATTTACTCTGACTTTGGAAGTTTTTCCAGTGCAAATCTAGACCAAGTTTTCTCAGCAAAATTTGTCCTGAGACAATAAGCATAACTTCATAATGTGATATTCTATGTAATAAAAATTTTATTAGTTAGCTAGTGGGGGAAGCAAGAGCATTTTACAAGACCATTAGATGATTAAGCCAGGTACAGACATTACACTTTTACTGGTATTCATAGATTGTAAGAGGCTGGAAGGGACCTCACAAGATTATTGGGTGAACTTGAGGTATAAGTGATTGGAAACTGGTTTATGATAGAACAGAAGTTCAGCACAGAAAACTGGTCTATACCCATAATAGAATAGAAGTTCAGCACACACACAGACTGGTTTAAAAATGGAAGAACCTGTTCTAAGATTCCTCCCCTCACCTCTCCCCACCAAAGGGTAAATGCATGCTCTATTCGCTACTGATCCAAACTATGTTGCTTACAGAAAAACACATAACTGAGATTGATTTTGCTTTGGGCTTTTTGAATGTCTGTACTTAGCCTTACAGCTTAGTAGACTGACCTGAGGTTAACACAAGTGTAATTAAGTAACGTTTTAATCAAGTTAAAATTGTGAAAGAGAAGAAGAATTAGAGGATGCAGGTGCTTTTCCACTTCCCAGCTGTGTATGCCTGTATATTTGTAAAATGTATTCTCATTTTATGCGTAAACTATAGAGCAATGCCTTATTTTTCAACAAAATTGGAGGGCTGAGTTCTTGTTTTGGAATTGTTTTTATAAGATCACATTGCTGTCCAAATGATAGCAACATCCTCATATGGCATTTAAGATACATTTCTGTTGGCAGCTTTGCCTGAATGTAGATAAACCTGCTTTGAAAATCCCCAGCTTTAAACACCTCTGTATTGATTTTTTTGTCCCATGTCTTAAGGTTGAAAAAGATTTGGTTAAGAAGTGCCAGAAATTTTTTAAGGTTTTCTTACCCTTGTAATGTGTCTTGATGACTAATGGGGCTGCCACCTGCTTATTTTTAGTAGCCATTTTTTTAACATTACAAATGGTAACTGGGACAGCTTATGACTGGACATATCTTTGAGTGATGGTGCACTAAAAGAACAACAATAGAAAAATGTCACATAGTTAAAGTTTCAGAAGATTAGGGTTGTGCAATGAATTTTTAAGAAAACTACTAGTATTTTATTCAAAATATGTTGTGAAATTTGTAGGTATTAACATAGTAGCTCTGATTTGCTGGGAGTTTATGGTTTCTTGAACTTGTTTAACTAATATGGTGTGTGTAGTCTCTTATAGAGAGGGAACAACAAGCTATATTTTGCTTCATTGGTCTTATGTCTAGTGTGGCCAATGTGGAGAAGTTTGAACCACTCCTGAACAGGGTTTAGTAAGATTAAAGTTAATATGCAACTGTGGGGATACTCGCAAGTTGTATTTGATATAAATGTATTTTCAATAGATCTTTATAACATAACCTGTTGTCAAGGATGTTTTAGTTGTTGTCTTCTCATGTCCTGTCACCATGTTCAAATTTGGGTCCAGAAACAGGCACATACTATTGCTTAATTTGTAGTCGTAGCTTTGCTGCATGGTTGCCTGTACATGGGCAGGTCAGTGCCCAGGCTGTCTGCAGGCTGGATACAGCTGGTGGTCCCAGTTTGGCACAGGGTGGTTGTGGCAGGGCCTCATCTGGCTGTGTGGAGGAAGGCAGGGGGCATCCCAGCTCCAACCTGGCCTTGTGGTAGGGGTTGGAAGGGAATGTGGCCGAGCCCCTTGGGGGAAAAGACTTGTGACCCAGGTGCAACCTGGCTCCATGGCAGGGGAGAGGGATTGACTTGCACCTGCAGGAGGGGAGGAAGGGGCATTGAGCCAGGCTTAACCCGGCCCCATGGGGGGTAGGGGACATGGCCGAACCCCATCTAGCCCAGGGGGAGGGGCATGGCCCAACTTCATCCACTCACAAAGGTAGGGGGGCCCCAACCTGCTGCCCCAACCTGCTGCATGGAGCTCGGGGTTTGGTAATTTGGCAATGGTGGTGGGTGGCCATATTGATTGTCACCATTTCCCTGCCGCCAAATTTTCTGATCTATGGGGAGCTCCATGGGGAATTCCACATTTGGCATATAGGGAGGTTGAGCACCCCTGTTTTAAGGGCTGCTAACCTTCATTTAGCAATGTCTAGTTTCTGTCCCAAATTGGCATGCATATTTAGCTGTCTTTAACAATCTTTACGTGTGGTAGTTCATAATGTTATTGGGGCTTTGCACTTCCTTTTGTACGTGTGCTTTATGGTGGTTTTTAACCTGTGGTCCGCAGACTCCTGGGGGATGCACGGAACATGTGTATTGGGTAGGAGAAAGGTGGCTTTAAAGATGGCAGCCCCACCAGAAGAAGTGCACTGGACTTCCTGCTGCTGGTGCTCCAGCTCCCCCGGCACCCAGAGGCTGCCCAAGCACCAGAAGCAGGTAGCCCAGTGCCAGCAGACAGAGCACATCCTGCTGCTGCTTTGGCTCCTATCAGCAATCCAGCTCCAGCAGGCAGAGCACGGCCATGTTTCAGTGTCTCACTCATCCTATCACTGCTGCTGCCTTAAGTGGGATCCAGCACTGCTGAGAGAGAGATCCAAAGGGGGTCTGCACCTCCAGTCCCCATTTTTAGGGCTCCATGACTAAAAAAGGGTTGACAACCACAGTTTTATACAAAAGTGTGTGGTCTAGTGTCACTGTCAAGTAGATAGGATTTGGTCAGGGGACAGGGGTTATTCTTTTTCCAGGCTAGGTTGAGTTACTTACTATATCTCAGTTCCAAAGGCAGAAGAGAATAATCTATCCTGTATTTTGATTGGAATGTAGTTGATTTTTGATGTAATAGCCTGACAACCCATTGGGTGGTGATGCCAGTGTAGTCTTGACCTGGGTGAAGTTCATAGCTTGGGTGGTGGTACAAAAATTGTCTGCATAAATAAAACTTCATCTGCATGGGTTAGTTGGTTAATCATCGGTGTAGATGTTAAACAATATACTGTATTTACTTGAACACTAGATGAGGTATTCCCCCCCTCCCATTGGCATGGGGGAAAAGTCCCTTGTCTTATACTTGCATAAAAGGAAATCTCACTAAATACTTTGTCATTAAATTGCTGCCAAAAACAGAATGTGTTCAGTGATAGACACCAACTAGGAACCTGATTAAATGCAGTCACCGTTGAACATGACTGTCTCCCTATGCCTGAAGAAAGATACTTGTGCCCAAAAGCTTGCAAAGAACTTTGTTCCAACTACTCAGCTGGTCTAATAAAAGATATCACATCTACCCAAAGAACCTTGACTGCCTATCACCGAGAACTAGCATTTGACAAGGTTTTATTGACTCATTACCATTACATATATGCTCAGAAAGCACAGGAGCAGGCTATGACCAGACAATGGTAAATTTACATTTTAAGAAAAAATCTAGCTTGAAGGTAACACCTTAAAACCAGGATGATGTTTTCCATTGAGGGGAAATTAGGAGAGAAATAATATACTGGATTAATGAATCTCCATGTCTGAAAAGATATACATATTCTCTTGGTCTTAATAAAATCAAGACAATCTTGTAGTCTGGAAAATATGCATCTTTGACAGAAGTTACTGGCAGTATGTGACCCCCCCACCCCCTTAGAATTCAATGGGTGACTTATGAATAGCCAGAGAGGTCAGAGACAGGGTTTGCACTTTAACTTGTTAAAGCTGGCTAGGGAATGCATCCTTGGATTTAAGGTGCGGGGTAAGTACAGGATGTTGTTCTGATATTTTCTTTTGTTTGTTTATTCTGATATCTCTGTATCTCAACATATGGTTACTGATTTCTTATGCTTGTTCTTTTTTTTCATAAAAAATCACTTTTGGGGTTTTTTTTTACACAATGCTTGTTGTCAGTGACACTCATGATTCCAGAGAGTATGTACAGCCTTTACATTTAGATTCACTTAACATGACCAGACAAGGCCACAATCCTTCTAGCTTGCAAAATCCATTCTTTTAAGGTCTGGCAAGGCCCGAGTGAGACAGGTAGGGCTGAGGCACAACAGGTCAAAGAGTCTGCCTCTGGCTCAGCTGAGCTGATTATTAGTGGTCAAGTACCAGGCAGCAGAGTGGAATTTGGGGCAGAAAATCACCCCAAAGCTGTGGAAGCACCCTTGGAGTCTCTCTCAAAGGTGCACCCAGATTGCATCCAGGTCCCAGAGCATGTCACAATTTATATGTCCAGTTCTGAAATAGAGGGGTAAAGTCACCCATTTGTACTAGGGTGACCAGCTTTAAGCTTCTATACCATTTATACAACTGTACTCAATAGACTTTACCATGACCAGGTGAGGTTGCATTAGCACTGCATTAGTTAACCTATTTTAAATGTGATTGTTGAGAATCATGATAAAATTTCCTAATATAGACAAGACTTAATATGAGCTGGTTGTTCACTATCCACATTCTCAAGCCCTGATTCAGTTATTCACTTAAGCACCTACTTTACTTTTAAGCACCTGAAGTGAATCAAGGCCTCAGTCTATGGTTTCCTTGCTAGGACTGAAAGCATTGCCTTTGTCCTTGTATATGCATTAAGAACTGGACTGAGACTAGTCATTTACTGTACGAGGGCCATTAACAGCATTCCTTCTAAGATGTGCGGCATGTGCAGCCGCAAAAGTGCCTGGCAGTGCAGCATGGGCATGCCTGCATGTCTGCACATGCTGTACAGCTTAGAGGGAACGCTGGCCATCATATACCCAAGAGATGGAAAGAGTATGTTATTGTATGTGGTGTTGAAGCTGGTGACCTTTGGATAAATAGGTTTAGAGCCAAAATCATCTCCCAAGCCATTTGAGAGTAATAAAATGGGATTTTAATCTGGATTACTATGTCCAGTTTTCAGCCCCCACTACAGAAGGGATGTGGACAAATGAGAGAGAGTCCAGGGCAGGGCAATGAAAATGGTTAGGAGGCTGGGACACATGACTTCTGAGGAGAGGCTGAGGGGACTGGGTTTATTTAGTTTGCAGAAGAAAAGATGGAGTGGGTATTTGATAGCAGCCTTTAACCACCTGAAGGGAGATTCCATAAGAGGATGGAGCTAGATTGTTCTCAGCAGTGGCAAATGAAAGAACAAGGAGCAATGGTCTCAAGTTGCAAAAAGGGAAGTTTAGGTTCAAAATTAGGAAAAACTTTCTCACTAGGAGGGTGGTGAAGCATTGGAATGGTTTACCTAGAAAGCTGGTGGAATCTCCATCCCTGGAGGTTTTTGATACCTGGCTCAAGAAAGCCCTGGCTGGAATGATCTAGTTGGGGATGGTCCTGCTTTGAGCAGGGGGTTGGACTAGATGATCTCTTGAGGTCCCTTTCAGCCCTAATTTTTTATAATTCTATTATTTTATTCTTTAGCTTCAATGTCAAAACCATGTCTATTAACCAAATGTATAATTAAAATACCAAAATAACTTTAAGTCTACATGAGATGTTTATTCCACATCACAAATTCTAATGTAAGCTGTTTTAGAGAGTTCTTTAAAAAAAAAAAAGTCTTGTATTAAAGAGGTTATGAAGTAGGTCTGAAAGCTTAGTATGAGAACCAGAAGTCTGAAGGGTGACGTACTTTGCATTGAGTTTGTTCTAGGCAAGTGCCGATACGAATATTTGTTATATGAGTCAGATCTGAAACATGTCATATTTCTACAGTATGTTTTAGCATTGTGTTACACATGCATATGGTATGTCACTGATTACCTTTCTTGGAATGGAGCTGTCTGTCAAAAACCTATGATATGGCATGGGGGGGAGTAATGATTTTAAACTTGCAAATAAAAGGGTGTACGGAATAGTACTACATCTCACATGACCCTGTGTTATGCATTTCTTTAAATCATAACTAGTCACCAAAGTTACTGCCAGAATACAGTACCATGTAATGGCCTTTAATATGCCTGTTGTCCAGTTTACATTTTAATTCCATTTAGGATTGCTATGTCTATAAAAACTTTCCTGGTAGAAAGGCCATGTTATGCTGTAATAAACTGCATGGATTAAATGAATTATGTGATTCTGTGATGTAATGTTAATATTTTATGGGTTTTTAAAATGTAATTATTAAAAAATTGCATACCACTGGAAAATAGCTAATATGTTCCTCTTAGCAAAAAATAAGTCAGTGGCCACATCTACACGTGCGGTGGACTGTGCAGTTGTTACTGTGCAGTCATTTAGTGCCTGTGTAATCAAGTACTAAATGACTGTGCAGTAACTGGTGTTACTGAGCAGTACCATTGCTGCACAATTTTTGCCCTACGCTATTACACAGTAGCTTATCACTACTCCACAGTATTGTCACTGCACAGTTAGTGCCCAGCAATGGTACTGCAAGGTAGCAATAAGCTACTATGCAGTAGCTCATTGCTACTGCACTGTAGTGTCTTGTGTGGACATGCCCCGTGAATAGTGTAGAAAGCATTAGAATAGTCATCTTTTTCCTTATATGCTACTAATTTCCTTTACTGATCACCCAAACTTGTGAACAAGAGACTTTGGAATCCCCCAAATTAGCAGGTTCCTAGATATATTTAACATAATGGAACTTAGAATTAAATGGGGACCCCTGAGTCATTGAATCCAGTCCCCTGCATCCACAAGCAGTTGCTAACCAAAGGAAATCCTAAAATTGCCACTTCAAACCTTCACTCACAACTACAAGGGTGTCTCAAACATTCAAAATACCGTAGAATATGTCATAGGTAAAGCCAGAGGGTACAAGGGAACTGCCAGTGCCCTGACACTGTAAGAACAGGGAAGTTCTTCATTCATAGGCTTATAGGAAAGTAGGGCAGCCATCAAACACCCTTCCTTCTAAACAAGCTCAACAGGGGTCTTGATTTTAGGACCTTGGTTTGGGATTGAGGGCAAGCCAACTACTGGACTACAACAGCTACGTGGCACTATGGAAGTGGTTAGATGAGAGACAAAGGGAAACAGCTTTAATTCAGCTTTACAGGACTCACTCCTTCCTCCATGAACTACTGGCCTCCTCAGCCCTCTCCAGACTCGTTGATGACTTCCCTATTTACCGGAAGACTGTTCTCCACATATCAAGGGACTGCCACTGATGCCATAGAAATAAGACTATAGCTCCCACTACAAAGGAAGCCCTCCTCCCTCACCCAGTTCTTTCCAGTATGACCTAGAAGAAAAATTCCTTGCTGATAACAAATTTGACAATTGGTATAACCCTGAGCAGAAGAACACCCCCCCCCCCCAGCACACAGTTTTTTCTAAGTTTTTTATTCTTCCACAATATATTTTTTTGAAATATAAGTTTCAAGACATTGATATAGGATATATGACCTTAAAGGGTTTAGTCAACCTGGTGTATGAGATTTTCTTTGCTTTGTATTATATACATTTTTCATTACCTTTATGTCTCTCTAATAGACTTTCATGACCCTACAGGGTTTGTGACTAATTGCTGAGAAACACTGAGCTCAGTCACTGACTACTCAAAGTACTGACTACTTAAAATTTGATTCAGCTTTCTCTTCCATTCTACTGACTTGCACTTGCTCTGGATATGTCTATAAAGTATGAAGTAGCACCAGGCTGAGCCATATTCTCGTTGCACTGAGATATGCCGTTTGTGCAAATGAGCTTCAAAATAGAAAAGGAATAGTCTTAATGTGGCTGTGTCGCTTCCATTTTGAGGAGTGAGCATAGCATGTCTCAGCCCACTGTCATCTTGTGCTATCTAGATATGCCCTCTTTCCATGAAGGCCCTTTTGTGCTTCCAAGTTATAACACGCACGCAAGCCAATGGTTAAAATCTCAGTGCCAGAAAGAGAGGAAGTCAGGATTTTTTCAACAAAACATTTTTTTCCATCTAAAAATGCTCATTTGTCAAAGTGGAAACTCGCTGCAGAAATGTGTGACAATTTCATATTTAGGGGGTTGGGGAAATGAAATAACCTATCCCTGATATTTTGGGGACAAAATCTTTTGAGTTTCAGTTTGAAGCAATTTTTCTTTGTAAAATTTTCATTGTTTAATAATTTAAGAGTATTTTGAAAAGGCCAGAAGCAAAACAAAAATGTTAGTGTTATCAAAACACATTGTTTAGATACCAACAGTTGGAGAGGTTTTCTTGTCATAATTCAGGATGGAAAAATCATTCAAAATTAAAAACTCAGGAAAGGAAACCAGTTTCCTATCCAACTCTAGCCAGAGATAATGATGCTAAGAAATAATGCTAATATTTGCATTTACTGCACACTTAGCCTACCACGACATAGACTGTTTGGCTGGATCCAGACGTGAAAGAAAGTATGGTTTATAGCACTGCAAACCACTTTGCAGTGCCACAGACTGCACGCCTGGCACATTAAACCATGCATAGCACTGCTAATTTGCAGTGCCGGGGCAAAATTTGTTACTGGGATTTCCCAGTAGCAAAAAAAACCCTCTGAAGAAAAAAAGCAGTGCAAACCACACCAGAGTGGAGTGCACCAAGACTTGCCTGCTCCCCCATCTCTGTGCACTGCAGAGCCCCTGTGCTGAGACACCCTGCATCCCAGTCAGTCTTCTTGGCTGGCTGGAGTACAGGGTGCTTCAAGACAGGGGCTGGCTGCTCCCCTGTCTCCATGCGACTCCGTGCTCCACTGCAGAGCTGGCTGGGAGAAGGCTGGCTGGGGTGCAGGGGGCTTCAGTGAAGGGGTTCTGCAGAGTGCAGAGATGGAGGAGCAGGCAGCCTCCCCCATCTCTATATACTGCTCCCCAGCTGACTGATGCACAGGGTTTTTCAGTGCATGGGCTGCCTGCTGGAAGTGGTGGCCTTTTGTTGGGGCCCTGGACAAGAGAATCATTTGGGGTCCCTTAGAGGCTTAATTTTGATGACTTATAAGCAAGTTGGATATTTGTTGCAAAATTTGGGGCCCCCTAAAGTGTGGGGCCCTGGATGGTCACCTGGTTTGCCCTCCCCTAAGGCTGCCACTGCTGCTGGCCAGCCCTGCACTGTTCCCCAGCCAGCCCCCCTGCAGCACATGGAGCAGCAAGACAATGTGTCCCACTGCACCGTGCATGGGCAGGGTATGTACTGCAGCCCAAAGTAGCAGCACAAATGTGTGGCCTTATTATTTGTGTTACTGCAAGCGCACACCCCTGCTTGTGTAGATGTGGCCTTATAGGCTGTTTTTGTTAAGATGATTGTATCACCTTTCAGTTCTACTTACCTGAAAATGAATCAAAGGGGAAGGTTTGTTTTTACTCTTCCAGAGTTGTGTCCTATGCCAGCAGCTTTAGCCACTGTAACTGTAAGAAGCAGATATTATCCAGTCATCTCCATGCATGCTGGCATAGATAGGTCTCCAGGGTGAAGTACATGAATTTAGAATTCCAAGAGTATTTCATATAAAATTTCCAAGGGATTCCCATTTCCTAAATGGAATCAGGCATCAGTTGCATAACACAAATCTATCTACGGTCTGATGGTCTACATGAATAAGTGAGAAAAGGTAGAGACAAAGCTAGGCTCGGTGCATTGAAAAGAGCACACATTGTTCCCTAGCATTAGGCTTGGAATCTTATTTTCACAGTTTAGTTTCCAAGTGAGGAATAATGCATTAGCATAACATTAATACCTTTGCCATTTGTCTTTTTCACATAAATTTAATCCATAACTATACATGTACCAGTTGGAACCAGTCTTCCGCTAAGTTTAAGGCTTTTCTACTATGCATTTTGGTTTGGAAAAAACAGAAACAAAACCTCTTTGCTACTTAAATATCTTTCTGCTTTAAGAAGGAGTTCCATATTTGTGATTTCTTTAATTTGCACATGAACCATAATCCAAAAAATGCTTTAATTTGAGTCCTTTTCAAATATCAAAAGTGATCTGATATTTTAAAGATAATGAAGTGAGGACAAGAGTGGGCTAGCACACATTACACAGGAGCTTAACCTAATTTCCTGAACATTGTAGGACACAATGTTTCTGATAAATACATTTTTTCCCAATTTCTCCTTCCAGAATTGTTTTAGACAGATCTGTTTTGCTTTTGGCCAAGTAAAAATAGATTAATTTTGTGTCCTTTTCCATTCTTATTGCAATACCTGTCATGAGAATTAATATGCTATGCCATTTGGTTCTCATTATAGTCTAAATATTGTCTCTAGAAATAACTTATGTTTTGCCTTTCTCTATACTTCAAGCTCTGGAAGAGTAATACAGAACTAGCATTCCTTATCTCATTCTGTAGTCCCATTCTGGTGTCAAAGGATTCAGCTGAGATAAAAATTGGCTTTGGGCTCAGGTTCCTTCAGTTCTATGTGGTTATATTTCAAGTATAGCATGAGAATTTTTCCCCCCACAAATGTATATGCAAGAAGCTGTGCGCTACTTAAACGGAACTTTTGCAATACATTTAAAGGAATAAGATGCCATCTGACACACAAGATTTTTAGTTTTCACAAAGAACAAGAACAACTGGAAACACATCTGTCAATGACCACAATCATATCCATGACCCTAGTTTTCCTATTCATTATCCATCCCACCTCAGGAATAGAGGAGGGAGGGGTGCAACACACTGTGCCTTGGTACCTAAGTAAACATGTAAAACATTAAGCAGAAGCCATAGCATTTAAAATATGTAAAATATATCATGATGATCTGTTAAGGTGAACTGGTATAGGACCAAAACAACCATGTAAGGAGTTGGTACTCAGACCATCATTCCAAAGAAACTGATCACATCAGGAAATGCAGACAAAGCTGTGCTCAAATGTAAGCCATCTGGCATGAGGAAAACCTGAACAAGAGCCAAGGAAGCAGCTTCAGACAGAAGAATAAGGACAGAACACCTTTTAGCAACCTCTTTAATGGTACTGGTGGAAAGCCAAGGTCAGGGGATCAGTGACACAGAACAATCCTGCATTCCATCCCAGATTCCTGGGATGACTTTTGGAGGCATTTGCTTTTGGTTTGGTTTTTTGTTTTGTTTTGTTTTTTTATAAGGTGAGATATTTTTTCCAAACTGAAATGACTAAAATGTAATACACACAATTAATTTTCAATGCAGATAAAAATACTAATAAAAGCCAGAATCAATGTAATTTCTTCAAGGCTGGGGAGGAGGGAGAAGAAAGCAATGTTAATCTCTATAGGAAAATGTCTGGTATAGAAATGTCAATGCTCTTGGCCCATAATGATTTCTGCAGAAGCATTTTTTCAACAGCTATTCTATTGGCCAGAGAGAGAAACTTTACAGAGGTTTTCCTCTGTAGAGTTCTATAAATTTTCTATAGCATTTTAAGAGAATGTTTTTATAGGAGAAGACAAGTCTGGCAGCTAATCCTACCTAATGTATGTAAAGTGAAGCTAATGTACAGTCAAGGCTACAATAACTAATGGTAATTGTTTTCCCTGGAACAGAATATGTGATTTTTACATTATAGAAATTGAACTGTAATGAGTGGAGGGAAATGGAAAACTGTGTATTTTAAGATATAGGCTACATTTAAAAAATTAAGGTAATGCAAGAACAGCAATTATCACAGAAAAACCTATAAGTTAAACCCACATTTTAGTAAAAATATCTCTAAATTTGTTAGGTGCTAGTATTTGTCTACCACCATGTGGCTTTGAAAAATAAAGATAATTTATTGTAATCTAACTATTAACACGTGCCTTTATTAGAAGCAGAGTTATAGACTTCTCTACTGCATGCAAGCTAAGTAGATTGTCTAAGTAGGTTTTCCTGGATACATTCCAATTTTGTGATTTACGGCTAGATTGGGATTTAACAATCTGTTCAAAGTAAGGGGCAGTGCATGGCTGTGCTGTTCCCAAAGCAGACCTGGCAACCAATTGTAACATTAAAAGATGCAGCTTCTCTTTCAGTTCCTTCCTGGCTTTGCAGCTGCGGTTGAGGGGTGAGGGGGGTGGGGAGGTGTAATCTGTCACTGGCTCAGAGCCATTTCATATTACTTCTCAATCTATGCTAGCTAAGCTGTACTGGTTAAAAGGTGTAGGGGAAAGGGAGGCATAGTAGTTAAGGCTCCATTGATCTCTCCCAACCTGGGAGGGGAAATAGTGGCCTGCTGCCTCCCCCTTTTTCCTTACATTGGGCACAGGTGCAGGAGTCCGTCACAGTTTTGCCATTAGAGTTCTGAAGTTTATAATAATAATGTTAATGAAACACCATGAACCACACAGCATAGGCTGTGCATTAAGTACTAAAAAAGCTACATCAAAAGAATGTTATTAAGGCGGTAAAGTCAGTCACTCAAAAGTGAAGAGATGTAAGAAATGAGATTGCCAGTGTATCTTTAAATTGGCCTTCCTGGGTTATACACATTATGATACACTGTTTAATAATGTGGTCACATAATATTTTTTTTCATGGAATCTATACCTCATTCAGAGGATGGGCTGTGCTCATTCAATGAGCAGTTATTCAATATTTTGTTTTCTTTTCATAATTCAATATGTAGCCTTTGGCCTTATTTACTGCACTGCAGTCAAATGGCACTCCGCAATGGTTATTAGTTTCCATGTAGGCTTCTCTAAGATATTCATTACTATAATATCAGTTCTTCACAAATATTAATTAACTTAGCATCACCAAATGCCTGCGAGTGAAAGAGTTTATTATCCCATTAAATATGTGGGGAATAGAGGTAATGAGAGATTAAGGTCAAAAGTATCCACTCATTTTGGATACCCAATTTGAGATACCTAGGACCTCATTTTTAAAGTACTTGATATTGGAGAGCACTTTATATATTCAAGCACAGCTCCTATTGACTTCAGTTGCGGCTAAGAGTGTTCAGTATTTCTGCAAACCAGATTTCATGCTTTCAAGTTGGGCACTCAAAATACAAGGAACACAACATCAGAGAATGTCTCTGAAATGTTTGTTTGGAATGAGTTGCTTGCTCTGCATCATTACTATATTTCCAGTATTTGACCGTGTAACTTTTTCTCTAAACATAGGTTTTCTTATGTAATACTGACATCAATATGGATTCGTAGCAAGGTTGAGACTCTTAATCCAACACCACACACGTTTGCCGCTTTTGCTCAAGGAGTAAAAGGGTAGCAATAGTATGTTGTGATCTTTCACTAGGGAGAAATGAGATAAGACATCAAACATTTTATTTGGCAGCAGAGGAAGTGAGTCTTGATTGACATTCCAGGCTCTAAATCAGAGTATACTGTACTAAGCATGGGTTCTCCTGCCAATTCTCATTCAAGTGATACAGACAGACCTAACAGTTTTATTGCTTCACTCAAGACAATTTAACTCGCTTGTATCGCTACAAGATCTGGGAGACATCAGTTGGATCGTAACAGCTGATGCATGCTTCTGAGCAGTAGCTCCATTTTCCTTTTCCGAGGGGCGTGTGTGCACGACACGTTAAAGTGGGCTAAATGCTCTTGCACCACTTTAATGGTGTTGGTATTTGCACACCTTGGCAGCGTATTGCACATTAATTCCAGCCACTGTAGGAAATTGCTGGCGTAGTGCGCCTTAAATTACTAGAGGCGTGGCAAACTAAAACTCCTCCTTGGAGTTTTAGTTTGCAGCCCCTACAGCCAGAGAGTGAAGCACCAGGCTCCATGCAGCTCTGCAGCCCTGCAGGAAGCCTGTCAGGAAGCCCTGTGGGCATCCTGGCAGGAGCCTGGGAAGTCAGGCTCCAGTCTCTCCTCCATCCCCTGGTCAGTGTTAGTTTAATTTGCCATTCTGTCCCAGTTCTTTCCCTGCAGCTCTGAATCTCATCCACGTGTTTCCTTCTCATCTCTCCCTACCCTGGCTTCCAATTCCAGTCTCCTTCCCCAGGCCTCCACATTTCCTCGTTACTTCCTTGTTCCTTTCTCCTGGTCCAGCCAGTCTCATTTCTCTCCTTTTAACTTAGTTCCTTTTCAGACTTATTTATCTCCTTTAAAGATGTGGGAAAATTAAGAATAGCTTTTAAAATAAAAAGGGCAGATTAGGTCAGCCACTCCTTTCATACCTGTACCTATACTGCCCTCATTACTGTAAGTGCAACTTGTTTGGCCCGTGCTAGCTATCTGTGTAGTGCTGGCATCACTGAATTCAGTACAGGCTGCAAAATCCACCTGAAAAGTGGTGGTAGCAGTGTGGTCACATCCACCTTTGGCTATGCTACACATGCACAGTGACCTCTGAGTTGACTGCCTAGTCAGTGCAGGCTCTTGCTGGAGCTTCACATGTGCAGTGAACTCCATGAGCTTTCTAGCTGATTGATGTCAGCAGTGCCAGAGCCACTCTTTTCACACAGCTCCAAAGCCCAGGGGATAAGTGCTGCCACTGTTCACCCTCTCGCTCCCTTCTCCACCAAGCCGAATGCAATGGGAGGGGGAAAGAGGATATGAACGATGATTGTGGTGACTATGGCCAGAGCTTGTTCCAATCATCTGATGGACTCATAAAGCAGAGCTATGACTGGACCCTGCTCTGATCAGAGTACTGCAAGTGTGAGGCACAGCCAAAGAGGTATATGAACATCACCCCAGTTTTGGGTCCACTGCTGAACCTGCCTGGGATAATTATACTGAATTGCAGAGGACTGCAGTCTTAAAAACTTGGTCTTGAGAGAGAGTACAGGTTCCAGACAAGAAAGATCAAAGATCATAGCTAGGGACCAAAGATCTGAGCAAGGCACCTAGAGAAAGGCCAAGGGGTAACCCTAGAACTATGACTGGAAGGTAATAAGGATTAGTATTAACACACTATCTCTGGATTCTATTCCTTGTATATGGGGGAGGAGGTGGAGCTAGCCTTAGTAAAGTTGGTTGGAAACATATTTAATTAATCCTTCTCTTTAGGAGGATTCTGTTCCATAAAAATGTATTGCAAAATTTTGTTGACTTTTCCAAAACATTGTTTCCAAGCAAATCTGGGAGAAAAAGTTTTGACAACTTCATAATGTCCTGTCTTATCATTTTGAGATTGAAACATTTGATTTTTTTTCATTTTGAGATTATTCTCTTTGTAATATATACTAATGCATAATATAAAACATCTTCAGATGAAAAGTCAAAATTGAAAATAAACAATACCATTGATCTGAAATGGATTTCTTTCTTTCTTTTTGTGGAAAATGTGGACATTTTCAGGTTTTGGTCTAATTGGAGGTTAAGTAGACTGAATTTTGTAATCTTGAGATCTTTTATGAAATGCAGTACTGCTCCTCAAGACAACTGTATTTTTACAGCATACCATCATTCCAGGAAGGACTAACAGTAAAACATTATGTAAATTACTGTTGGTGTCGGGGAAGGAGACCAGGACCTTGGGTGTAAATGATGGCAATTAGTTCTGGAACTAAAATTCTTAGACTTTGTCAAGTTAGCACCTTTTTTGTTTCTTGTCTTTTTTTTTATACATATATTAGGGACCCTTTCTCTAAAAGGAATAGAATATTTTAATGTTTACACTCCTATAATTATTTTACTTGGCTGCTGTTTTTTCCAGAAGGTGTTTCCCCTTCTTCTTCTGTAAAAGAGAAGCATTTTCAATAAAGGGGGCAGACTGGTCATCTAAATTTAAGTGATGGATTTCCACACTTAAAACAGCATGAATTATTGAAAAACATTGTAATGTTCTCCTTTCAGCTTCCTATAAATCAAAATACTGAGTGGGATATACTACATATTTGTGTAAACAGGCCTAGAGAAAGCTTTCATTACATTTTTCTCAGTTTCCTTTGTATTAAAGTGTTAAAGTGTCATCAAAGTAATTCTGACAAAATATGTTGAATAAGAAAAGATCAATTAAATGAGTTGAAAAGCAAAAATACTGTGTTAACAGTATACAACCATGTAAATCAAATCTAGTATAGTTCTAACAGAAACACCTTATCCAGGTCTGATGCAGTAATGGCTCCAACATCACTCTAACACTACTGTATTCAAGTATTGTGATACAGGCTTTATTTTGGGGGAAAAAAACCTTTGAATTTAATTTACTTCTAGCAATAAAAGTAAATAGGAATTTAGGACTGAAAGGGGACTCCTGGGTCATTGCATCCAGTTCCCCACAGCTGTGAGAAGTCTTTAAGCAAAGAATCCCCCAAATCACTGTTTCAACCCCCCCCCCCCCCCCCAGCTACAAGGAACTATATTCAAAACACCCAGAAAAAACCTATAGCTTGGCATAGCTAAAAGCAGAGATGATGACTTGCCACTGAAACAAGGAAGGTCCTAGGAAAAGGACCATGCTTCATGCTACAGGGTGGGAAAGCAAAAAATATATATGGTCCCTGGGTCTGATCCAGGGAAAAAATTCCAAAATGTACTTCTTTGATGGTAGAGTGAAATATGAAACTTTGTTACCCTTTCAAAAAAATACCTTTATAAATTCCAGATTGAAGGTTTCTTGCTTTGCAATTTTTCCCTTCAATTTACAGAGTAGGAAATAATAAAAAGGCATATTTATCCTGCTAATAGGGTGTTCCGGCAAAGTGTTATCTTCTGAATTCTTTCAGAGGTATGTCAACTTTTTTGAACCAAAAACAGCAACGATTTATTTCAGAAGGGATCTGCAAGCATTATTTTAATCTAATAATAATAATCAACATAAAAAGTGATTATGTAAAACTGTGGGTTTTAAAGGTATTACTTCTTCCAGTGATGTTTTTCCACTTTAAACACATGGAATATTGTTGTGTTTGGTAATATCTTTAAAACTGTACTTTACATGGGGAGGGGGAGGGCACAGAGAGGGAGTCTCTTGTCTTGGATTTGAGTGCAAGTTGGGAAAACAGATAGCTGCCCTCACTCTGACTCTGACCCCAGATCGAGGTCAGAGCTGCAGCTGGCCCTATTTCCCCCTCCCCCTGCCCTTATTGGCACTACCATTTACCCTATGGTTTTAGTGCTAGTCCTGGATGCAGCCCTGCTTCAACCTGGGGCCTGGAACACGCGGTCACTCTGGCTCCTGCCTGACCACCTAGCAGCAGCAGCAGCTCTGGCTCTGATAATAGTTTAACTCCTAGTGACTCTTGGTTCTTTCATTTTCTTTCCCTATACATATAGGCCCATAAATGCTGCACTTCAAATGCACTCCAAAAGGGCTAGATTTTTAAAGTACTGTTATTAAGAATGCCTATGCAGAGTGAGCTGTTACTTAAGCACTCTTTGCTGTTAGAAAACCCTACAAACAATTCGTTTGTGAAATACTTCCATTCAGATATTTTCTTTGATGTTTCTGGAAGAGAAAATATCACTTTTGATTCTCAGGTGATATGGAGCAATGTTCTTAAATGTGTATGTGTTAATTACAACCAATATTTTGGTTATAGCAGAATAATAAATTTTCAAGTCTTCAAATTCAAATGCAAAATTCTTTGGACCATTAAAACAATGTTCTTTGATCTCAGACTGAATAATATGGTTACATTTAAGAATCCACCAACCCTTTGGCAGTATTTAGTTATTCCTTGACTTGAAACAATTTCATTTGAAACACATCTATTGCTTTTGGTCTTGATTTTCTTGTCATTGTCCCATGCAAACCCTGCAGCTTTTTGTATACTGTACTTTTAACTTTCCATGCCTGCAGGGTCCTGTCAGGAGGTTTTGTTGTGCCATAATCACCTTCTAGACTCTGTGTGCCTTCACAGTACAATGATGGCGAGCAAAATTGAATGTTGAATTTGTTGCTTTGCAATATTTAGTCAACAGGAATAATGAAAAATAGTTGTAGTGAAAAGTATGATTCTGTAGCAGGGTATGAATCAAACCTTCACTGGACTCCATGATCATTTTTAGACGGTGAACTAGCAACAGCTAGAGTGAGGCATAGATTGTTGAATCTTGTTGCATCCGCCATTAAGTTTTCAGCACTTGACACACCTTAAACTTCAGCTGTTAAATGTAAAGCTGTAGAAATAAAGTGGTATAGTAATGATTAATGAGTTGTTGAATTTGGAGCAGTGCCAGTATTTCATTGATACTGTATCTTTGTTATTGGTAGACTTTTTCATATTTCATTTTAATGGTAGTGCCAGGTATTTGATGTTAGCAATAATCTCTTCTGTCTTAGTGGTCAGCATTAGTGACATCAATTCTTAGGTAAACTTTACAGAAACCTACCTGTACCTTGAAATATTAGGGAAAGATTTTCCTCCTCACTCCCTTCCATTAAAAAATAGTTTTGTACAATTTAACTGTGAACTTCAAAGTAAAACACACATCTGCATAGTATTTCTAACATAAAGACTTGGAAAACTCCCAGTAGTATTGTTAGAAAGACCATTATCTTTGTATTGGGTATGAAAAATAACCAAAACAAAATGTTTGGATTTGTGTGAAGAATTGGTACTGAAATCAATATCTTATTTTATCAACCTTACTCACACAGATAATAATAATAAAAAAATAGTAGAACTTTTTATTTTAAACTAATACACACACACAACATTTTTCTAACTTGTTTTTATTCTTCCACAATATATTTTTGGCTTTAGAAAAAATAAAGCAAGTGAGCTGGTAGTAAACCAATATGACAGAAAAAAGCAATCCCCAAAATCACCTTGTTTGAAAAAGACCTTGCTGTTTGGAATACAAGCTTAGCCCACCACTGATTAAAATGATTTTCAAGTCGAACAAATTGTGGCAAAAACACTTTCAAACTTGTGACCTTGCGAGCTTAAGAGTTTTGCTTTCCCCATGGTTTTACAGCAATTGTCAGAACAGTGTAGCTTTATGAGTTCAAAGACTTAAGAGCCTGAAGACTGAAGAGGAAGTGGTAATTGCTAAATGCTAAGTGATATATTAAAAGCATATGAGAGGTTTTAAAGTGGATCCATGTAGAAAATAATTAACTACAGTGTTAGTTATAGTGGTAAATTGCCAAAATTGTGCTGTTCAAATACCATCGTTACAACACACTTTTGCAGCTGAATCAGTAATATGCTCTTTGTCTTCCTTTAATTCATTTAAGGTATGTGACTAGTTTCTGAAAAAATATTTTGGTAACTCAATGAAGGCTTATGCCTCTGAAACGATCTGTGGCTTTTTATACTGTAGTGACAACTAAAGCTTATGGGTTTTGGTAGCCAGAGGAATTCTTTAGAAATTCAGCTGCTTTGTAAAATCATACCCCCTCCCCACCTAAAAGCACAGGTTGTTTAGACGTGGCCATTTTGTATCAGATCCTCAACTAGTGTAAATTTGTTCAGATCCTTTAAAGTAAAAGAAGGCATTCTAATTGACAGCAGCTAAGAATGGGTTTAAGATATACATTAATGTCTTTTTTTCCTACTTCTTTCCCAAATTGATGTTTGTGCGGTTTAAGGAATCAAAGATTTAGCCTTCCTTGGATACAAATCAGTTTGTGAAGTTTGGTGCCAGCATCATAAAACCTAGATTAAAATACCAGGAAAACTTCCAGTATATACTGGATGCTGCTAACAATGCTGCAAACGTGTTTAAATGACACCAAGAGCTACTTTTTTTCCTCCCTAAAAGCTGCAAACAAATGTGCAGCTGCTGTAGATAATTCTGGAAGAGCACAGTTAAAAAAACCTGTATATCAGATGCTTAGGTTCATCCCTATTTAGCAAATCACTTAAGAAAATACTGACTTTAATAAGTCCCATGGAAGTCAAAATTAAACATATGAGTAGGTGAATGTCGATGAATTATGAGACTGGAGCTATATATTTCTGCTCATGATAAAAAAATGCTGCTTTGTAACAGTCTGTAATGTTAACTATCTGTGCCAGTTAAGCTGGCACGCAGTGATCTGGCAGGGTTTCATCTCCAAATTAGGTATAATGGTTGAGAAATTGTTACTAGATTGAACCTGTCAGGTCAAAGAAGTGAGATAACACAGTTTCTTAAGCAGCTGAAATAGAACATAACTGTGATTATACAAGAGATGAAAAGTTATACAGGACAACTAGCATTGATGTCAATGCCAACAATTACTTGAGGAGAAACTCAAAGTAGGTGAAATAGGTTCATGCTCTACAGGCTAGTAGTAGATACTGACCATCCTGTTGTTTTGTCTCCCCAGTGGCACTATTTCCAGCAGCATTTTTTTACTATAGTATACTTATATTCCTTTGATTTATGAATATTCGTATTGGGAAGATTTGCCCTTTACAATATTTAAACTTTTGGGCTAGGGACAGAAATTACACATAAACTGGTTTAAGTGATCAGAAACTGGTTTAAACCTGTAACAGAATAAAAGATAAGTGCACATAAATCAGTTTCAAAATGGCTGAAACTGGTTTGAGATAAACCTGGTTGAATGTAGTATCAGACTTAACTGTTTTGGGTCAAGCCAGTTTATGAAACTTCTGTCCTAGACCCCTTCCTGGTTGAAGTTAAATCACAGTTTGCCAGCATGCTTTGCAGCCCTGGGCTGGGCTGTGCTGTCTGCTCCAGAGGGCAGGACTGGCCCTGCTCCTCTGTTCCCTAGCTGGAGCAGTGAGAGCTGGCTGACAAGGGGGTGAGGGGAGGCAAGCCTGGCTGGGGATGCAACCTAGTCTATGGCAGAGGAGAGGAGGAAGTGGGGGGGACTGCCTCCCCCCCCCCAGACAATCCCCAGCTGGGTACTGGGGCAAGGGAAGGGAATTAAACACCCCTTCCTCTGCTCAAACAACTGCTGGCTGCAACTGTAGACTACAAATCCCAGAGGCACCTGGAAGCAGGAAGAGGAAGTGAAGAGCAACTGTGCAGAGTCCTACTGATGTAATTCTGGACTGTAAATCCCAGAGACCTTGGGGGCAGCAGGAAGAGGAAATGAACACACAGCCAGAGAGCCATGCTCTAGCGCCCCTTCCCCCCCAACCCCCCAGCTTCTGGCCTGAGCCCTGCTGGCATGTGGCTACATTTCCAGAATCAAAGGTAAATGTCCATTCACTTCTGTTTCAATTTAATCAGTACAGCTAAAACTAATTTACAAAGACTGAACTGATTCAGTCTCAGGCTTTCTGACTGTCTGTACTTAGCTCAGAATTTCAGTGCTCATAAACTGTTTTCAAAATAGCTGAAACTGGCTTAAGATAAACCTGGAAGGATGTAGTATCAAATTTAACTGAGTTAGGTTAAATCACTTTATTGAACTTCTGTCCCAGATCCCCTCCAGATTCAAGTTAACTTACAGTCCCTGAGTATCCCAGGATGCTTTGCATCTCTCCTGCAAACACGCCCCCCGCCCCGAGTAGGCGGGCTAGCTTTGGCTCAAGCTGTCTGCTCTGTCTAAGCAAGGAGTAGTGCTTTAGTGCCCAGAGCTTCTGGCCGAAGCCACTGAAGGCATGGGGCTGCATTTCTGGAATCAAAATTGAATGTCTGTTCACTTGCTATCAGTTTATTCTATGCAGTTTAGACTAATGGGTGAAAATTGAATTGATTCAGCCTCGGTCCTTGGGACAGCCTGTACTTAGCCTTGCAGACCAGTACTGTTGAAGTCCCCAATTTTCTTAGGTTAATTATTCAATGCACTTCATAGTCATCAGCATTTGCTTCACTTACTGTAGAATCTTTCTAGTTAGCCCATGTGACTGTAAGTAACATACACCTTTTAAAATATTCCAGAATATCCATGCCATGTGTTCATACTAACTTGTTTTATACTAGTCAGCTGAGATTACTTCTGGTTTATCACTCATCCCTTAGGGCCCCTCTACATGTAGAGGTAAAGGCACAATAGGATCTAATGTCTGAGCCACACAATTTCACCTCCTGCCCTGACAAATGTGCATGGCAGGAAATGTGATTGTGGGATTGTGTATTAGATCCCATCTCCCTTTATTGCTGGTGCAGAGGGAATGTGATCCTGGGCTCCCCTTGCACCAGCAAGAAGCAAGCTCCCACAGCTGGAAGCCCCCTGAATTGAGGGTCTCTCAGCCATGGGGGTGCTCCATGCATCCCTGTGGCTAGGAGATTGCAGCTGCTGTGATTGCCCAGTTCCAGAGGTGTGTGAATCTCCTGAGGCTGGGAGATTTGCAGCCATGCCCTGCGGCTTCCAGGAGGCATCTTGTGGGGACCCAGCATCTTCAGCCTTTGATTGAATTTACCAAAATCTGGTCTTTGCTGGATCACAGGAAATGACATTGTGAGGTTTTCTCATGTTATTTCCACTCATGATTAGTAACAAAATGTAGAGCTGTTCTAGAAAATTAAACATATAAGTAGGTGAGTGTAAATGTATGAGACTGGACCTATACATTTCTGTGCATGATGCTGCCTGGACCCACAGTCAACAGCTGCTGGGGCTAAGAATCCCATCAGTTGCAGGACTCCCAGCTCCAGCTGGACATGGTGTACCTCTGTGACTGAGAGTTCAGTAAGCTCCCAGCCTCAGGGGAGATGATCCTATCTATGCAAATTAAAGCTGAATACCAACCAGCTATAAAGTTTGTACACATTTTGAGGTCTAACTTAATAGCTGGTTGTAGCTTTTTGTGGTGTGATGGGTACTTTGCATGCGTAGCTGGTTTCAGTTAATTGCTCAGTTAACAAGCTGATTGTGCAATAATTGTAATGTGTAGAAGGGGCCTTAGTTTTGTGAGTTATGCTAAGCAGCTCTTAGGTTTCTGGCCTGCTTACACTAAAATGTCTTTTAGTCTAGGTCCTTAAACCTGGCAGTTTGCTTTTTGTGGTATCATTACACTATTGTACCACCCGGCCCTGCCTTCTGAGAGCATACTCAAAAGCTTTTAAAATAGTGTCCTTGTCTATATGTGGTTGCACATAAAGGATCTTTTACATGCATGGGCTAGGTGCTCATGTGGTGAAAATTAAAGTTTGTCTACCTATATTTGAGAACATTTAACATCAGCTGTCTCTCTAGGCCTGAAGAAGGGCATTTGTGCCCAAAAGCGTGCAAAGAATATTTTCCTCAACTATTTAGTTGGTCTAATAAAGTATATTACATCTACTCGAAGAACCTTGCCTGCCAAAATTGTCCATTGTCTTCAAGGCAGCTACCCCAGTTCCCAGTGCCTGAGATTCTGGATAAATTCAGTAGCAATTTTCACTAATTTATAGTGCTGATCATGCTTAGATTTTTGCTGCCCATCCCATTCTGGACTTAATTTTCTTTTGTATATAGCAGTGTTTGTTTTGTGTGCTACTTGGGTTAAGTTACTCAGGAAAATCAATAATATTAAATGCTCAGAATCCAATGTTACTATTGCTTATTACTGCCTGCATGCATAGAAAATCATTTCAGAATACCCAAATACTGTTCTATCCTTACTGTAATGAATAAGTAGTCAATGTGTTTTGCGGCTAGAGCTGGTTAGAAACTTGCTAATTGATTTTTTTTTTTTTTTTTTAAATCAGAAGACTAACATGCAGAAACTAAAACTTTTTGTGTGACTGTGTCATTTGCGATTATACTTTGGTTGGGAAATGGTTTTCAAATCTAGGATCAAATTACTTGGAGCAGTCTTGTAGTTTTAACACTCATCTTGGGATGGGAGAGGCCCAGTTCTAAATCTCTAGTCTGTGTCAGCCAGAAAAAAACCTCCAGGTGAGTACTTTGTTCTTTTGGCACCTGTATGTTCTCTTAATCGCACCTCTTTCCCCTCCCCCCGCAGTCATATTTTTGTTTCCAAAGTTGTATTCTTTCCCAGTAGTAAATAGAAGTATATATATATTTTCAAATTTAATAAATTCTTTCCTGATTCTTTTTAATCACACTTCTGTTTGAAAAAGGTCCTGCTCATGTCTCAGGTTTTGACCTTATGCTTCTGTCTGTTGATGAAAATTCTTCTTTAGGTCAAATTTGGGGTGGTGTTTCCAGGGAAAGAATGAATGCTGAGTTTTATCCCGTGGTCATTGTATATGGATTTCACACATTATTATGTTTATGTTCAAGATAAGGACTGCATGCCTGTTTTTCTACTCTGCTATACACACATTATACAAATACTGTATCATTTAATATTTTGAGACTTATTATTTTTCTTTGCCTTAAATCAGGGTTTGGTGTTTAAGATTATCACTCCTTGAATGCACCTTCTTGAGGTCTAGTTACCTGATTAACTGCCTGTGCATACATGGAGCTGCTGATAAGTATACCAGAAGTTACCAGCCAAATTACAGCTGTAAACATGGAAACTCCAAGCCTAATGTCACCTTAAGGATTGGATCTGTAGGGTTTCTGGCTCAAATTCTCACCTCATTTGCAAATGTCAATCCTTGATTTGCATTCTTTAGAAAGTAAGTTCTGTTTGTAGCATTTAAAAGATCTCCTGATACAATCATAGTTCTTTGGGCCATAGGTGAGGCTAGTAGGAATTGCTAGCTGTGTGACTATAGATTATATCAGAAACCTTCCTTCTAGTTCAGTTAGTTCTATTTGCTTGACTCATTTTCATTCCCCTTGTTTTATGTTCTTTATTTTTTGTTTCTTTATTTCTTTTTGCCTGTGCATCTCTTCCCACCTCTCACATTCTTCTTACTGCATAACTGCTTTTTCCAGTCCTGGACCCCTGTGCTAATCACAAAGCAGAAAGAGGGAGAAATGAAATAACATTCCTTCTTCAATTATGCCAATACCTACTTATCTCTGCCTTATATCATGTCCATCACTGCTTATGATGTCATTTGGTCATGTGGCAGTTATTGGCCACTAACCAGACTATGGTTCCACTCAATTGCCAGATGCCTATAGCCTCTAGAGTTTGGCTAGGTCCCAGGAACAATCCCTGTTCCTTTTCTCCTTCTGCCACTTTAGACTCTGGGTGAAGACTTGAACATTGTGTTATCTATGACCTTCCTTCAAACCCCGCCACCAACACATGCTCATAGAGGGTGAGCTCCTGAAAAGAATGAGTCACAGAGTTCCTAATAATGCTTTGGTCCCTCAGTCAAGTGACTGCCTGATCAACCTCCTATCAGGTCCCTGCCAGGTGACTTAATTGCCAAGGCAATGTCCCCTGACAGAGCATTCTTCTCAATAGGAGCTAGCCGATTGTATGTCATCATTATGTTTTTGTGGCATACCCATTAGCTCAATAGCCCTTCCATCATTAGAGTTGTAATGCCACGGTTTGATTTAGCCTCATGTGGAGGTGAAAAGGCAACACAGACAGCAAAGGGCTGCATATCCAAAATGGAGCTAGTAGCTTTAAAAAGTTAAATTCACAAAGAAATCAGACATTTACGGGTTCTCCAAATTGTCCTGCTTGTTATCTTGAATACCTGTTTCATTTGGGAAAGTTGTGGAAAGGGTAGTATTTTTCCATAGGGAGAAATCAGTGCATAATGCTTTAAATTTTCAGCTAAAGAAACTAGTAATTTAATCTTGAGATCTGTCTTATCACTGTCATTGTCCTTATACTGTAAAATCACTAAGTGGAGAAGGCTTGTAATATGCTGTCAACTTTTTGTAATATTAATGCATTTGTGATTGTTAATCAGCGCCTATAACTCTGTAGGTGGGATCAGAGTAAAGAAGCTCACATGAATCCTTCCTCAATCTCAAATGCTCTTAAAGACATTAACATCATATGACTTTCTCCCCCTCCCTGTTCCCTTTCATTTAAATGGTCTGCTGTACAATGCAATCTGGATCAAAAGCCCAACACTTTTTTTTTAACTATGTCTGGGTGAAAAGTTTGGATCCAAATCAAAACGTTTCTGTACTTTGGCCATTAACGCACACAGCTTACTGCTGGGAAAGACTGATGTTCAAAAGATAGGGAAAATAACACCTGCTTTCTCACGCTGGTTTATGTTTGCAGTCTCAATAAAAATGCAAGACAGCATATGCAGAAACCTTGCGGAAACAGCATTCACATGTTAATTCCTTTGTATTTGAATAATTTCTTTTCAGGTGGCTGAATGCATGCCAGACTAGTGGGAGGATTTGAGCATCCCCTTCCTTAAGTTTGTCCATTGCCATGTTTAGCATCTAGCTCATTTCTTAGATCAAAGACCACCACTTTGTCTGGGTACTCAAAAATGAAATGTGGGCTCACTGGTTCAAACCAAATCCAAGTTCATCTGAGTAAGTCCTGTTTAGATAACATGACCCCAAAATGAATTTACCAAAATCTTTTTTTTGCTGGATCACAGAAAATGACATTGTAAAGTTTTCTCACATTATTTCCACTCATGATTAGTAACAAAACACAGAACTGTTCTAGAACTCACTGAACCTTAATCAAAAAATCTATGTTTAAATAATGTTAAGATTTTTCCACAAGCCAAGAAAAGCAAGCAGACGAATTCCAAGACAAGACTTGCACTTATAGGACAAAGTCAGCATTTTCAAATTTGCCCCTCACTTCCATGTGCTCAGGAATAGTAGGATCTGCTAGTAAGGGTGGAGGCGGGGGGGTGGATGGAAGAGACTGCAGGGGCAGGCAAGAATTTTGGAGAGGGGGCAGAGGGCAAGGGTGTCACAGGTACTCCATAAACACCCTTTTAAACAGCACTTTTGTACTTATTTATATATAGTACGAACTTTGCATAATATTAGTTTAAAGCCAAAAGGCTCATGATTTATCATATAGTTAAGTGGTCTGGGCCTTAGCAGAGTCTGCAGCAGGGTTGGGCAAAATATGGCCTGTGGGCCAAATGCAGCCCACCAGGCAATTTTATCTGGCCCATGGGCGCCTACCAGCTAATTGTACCCCACCCACCCTGCGTGCCTCATTCTTACCTTTGTGGGCAGAATGCCTTGGTCCAGCTAGCACAGAGATTCTGGGAGGGGCTGCATCTGCTGCTGCTGCTGCCTCTGGAGCTGCCAGGGGACTTACTCCATTTCCCTGGTATCCTGCTTGCTCTAGACATCAGGTAGGGAAGTGAGGGGAGAGGGAGCTACAGCTGTGCAGGAGTTCAGAGCATGGGGCTGGGACTGGGGCTGGTAGCAGCATGGAGCCCACACCCAGGGGGGCAGTGGGAGTGTGGAGCTTGCTTGGGTAAGGTGTGGGTGGGTGTGAGGAAGGGTGGAAGGGTGAGCGGACCTCCCACACTCTTCCCCCCCCCGCCCCATAGTGCACAGCTGCTGTCTCTCGGTAGTGGGCGGCTCTGGCCAACAATGCATGTGGTGAAAAGGAGTGCAGCCCAGCCAGCAGGGCACCATCACATGGGTTTCTCCACAGTGCATGTGCACTCATGCACCATCAGGGGAAGACCCGTGTGTGACAGCTGAAAAGTGTGCCTGTGTGATAAAGGTGCTTGCTGAAGGCCCTATGAAGATTAGATCAAGTGTTTTTTCTGTATTTGTTTAGATATTAAGATATATATTGTTGCTAAAAGCCTAATTAAAGTTTAAGATGTAGTGAGGCCTTGTATAAAGTAAGGCCTAGTAAATTTAGCAAAGCCTTGAAGTAGTAAGGTCCTGTGGCGTAGTTAAAATTACATTATCAAAAGAATGCAAGGCTTGTACTGCTATTGGTCAGTCTAAGAACAGTTAAAATAAAAGGAATCTGAGTGGTTGTACGTTATCAGAACCATTCAGAAGCTTTAAATTGGCTGGAATATCTGGAAACCATTCAGAAGGAAGATACAGCTCTGTGAAAAGGATTAGTTAGCCGTTGCCTGAATCAGTAGGCCCGTGGACCTCGAGGAGCCCAAGGACTGCATTCCAGGGTGCTTCCCGGTACCCCTCGGACAGTGCTGTTTAGGGACGCCTGACTTCACTGAACTTTGTGGAAAGAGAAGCTTGCTGTGTATCAGGCATCAGAGAGGACTTCCGATAAGTTGCTGACGCAAATTACTTTTGTCTGTCATTGTTTGTTTTGTTACTATGTGTAGTTGTGTTTTTGTTAAGTCAGTAAACCTTTCTTACCTTTCTACCCCTGACCATACTCTCAATCCTGAACCCTCCGCAGGTAGCTGGGACACCATGCGATGGAGCCAGCTGCCTTCACCACTCCCTGACGTCCAGGTCCTGGGACTCTGCCAGAAGTGGAGGGAGCCCTGCCCCCTGCTTCCTGGAAGAGTCCTGGGACCTGCACAGCAGGGACCAGTGAAGGCAGCTGGTTCCATTGCATGGGGCTTCTTCTGGTGGCATGTGAGTGCCTGGAGCTACACATGTGCCACAGGGAGCCCTGCATGATAGAGGCAGGTCATCCGGGCTGCACCCCTTGCCACCACGTGCAGCACTGGCTGGAGGCACTTGCTGCCAGGTGGCACCAACTGTGTGGGCACCCACCACCAGCTGCTGCTGCTGCCGTTGGTCACAGGGGCTATGCACCATGGGGAGGGTGTGTGTAGGGGGTCCTCATAACCCTCCATCCTCCCTCAAATGCCACAAACCACACACACCCACATCTTCACCCCCACAACCTCCCTCACTTACACCCCCGACATACCCTATTGCCCTTCCACACATACCATCCATACCCCACCATACACACATTGACCCCAACCACACTACACACACCATACAAGAGTAAGACTTTATTTTTTAGTTATTATGCAATCGTCTCTATATAAACTAGGCAACCAAAAATCACGACAAAAAACATTTGTAATAAAATTAAAATATATAGTAAGTGTTTGACTTTTAGTATATGATTTGTTTTTTTCTGGTTCCAAGATGGCAACCCTCCCCTCCCAAAAGGAGTACTTCCAGGGGGTAAAGGGAGGGACTTCCAGTAGCAAAGGTTAGGGGCTAGGGGCAGGGATTCCAGTCCCAAGATGGTGAGTAGGGAGTGGGGCACCTGTCAAAGGGTGGGGCTACCTTTGTAGCCCTTGACAGTTCACCAGAACTCATTAAGTTGCATTCCAGCTGAAACAATTTCCCACCCCTAGTCTACAGTGTTTCAAGCCATGGTCACCCCACAGCTCAGTACTGCTCTGTGTGTGTGTGTGTGTGTGTGTGTGTGTGTGTGTACTTCAGAGATATCCTACAAAAGTTCCATGTGTTAATTGGCTCCCCCCTCATGACTGGAACCAGGTATTCTTGCAATGAGTCTTTAAATGAGGCACAGGGCAACCTAGTCTGTATCCACCTCATGGAGGGCAGGGCCACACTAATCCCATGTGACAGGCTGAGAGAGGGTGTGACAGAGGGATTCTGGGTAAACTGATTAGGACCACATTTGGTGATGTTTGCCAGACATTTAATGCTAGTGAAGAAACAAGAATGCTTAGAAATGGGAAAGAAAGACACAGCTCAGCTGTGGGAATGAAGGGGAACTAAAAATGTATTCAATGTAGTTGCTCACCATAACTTTAAAAGAGTCAGTGCTGAGGGTGGCTGAGCACAACAGGCATTTTCATGCATTTTATTTAGATGGGCTGCACTAATCTATTTCTATGTTAGGTTCCTATCAGTATGTTTGCTTTGTGTTAGCTATGGGTTTTATAGTCATGCTCAGTGTTGACTGCATTCAATCAACTTCAGAGTTGCTTTCCATTATTGAGCATGTATTGCTTCTGATAGTAGTTTAATATTAGACAATGTATTTAATGAACTTCTCTTCTATGTAAATAGAAGGGAAGAAGATTTATTCTCTGTGCTGATTGGGGACAAAAAAACCTTTCTTGTATTAGAGTCGCATATGGTATGTTTTGCCTGGTTTCAAATCAAATGTTAACCTAATTAACATTGATTCCAGCAGAAACAGTAACTCAGCCAGGATTCATTCAAAACTTGGCCGATATTTTCATAGATGGGGCCCATGTTCAATAAAAATTTTGCAAATCTTTTGGCAACTGTGGACTAAGTGTCATATTGCAAAAACAACAATGCATCAGGCTCACTTTCCATGATTTCACATTTTTTATAGGAAAGATTTGCAGATTTCCAATGGCTGATATTCATTATGATGAAAAACAATTTTTTTTTCTTTTCCTTTTTTTTGACCGTGCATAAAATTAAGGCAACCTGAATTTGGAAAATGATTGTGGAGAACGGGTTAATTTTCTGTGTAGTATATTAGTTAAGCTATTTCTTAAGTATGTTCCCTTTGAAATAACATTCAGGACTTTTGTGTGGCTGGCTTTTAGATTTTTCATAGATTTCATAGAATCCATCATTAGGCTGGGAGGGACCTTGTAAGATCATTGGGTGCAGCCCCCTCCCCAAAGGGCAGGAAGTCAGCTAGGGTCAAAGGATTCCAGCAAGAAAAGCATCCAAATGTTTCTTAAAAGTGTCCAGAGTAGGTGCTTGCACCACCTATAAAAAATATATATATTTTTTAATATAATTTTTGTGATTGGATGGGGGTTTTTTTTAATTTCCAAATGACAGATCTGAGAATGTATGTACCATAAAATAACTTTTGACAGTTGAATTCCAAACAAGAATCTGAGGTGGAAGCAAATGCTCAAAAGATATTTTTATACATGCTCCTGATATGGCGCTGACTGCTTTTAATTAGCAAGCTGTGCTAATGAAAAGCACCCTCTTGTCACATGTATCAGTGGCACAGTACATCCCCGCATTGAGAAAATGGCATTGGGGCACTTTGAAATAAAACACATTCAAAATGTTTTAGTTCATAGTGCACTGCTGCCATTTTCTCAGTGTAGCGACACACTGAGCTGCTGATACACATGACACACAAGGGTGCCAGAGCCCGTCCATTTACATGCTCCAGCAGACTCAATTAATCGAGTCTGCTTCTCACATGTGTGTAAGTGCCCCAAGTGTACAAATCCAGTTTGATTGCAGAAGTGATTGGAAGCATGCAGTTGCAGTTGGTTGCACTTGGGGGCTTAAGCAAAATTAACAAAGGTTGATTGCAAGTTTTTGCAAGAAAATTTGGTGAGCCCCTAAGAATTAATAAGCATCTTTTTGCCTTCCATGATCCAGAAAGACAGATATGGCAATTTCATTGACTTCATATTCTATGTAATTTTTTTTTTTTTGTATCGTGACTGAGGAGCATAAGGCTTGTATATGTTGCAGTGGATAACACAGCTATCACGGAGATGGGCTCTTCTTTGTGGCTCTAAGGAACAGGACCGCAGGCAGTGGCCTCAAATTGCAGTAGGACAGAAATTTAGTCTGGAGATTAGGAGCAACTTTCTGACTACGTGAGTGGTTAGGCATTGGATAGGTCAGTGGCTGTCAGATGGGGGTATCCACTAGGGGTACTTAAAAAGGTTGTAGGGGGTACACAGAATGAGCTGAGCACAGCCCGAGTGGGGAGCGCTGCCACCTGGCTGCTCTGTTGGCAGCTTCACCTGCCCACAGCCAGCTGTCACCAGATTTGCCCATCCCTTTGGCGTGCTCTCATTTATTACAGTAACGTTTCTGGGGTCTCTGTAATTCTAGCAATGTATTGATTGTGTCACTTGTGTTTCTCTACGGAGCTCTATCTCTCCCTTCTGCAAGTCCTCACCCCCCCAATGGAGCTACCTTGCAGGGCTTAGTTTCAGTGGGGCTGGGTTCCTCCAGCTACTGAATCAGTCAAACACATACACACAGAGCATCCCTGAGCAGGCAGGGTTACTCAGTATTTCTAGGCTGATATCCTCATGGGCCTAAGACTCAGCACAAAAAAAAAGCATGTCTGAGCTGGCAGGGTTAATCAGCACTTCTAAGCTGACATCCTCATGAGCCACGGACTCGGCACAGAACTAAGTTCAGCAGGGCAACAATAAAATGCATTCAGACACATGCACACAGGTTAACAGAGCATGTCTGAGTGGGCAGTTACTCAGCATTTCCAGGCTGACACCCTCATGTGCCCTGGACTCAGCACCTGAACAGAGCACATCAAAGCATTGAGCCGGGCTGGGTCAGTTAGCATTAACAGGCTGAGACCTTCATATGCCCCAGCTCAGCACTTCCCAATTTCTTGTCCCAATTATCTTGGTAGTCATTCCCTTGATGAGCAAACCCCACAGGATTTTTGGGCTAGGTAAAAGAAGCATTGCTCCAGAGCAAATGGAGAGGTTGAGGAGAAGGAAGAGTAAATGAGGTTTAGAGATTTAGAAAAAGTATGGCAACCAGCTTGACCATAAAAGTCATTTTATTGCCAGGTATATGAAACTTATCATACCACTAGTAGCAATAGCCATACAAGTAGAGACAACCAAACAAAGCAGTTAAAATATTACACAGTTTCAATTAGGTATTTGGGGAAGTATAGCTCAAGTTTGATCAGCAAAAGTCAAGTTTAGAAAGCTGTGCCTGGAGTAAGAGAGAGAGAGATTAAACCAAGTCTGAGGATTAGAAAGTGAGAGAGAGAGAGAGAGAGAGGCTGGGTACTGTATCAGGGTTTCCCATGAACACGGAGCTGACAGGTGACATCATGGCTGTCCGCATGCCCCAGGCAACAGCTACGTCCCCCAACAGGAATTTTCCCCTCGCACCTCACTGAGGGCTAAAGGCACTCAGAAGGGTGGGAAGGGGCTGGGGGAACCTGGGGAGCATGGGTAAGCAGCAGCCCAGGCCCCCGTGGGGGTGAGGCTCAGGGATGCTGGGGGCACACAGCAGAGCACCCCCCCCGGACCTCTAGGTTGGACATGCAGGGAGAGCCTGAGAGCCTCCATTCCCCGTGGCCCTGTTCTCAAGGGCTACTGGTGGCAGCTGCAGGGTGTGGTGCCCATGGGGCTCCCTCTGGCCTCTGGAGCTGCTGCGGTTGTGTTGCAGGTAGTGCCCCACTATTAGCATGAAGCCTGTGTCCCAGGCAGCTGCTCTGACTTTGCCCAGTGAATACAGGGGCTGGAGAAAGACACCTGCATTAAGATGCAGATGAGTGCAGGGTTTTGTGTAAGGTGTGTGAACAACCCCACTGTCCAGACTCCCTGCTCCACACCCTGTCTGCACGGACCTGCTCTGAGCCCGCCGCTCCTTGGGGCTTGTGGCTGGCAGGGCGGCATGGCACTGCGAGGACAGACCTGATGCTTCCCAACTCCCCCGGGCCTGTGGGGGTGAGGGCGCAGGCAGGCGAGGGGGGCACCATGGGGCTGGCTGCAATGCGGCCTCTTTCTGCCAAGGGTATGGTCATGGCTCACAGGTCAGAGGCAGGCTCCTGCCAGATGGCCAGCCCTGCACCTGGTGTCCTGTATTTGGAGGCTAAGGACAGTGGCCTGTATTTTGGAGGCTAACTTGCTTCAGGACCCGACAAACAGAAGATGAAGCCTTTTTATTCATGCCTGTGATTGCCCTGCTTGGCTCTGCTCCACGTGGGGATTCTCCCTTCCCATTAGGGCTGTTTGTTGTGCTTGGGGTGTGCAAACACATTCTGCATGGTGGGTGCTTGCAGGGGTGCAGGGCCAAGTGGGCTTCATGGCATCATTAAAAACAAACAATTTTGGGGGAATAAAAAAAATAATTCTGTGTTTTCTTCTGCTATTAAGTGTGTGCCAAGAGCTGAGGCCAAGAGTAGACTGCTTGTAGCAGCACCCCATTGTCGCTCACCCACAGCCCTCCTGTTACTGAACACCCCCTTGGGGAGAAGCAGATGTTTGAGCCCTGGGGCCAATCCTGACCTGTCTGTCCCCACACAGGGGCAGAGGCCCTTGGGCAGCGGGGACGGCATGGTGGGGTCTGGGTTAACGAGTGGCTTGCACGAGTAGGATGGGAGGGTGGAGGGGTGCATTTCCTGCACTGTGGGTATGTGTGCATGCATGTGTGCGTGCAGCAGAGGCTCAGATGGCCCGGGCCTGGCCTGTGTGATAGTACTGTCACTGCAGCTGATGCATGCGGCTGGACTAGATGATTTTGTGAGGTTCTTTCCAGCCCTGTTTTCCTATTATCATCCATGTACAATGGTATGTCTGGTAAACCTGACCCTAAAAATTCATGTTCAGTATTGTGCTAGTAATGCAGCTGGGTGGAATCCCATGGCATCTACTCATCCACTTCTATTAAACACTACTTTATATGAAGGTGTTTGAAAGTGCTGATGCCATGATATTTATTTACAGGCCATGTATATTTTTTTAAAAGGAAAGCACAGAAATATAACACAAAGGGATTTTATTATTATTATTTTTATTTTTAATGGAGATTTATGAAGGGGACCTTCATGCTTCAGGGCACAAACCAACTTCTATGTATTAGGGACACCTTGTAGCAGCCTTCATGCCGCAGTGGCTTTTTGCAGGTTTACTTAAATCAGCTGTTGCTGCTTTCAATAGGAAAAGAATATATGCATTATTAATACCTTTTCTTAATGAAGACTCTAAGTGTTTTACCAATATAAAGTTAACTGTTGATACGTTCTAATCTGAAAGTAACACACTTTTTTAAAATTGGAGTTTCACTTGTTTTCTTCCTTAAAAGGGAAATTTGTTCCATATATTAGATTAACCTGGGATTTTTTTTGGATGTGTCTCTATATTTGGAACTGTTTGTCAAATAAGCTTTTAATGGTAGACTAATAATAAGAATGCTGTATATAATTAGATCCTCCACATTGTACGGGGTTTGCTGGATACATTGACAGTTTATAAATGTATTACTAACCAGGATGAATTATTATGTTAAGATACGTTTTTTGTGACTGAGGCATTGCAGTAGGTGCTGTTGCTCTGTCCCTTTATGACCATGTCTGTGAAGAGACATGGATGCTTTAGGATAGGTTGGGGGTTTATGTTTTTAATTGCAGTTGTTTTCAGAATCCATTTGGCTTCACTTCTTTCCAGGTGGAGGGGGGGCGGGGATGTGGCGCGGAAGAAGTATGTTAATTCTGATTGGAGAGATTTACTGAACTGCCATCTGAGAAAAAACACATTAACTGTAATAAATAGGTTTTATAAAAGTTTTAAATCCCACTATAGCTAATCAGTTTGAACAAGACATTTAAGCTGTAAATAGCATTTAAAAGTAAACAGAGCTTTACACAAAGTGACAGCTACTATTACATTTTCTGCTTCTGAGTGTGAGAAAATTAATGTACCAAAAAAGTGCCTACTATTTAAAGGCGTCTTGCTCCAGACATTTTTAACAACTGAGATTTGCAGTGGGTAGACCACTGAAGTGTCTCGTCATTAAATTATGCACTGTACATTAGAAACAGATGTACCACTGGAAACCTTGCATGACAGCATAGTCTTTAAGATTTGGCAATTAAGAGTCTGCTAAACAGAAAACAGAATATGACTAAGAGATCAGCCACTCTATGTGAACAAAATGTGAACAGAGATACAAGTGGTGTTCAGTTTTATTGCAACCTCTGCTTTAAAAGCTAAAGTTTTCCTACCTTTTCTATTTCCATCATCTGGACAGTACACAACATTATTTGTTTATACAAACTGACTTACTGTGTGAAACATTTTTCAAACTGATAAAGAAGCAAAATACTGTAGATTTATAGTGATGTATCATCACTTTTTTTAGAGTTAAGTCATAACAACACACTACCGTATGTCAGAGGAGAATTCTTAAAAGAAGAAAGGTAGCTGTGATAAAAAAAAAAGTTTTATTAGAAAATTAGACATAAATTCATATTGGCTTCATGAGGGATGATCCAATCCCTGGCATCCATTGAGACCAAAATGTAATAAAAATGGTCTAAGTTACATGCTTTCTTCTAGTTAATGGAATATCGTCTAGAGGTGCCACAAGTTACAGTAATTTTAAGTTATCTCATGGTATCTCATGTGCTGACACAACATATAATATTTCCATATTAACCAATGGAACTACATTGTGACATCTCAGACTTTGTGATATTTCTCTAGGCTAAGAGAAGCTAAGTGTGTCACTTCTCCCTGAAATATAACATTTAGTCCATGAGGCCTGATATTGTGCTTTTCCGAAGAGGCTAGTTTCTAATGTCCTTCTTTCTGATATTTTCACACAGAAAACTGGTCTTTTGGTTTTGGACACTCCCAACTAAAGATGATAGTTTAATCTATTATTTGTTCTACCTGCTATTTAGCTCAAGTTGTATCTGCTTTTCACTGAGTCCTGAGGAAGGGCAGTTTGTCTACAAACAGGTATCACATTTATCCCAGGATAAACCATTTTATCCTGGGACAAACTGCAGTTGTTCAGCTATCCATCTCTGTTGTCCCAGGATAAATCCTAAAAAGTTCACCACATAAGAAGTATTAATAGGGTATACTGGGATCTTGCAAAATGCATTTGAATAGTTATCCTGTGGTTGATCAATCCTGTGATCGATTTGAATCAGTGGCAGAAAAGTAGCAGTGCATTCAGCTGCTCACTAAATTCTGATTTAGAAGGGTGATATGCGTACACATCAGTCCTGAGATTTCATAGATTTCATTGATTTTTCTAGGGTTGGAAGGGACCTATTATATCATCGAGTCTGACCCCCTGCTCTGGGCAGGAATGATCATTGGGGTTAAGTAACCTCAGAAAGGTGCTTGTCTAATCTCCTTTCTGAGATTTTTCCATTCTGGGATAAACAAAGGTATAACTTGTCCAGGGACAAATGCAACACCTTTTCCTCATTTTCATTTTAGAAAGCTTATCTGTCTCAACTATACAATTGGTTCAATATATCGCAAAACAATCCATCTCATGCACACTTCCTGGACCATCATGGCTATAATACTCTAACCCCACAATCTCAATTCTATGCACTCATTATTAGAGATACAGTTGGGGTAAAATATAGGGAGAAGTAAAAGGGAGGAGCAGAAGGAGGAGATGTTATTTTTGCATCATTGATTTAATTGAATTGAATTGAATTGAATTGTTGGATCGTAGTCATTGAATCCAAATGGGAATCAGAATAGGGCAGCAAAGCTCAAGATAAGTTCTCTTGTTGCAAGTATCTAATTGCAAACAGAGTTTAGACTTGGTTTGGTAAGCATTTTAAAATACAAACTTTTTTTCCAAAAATGGTTTTACAACACCTAGTTCCTTTTCCATGGAAATAAAATCAGAGCATCTGCTTACAATAGCCGTGGATAATTCTCACTGTAGATCTCAGCTGCAGGTTTTCACCTGATAACCCATTTAAGGGTTTCAAAATGAGATCTTAAAGATGTTTGATACCTGAAGTAAAATAAAATTTTACGGTCAGATCCTTAGTTATAGTAAACCCCTTTTAAGCAGTCTAAAAGTGTTAAAGGAACCTTAGGGTAGGAGGCAATCACATTTACATTCACTGTAAGGCATGCTTATTAGGGCTGTGTGAAGCTTTGGTCACTGATTCGATTTGGACCTTTTAGCCTCTCAGAATTGAATCGGAACCCTCTGAACTGATTTGGAGAGATTTGATGATTCGGACATAGACACAACTTTAAATGTTTTTTCTACATACCTCAAGGTACTAGGTGGCTCGTGAATGCTGAGATGGTGGGGCAGATGGAGCATCCCATGGGAGCATGGGGTGGGGAGGGTCCCCAGTACATTCACCAGTGGACCCAGAAGTGGACCCAGAAGCACTACCAGTCCACTTCCAGGTCTGCAGCAGAGCACATGGGGGATCCCCACTCCAGCCCCTAGCTCAGCGACTGGTGCCTCCTGGGTCTTGGGGGGGGTGCACCCAGGGTCCCCCTGTGCCTGATCACTGAGTCAGGTGGGTGTAGGGGGGTCCCCTGCACTCTTGGAGGTGGACCCAGAAGTGGACCGGAAGTACTTCCAGTCCACTTCTGGGTCCACTGCTGAGCATGCATGGTGGGGGGAGTGGGGGGGGGGGGAACAGGATGCTCCATCTGCCCCACCATCTCAACATTCATGAACTGAGCCTAATACCTTGAAGTATGTAGAAAAAACATTTAAAGCTGTGTCTATGGTTGAATTGTTGATTCTCCAAATTAGTATTAAATCTTCACATTTGGATTTGGCCAAATCAAGTTGGGACAGTGATCTGAATCAACGAATTGAATCACTGTCCCCGATTCAGGCCAAATCTGAATCAAACACACCCTGTTTTGCACATCCCTAATGCTTACACTGCCAAGGAAGTGGAAAAGGTACCTTAGGGTAGATCAGAATCTGGTCCGATATATTAAAAAATGTTTTGGAAAAATGGACCTAATTATTTTATGTTATAGCTACCTACACATTAGCCTCTAGTGACTCTTTTAATTATTTTGGCTTGCTATATTCCTGAAATACATGCATTATGATGATGATTACATGGCCACATGGACTTTATTGGTTGAAGGTAAGGACAGAATTCAGGACCTTCTGTTCTAATTCAACCATAAGTCTAGTCCTAAAAGGGTTAAAGCCTGTCATATATCAACCAAGGGAGGGCAGTATAGTTACGTACTGCCCTCTGACATTTGTATCCAAGAGATTGTATGTATCCTTAGAGTCAGTTGTACACCGTGGTCTACATTGTACTTTTCATTATATCTGTGCTATCCTATTGACTTTAGGAGTTGAAAGACAGTAAGGATGGCTTATAAAATGGACCCACATGTGCAGCCATCTTCCACATGCAACTTTTCTATGCTGTGTGTTATATATTTGATGGCTGTTCCAAGATATTAACTGTGGAAGCATGTTTTCATAACATTTGTATACAAAATATTCTTGTGCCCTACAGTGTGTTTTATTTTTATATGACTTTGTATATTAGAGAGTTGCTGTTATAAGAGAAAAACAATGAAATATTCACAGTGTACTGAAAGCTGCAAATTTCACAGAGCTCCAGTGAAGCAGGCCAACGAGTATCTCCAGCTTTTTCACCTACACTATGATTTATTTCTGAATAGGCCATTGTCTGTTCTTAAATTGCACCTACTCTGGCAGACCCAGTAATGTCTGATTTCAAACATAATTGAAGTTTGATACAATCATTGTCTGTCTATGATTAGCAGCATCCTTGCAGTGAACCGCCTACGATGAACAATCCAATATTTTGTGGTCTCAGCATGGTAAACTATTCAGTGCCATGAAAACCATATCATCAGAGTCTGACCTTGGTTAACCATGTATAGATTATTCCCTCTGCACATAATTGTGTAATTATTGTAGGGTTTGTTTTTTTTTTTAACAGAATAAAAACACTTTCTTGGGAAAGATTTTTTTTTTTTCTGTGATTCCTTAATAAGTCATATATAAATCTATTTTTATGAGCCAATCAGGGTTGGGCTTAGGTACAATCAATGCAATCCCACTAGGGGTCCCTGCAGTCCTACTGCGCTGAATCAGCAACTCACAGACTAGTTTAATTTTCTCGTCTGACAAAAGGATTGGAAGAAGAGGGAACTCATCTCCCTATGACAAGCAGCTGGTCATGGAGGCTTGAGGCCAAACAGTCCGTCTCTGGAAGACCAGAGAAGGAAGGAAGAATGAATTGGGGAAGCATAGTGTGCTAATGTGTATTTATTTATGTAGATTTATATAACAAAAAAGACTGAAGAGGAAGGAAATTTGCTCTCTAACACCTTTCTTCTCCTCTGGCAGCTCAGTGACACACAAATCATGAGGCTAGTTCTGTGGCCAAGAAATGCTTATGTTATAGGAAACTGTATGTTATAAAGAAACTAGTTTTCTCCTAGACACCTGCTGAATTATAAGGAACTGCACGCACTATTTTACACAGCTCTGTAGGTAAAAAGCACTGCACACACACACACACACACACACACACACACACACACACACACACACACACACACACACAAGACTAAATAGACCTCACTAGGACAGCTGTTGAGAGAAGAATTAGGAAGGTATGATTAGGGAAGAGATTCTGAAGAAAATGTAGCTGTGCTCCAAACCACATATCTCCCTTGAAAATAATGAAGAGTTTACTTGACATGCTTCTCTGTTACTCCTCATCATAATTATTTACTTCAGACAGTCATAACTCCTGCAGATATTACAATAAAGATAGCATATATATACTGAGAAGCAATTTTTTTTTTATAGCTAGCATAATATAATTTAAATTTGACTTTTTTTTTTAATTCACAACTGTGGGAATTTCATAATTGTGAGACCAAGTGCTGGATGCTTAGAATTTTGGGGGTTTTAAATGTAAGATTAAAATGCATTCTATAATAGTCATTTTTTCCTGGTATTAAATCAATTAACTTCGGTAGGATGAAGCTATGTGGTTAATTTATAAACAGTTCAGGCTTTTATAATAATTAGCTAATTCCTTTCTCCTTCCTTTCCAGAAATAGCATGTAGTATATTAATGGGTCAGATTTTTATTTAAAATCCTTGTTCTCAACTAGAAAAACAATAGTTGAAGGTGACCGAAGACATGCAACCTTGATTTATGCCCCACAGCCCAATTGAATAATCTTTCAGAATACACACATATATATTTAACATTTACAGTTTTTAACTAGGCAAGGGTGACAGGTGAGATGGAAGATCTTTATGAAAAGTAGTTATACAATCCTCTGTCATCCTGATTACTTGTGCAGGAAGAAGTGTAAAACTTTATATAAGTACCATCACCAGCTTACCAGACGGTAGTTTGACACAACTAAAGTATAATACAGGTTAATTATTGGAATGCTTCTGACTTTTTCATCTATCACGAGTCTCTATCTTATCCTTAATTAATTTATTTCTAAGCATCTATTATTATTTGTGTTTTTAAAAAGTCACTCATGCTTCTAAATGCTGAAGATTATAAGCAAGGAAATCATCTTTTGTGAACTCAAGCCCTAGAGTGGTTTTGGTGGCCATATTGGTTTGGAATAATGCAAATATGATAGACAAACTGAAGAAAATTAATTGCATTGTCTCTATTACAGTGAAGGAGATGAAGCACAGCCAACATAAACAGTCTGCAATGGTAATAGCCAATTTAAATGTTCATTAACAAATAACGTGGAAGTGCTGTAGGTCTCAGCTTCTTATCAACCAAATGTAAAATGACATGACAGGAGTTAAATATTCAAGAAAGAGAATCCTACAAATCAAAACAGAAAGGAATTGACTGGCAGAGCTTTTCAACTTACATTGTAATGCACTTAATTCTCATACCACATATAGCATTATGTGATATAAATGAATACGTGTGTAAACAAATATATAGCAATGCTGAAGCAATGATAGTCCTCCAGCAGAGACTCCTAGCCTCAACATGGGGGGGGCAAAAGTAATTTTGTTGCACAGAGGAGCTTGCTATTTCCAAGATGGGTTTTAATCTGATTCAGTATAAAAGCTACTAGTTCTAAATTCCCTGAGACCCATCTTTTTGGCAGGGCTGCCCCAAATCCACAGTAGCTCTATGATCCTTAGCCATGGGCCACAGATGGCGGAAGGCCGGGGCTAATCGGGCTGAGTCCCTGCAAACTAATTTTGTGGCAGCCAGTGACAACCGCAATACCATGGCTCCACCGTCCCACAGCACCCAGCACTGTTCCTCCACTGCTGTGTACAGCAGCAGTGCATGCTGGCCCCACAATGGCCCTGCAGGAGGTAGAGGCAGAGGTCAGCCCCCACAAATAATGTTTACTCAGCCCCACCAAATATTTTCTTCCACTGCCTATGCATGAGCAGTCTACCTAAATTGCTGCTCCAGAAGTGCAGACTCTGGATGCTCAAGCTCTCCAGATAGGCTGCCAGGAGCTTGGTGGCAGGAAACTCAGCAGGTTTCTGATGAACCTTTGTTAAACCATCTTAATGTTGGAGAATTTACAAATTAAGGGGGGAAATATTTTCCCAGATTTTTACCCAGGACCCTGTTTTATCTGAAAGGTGTTTAGGCAGCATGGTGAAAGGAGACCAGCATAAAACTTGCACAGAATAGTAAGAGTGTGGGAATGTCTACTCCTTTTTTATTAAGAGCTCCTAATGGAGTTACCTGTAAAATGCTTATGCATACACACACACACAATAACTGAGGTTGGGTTGGAGTATGATGAGGCAGTAACTTAGAGGTATCACAGAAGATAGAACGTTTGCTTAATAAGTTCTAGGTCCACCATTCATTTCCACTGACCTCATTAAGGTTCAGATGAGACACGAGGCCAGGGTTAACTGTGAAATGTTTCTAAAGTTGTAGCAATCATACGATCATAAGAATGTAGGGTTGGAAGGGACTTCACAGGTCCCGCTCCCTGCTCAAGGCAGGATCATCCCTGACTCAACCATCCCAGCAAAGTGTCTGTCCACCCTGTTCTGGCAAATTTCCAGGGATGGAGATTCCATGACTTCTCTATGTTGCCTGTTCCAGTTCTCGACCACCCTCATAGTCAGAAAGTCCCTCTTAATCTCCAATCTCAGTTTTCTCTGCTGTACCTTGAGGCCATTGCTCCTGTTCCTTACGGCCACAGAAAAAAGCCCACCTCTGCCCTCTGTGTAATTGTCCTTCAGGTATTTGAAAAGTGTTGTCAAATCCTCCTTCGGTGCTCTCTTCTCCAGTCTTAATAACTATAGTTCTTTTGCCCTTTCCTTGCTTCTCAGGTCCCTAGTCTGCACTGGACTCTCTCCAGTGTGTCCAGATTTCTGAAGTGTGGGGCTCAAAGCCAGACACAGTACTCTGGGGAGGCCTCACCAATGTTGAACGGAGTGAAAGAATCACTACTCTTGATTTGCAAGTGACACCCCTGTTGATATAACCCAGTATGCTGTTGGCTTTTTTTGCAACAGGGGACACTGTTGGCTCACATTCAGCTTATGATCTACTGTAACCATCCTCCTCCGCCCTCCCCACCCCCACATGTACACACATTTCTCTTCTCTCTTCTCTTTTTCTTTTCATTTTTTTAAATGTTGATTTCCCTCCTTCTTCAGGGGTCCTCTTGGACCTTCCCATGTCACTTCATTTTTATTTCTCTTCCCCTTTATCTGTTCTTCCCTTTTCCTTATTATTCTATGGTTTCAATTATTTAAACATTTTCTTAACAGCAATTGCTGTTAATGCCAGTCCACTAATTCTCTGCTCTACTTAATTCCTTCAGAGCCAGGATTGCGCAAACTCAGAATAATAGCAATGGAAACAGACTGTGAGGACTCACTGGTATGGTAGCAGAAGCAGCAACTGCTGAACACTTTAAGACAATAATGTCCAGATGTCTGAAATTTGGAAGGGAAGGAGGGAAGAGAGAAAACCAAGTCCCATGTCTTCTCCCTTCACTAAATATCTAGTAAAATGCCTTGAAAGGGAACTCATGGTAATGAAAGAGCATGACTTCTGCCTTGTTTTAATTAACCAAGTGTGAAAGTGCTAATGAGAAAGCAGTGCCAAATACAGGAGCCACACACAGGCAAGAAAGGAGACTGCCATAGATTTACAAGGACAGTTTCTTAAAGCAATACAGCTCTATGTGAGATGATGTACTTTTTGTAATAAAAATAAAAAAGACATATGAAAGAAATTTACAGCTGATCTTAGCCTTAGCAGAGAGAACAAAAGCTGGTCCCATGAGAAGCGTGAAAGCAGAATACAACTGTGTGTAATATATTATTTGATAATTATGGAACTCCTCTACAGTAAGCCCACCTTCTCCTGAAAAGAAAAAGGAACACATATTTAAGACTGTATTTTATTGCCTACCTACAGGAGGACATCAGTTCCACAAGTAAGTTTGAGACTGGGCAGTAAGGACTTTAAAACTATTATTAAACAATACTGTTCGATATCTTAAATCACTATAAGATGATTCCCATATGTTTTGCCTCCTCAGCCTGACAATTCATAGAATCATAAAGGCAACCAGAGACAGAGGCAACCAGCAAGGCCCAGAAGCATGGGAAATACCCATGGTAGAACATAGGCATATCTTCACTTACATCAGCCCCGACTAGTGGCTGTCCAAACTTTCTTGAACATCTTCAATGATGGCAAGTCTTTGCTAGAACTTTAAGCCATTGGTCTGCATCCTCCTCTTTGCAGCAATAGAGAAAAGATGCTTTTCCTCTTCTTTGTGACAGACCTTCAAATATTTAAAAACTGCTATCCTGTCCTCTCTTAAGTGCCTGTCTAGGTCCTTCAGTCTCTCCTCATATGACTTGTCTTTGAAGCCCTTGATCATCTTTGTGCCTGCTGCTGAACCCTCTATTGTATTGTTATGTCAACATAGGGGCACTTACCTCCTGAATTTCACCTTGAGGGTGGAAAGTTTCTTGTTCCCATTAAATTCACCCCCCCCCCCCCATATAGAGGGATGATGGTGGAAAGAATATTACAAAGGACTCCAATATTCTAAACTCCCTTGACACTGCTTCAAATTAGCTTTTGATATGATGCACTGAGTTGGGAGGCAGTAGTTGGATTTGCAACCTCTTGCCACTATCTCCCCCTTCTAGAGAGTTTTCAGGTTAGCAGTAATGCATGTTGAAGTTGTGTTTGCTGACTGCGTTGTACCCTAAGTTTTGTGGCAAGAACAACTAGGGCTATTTGGGAAGGAAACTAGTAAGCTGTCAAAGAGGAATTGATAGAAAAGAGGGAGAGGAAACTGAATGTCTTGAATGAGAGGAGGTGCCAAAACTGGTTCCTTGGAAGAAGGAATGAGAGATTTAGAGCATAACTAGTAGTGAAAATGGGCATCATGTTCACTACTGTATATTACATCTTTCTAGATATTTATATGGTCCTTATCACCATACTATCTGAGCATTTGAGGCTACAGTTTTAAGGTTCTGGCACAGCCTCATCCATAAATGGACCCAGTGCTGCTCTGCTGCCTGAGGTGGAAGGATGTTGTGGAGTCCTCAGTGCAAAGTCCCATTACTCAGACTGTGGTGAGAAGGGACTTATTCCAGTTTGATCATGCCCCTTCTCTCTTTCTGCCCAACACCCACTGGCAAGAGACAAATAAAAATAGCTTCAGTATAAAAAGGATCCCAGCAGGGGCTGTGTGCTTCCTTCAAATATGGAGTTGCAGTCTTGGGGGGTTTGGGGGCGGGCTCCCTTCACAGAAGGATGCTGGAAGGGATAGCAGATTCAGTAGTGGTGGAGAGATGCATGGATGAGATGTTGAGTGTCCACTCCTGTGCAGAAACCTATTCTTGCAGCAGATACATTTCATAGACCCAACTCCAGATCTGTGCCACCTTTTCCTCTGTCTCCCTTACTTCACGTGCATCTGGCTATTTAAGGTTCCTCCCTAACTGAGTAAAAATTACAAATCCACTTATTCAAAATACTGGGAAAAAATTATTTTCTTTCTTTTATCTGGCTAAACGCTATTTAAGGATTCACTATATTTCCTGCAGTAACTGCTTATTATAAACACTTGAACCCACTGTTGTCTGTTTTCTTCCTTGTAATACCACAAGCGGTTACAATCAAATTTAGGGCAGAAAAACACCTATTCAATTGCTGTTTTGTTTTTATTTGTTTTTTTCTTTCCCCAAATGTATCCATGTGACATTTTACAATTTGCTCAGGTAAAGGATGTCTCAAAAATGTATATATGCTTTAGGTGTCAAACCTACAAGAGATATATTAATCAACTGTGCTTATTTTTGTTTAGAAGACATATGACATACAGTGTACGCTACTTTAGGTGTTCAAAATGCCCACTTTTGACATGTAGGCACTTCATCCATACTGATAACTGAACTGAATGATGAGAGATGGTTAGCTGTTGGTTTTTTTTTGTTCTGTCAATATGTATCTATATTCTTGATGACTGATGTATATACTTTTGTTTTGTTTTTGTTCTGTTTAGGGGTTTTAAAGCACTCTGCTTGATATAATACCTTTTTTTTTGATAACTTTTACTGTTCAAGCTTTGCCAGTCCCTTATGAGGGAAGCATTAGTAAAAATTAAAATAAACCACTAGATACCAAATGCTCCCAAGCATGCCTTTTTCAAGGTGCTGATTTTTGGTTAGGTTGTTTTTTACTGGGGAATGCTGGGATCTGGATCTCATTGTGAGTGACTGCCCTGGAAGGAACATTCCCCGGTGATAGCAAGAAATATTTGGCTTTCATGTTCCCACCATCATAACTCTCACATTTTTATCACCCAAATGTGGAACAGAAGGAGTAACAAAAATGTGTGTAATGTGTTCTGAGGAAGAGATGAGTAGGAGTTATATCATAAATCTTTAACATGCATACCGTTTCCAGGTGTCCACATCTTGGAAAGTTTGTCAGAGTTCACTTTATATGTTTTCATTTATATCCTCATTGCCTTAGGTTTCCAAGATATCAATACCCATTGGAAGAGACTTACACGAAAGAAAAATATTCCAAGAGGACTAAATGGCTCAGGGTTTTTCTAGTGGAATTACAGATCCTTTTACCCATAGCTCACCAATGGAAATTTATCTTAATTTGGTTGATCCTGACTAAAAACAATTTCTGTCTGATAGCTGCTTACTGAAATGAGTTGGTGATTGCCTTTTTGTCTCTATGGACAAGGTGTACAGAGCAATTGGCTACTTTACTAATAGATGTGGAAGAGAGACCAAGGACTAAATAGGCTTGGCAAGTGAGGGAGAGAATAGGTGGTGCTGAGGAGCTTGCATTTGAGATATAGTTAGCTGTAAATCAGCCTACCTTAAGCGTGCATTTTCCACTTCCTGTCCTGTGGCTAGAGAGATGCCCCCTTTTTTGAGGCACAAAAATATTTAAGGCCTGGAGAAAATGGTTGATAAACACTTCAAGATCTCAAACTGCTTAGCTCATAAAAAAATACTCAGAAAATCACTTGATTCCAGTACATAAATACCATCAGAGGGAGAAATTGTCCAAACGCAAAAATTTAAGCATAGCTAGATTAGAGCAACCTTGAGTGAATGCCAACAAACACGTGTGAATCAGAATTCCTGTGAAGTAGCCTACTTTTGGTTGCCTAGTTGAATTTTGGCTTGTTTTATACTGAGGTATTTGGATATAATTTCATCACTCCACAGACCCAACTCCAGAGAAAGGGAAATGTGAATTGCTAATGATCCTTTCTTACCAATGCTTTCTTTTCAAAGAGTTCTGTTCTTATAAGGTACTGAACAATAAAGCTACTCTTTTCAGTTATATTGGGGTGGGGTATATTAAGCCAGTCACTGTAGTCAGCAGAAAGATGCCCATTATTCTACAAATGATAGCATGTCATGGTTTTGCTCTTTCCACACAGGCTCTTTCGTTTGGGGCCATATTTATTGTCATGTGGTAGTATTCATGGGTAGCAAACATTTTGCATATTGTCCATTTAAAATGCAATAATAAAAGTATTTTTTTCTTGGAAGAAGCAGAGATATGATTTCACTTTTCTGGAAGCCAATTCAAGATTTTTAATCTTTTTTTTTATCTTTACAGTTGTTAGAAATGTGTGTTAAACCAAAATCCAGACAAGAACTTAAATTCAAACCATCTTGTTTGAATATCTGCAGACAAAGCTTTAAATCAATGTAAATGCAAAATAGTACTCAAATGCTGTTTCCAAAACTATATCCAACTCATTGCTATAAAAAAATATATATTTTTTTCATACTGTTGGATTTGTGCCAAGTCTTAATGTTTCACCCAGAGGAGTGCCAGTATTCCTCTCCTCTCTGAAATTGCCTTGCTGAGGTGTGGCCCTAGGGCACAGGTTTATGGCTGTTCTAGCTTGGTTATACTGCTTAATTTGGAGGCTTTGGCATTTGCTAAGGATGATGAGTGGGAAAGGTGCACTTAGAAGTATTCCATGCTCAGTACAGAGGTGGCACAGACCATCTCTAATAAGTGACAGCAATACCTTGAAAGCCCAGTAGGATCAGGTCCTGCTGTCACTAAAGTCAGAGGCACAACTCCCATTGATGTTAATGGGAAAGAATCACATACCCATTATTCTGTTTTCTTAATTTAGACATCATTAAAACGAGAGTATGCAAGGTTTTGGAGCTCTGGCATTATTAAATCTATTAAAATTATTGAATGTAAGCCACTAAATATAGCAAGTGCACATAGTAATGAGTTTGAAAATTATACATATGTATATTATTTTACTGGAATCAGGCACAGGCAGGCTTGTGCATACCAGGCCCACAACAGTACTCCTGACATCTCTGTCACTATTCCTGTCATCTATATATGAAAGATTCTCCAGTTGACTGACCCAGTGGGTTCCTGTAACTAGTTCAAATAAGTCATTTCTTCCATGCATTTGAGATGTGTCCACAAATCCAATGGAGGATGGGAGGAGAGTCAGGGTTAAGTCTGTCAGGAGTCTGAAAATAATGCTGTACCATATTATAAATCTGCATCTGTGCACCTCACCTGAAACAAAGTTCTGATTTGGGCAGCCCTAGTTAAAATGTTTCTATTAAATCATCAGGGGATATCTGAAGGGAACCAGGAGATTTGGCAAATATATGAGCTATGACTCATACTTAACTAGTCAAATGAAAACAGTGAGGTGCTCAGCTGAAATATACATGAAGGGACAATCAGGGATTGAAACATCGGGAGCACTGAATCTACCACGGAGTAGAATGCATAAGCCTGCTTGTTCCAGAGCCCAAAAAATGATATGAAGAAAATGCTGTGAATTGCAGTCATTCTTGCACGAGCCAGCATCAAAGGCCATGTATAGAAGTTACATTTATTAAGCGGTAAGTGGGCAGAAAGCGCTCTATAACTATAACCAAACAGACCGCCAGGGCACATAGAGTACTGTAAAAATGGCGATTCCTGCTCTAAGATAACCCTGGATGGATGTGATATCAGACTTCAGCGCTATAAGCTAGAATGCTGTAACAAACATCTGTACCAGATTGCATCACAGCTTATGGTAGGTTGCATTCTGCCAATGTACCATGGAGCATTGTGGGCATACTGCTCCCCGCACCCCGACACACACACATAGGATAGCGGTCTAGCCTAGGCCAGAGTTTGTCCTCTCTGTCTGAGTGCCAAGTCAGCCCTGCCTCCAAGCTCTCAGTGACCCAAGATTGTGAAGCCCCTGTTTCCAATCCCTCCCAATGCCCCCCTACCTTCCCCCTCATTTCCTCTGGCTAGCTGTCGGCCCCTGCCTGGTATTATCGCTCAGTGTGCAGATTCTGTCTACCCCATCAGGGCTTTTGGAAAGATTGCAGTTTTTAAGTGTTGTGCTGTTTGCTGCATACTGCATTCACACAGGGGGCTATCCAAGATATTCATTTTGCACCGTGTTGTTTGGAAGCATCAGTATTCAGATCTTCGTCTGTTCAGCTTGACTTATGCTTCTCTGTCATGGTCGTGCCCAATGGGGGACTCATTTGGTGTTGGTATAAAATGTTGTAGGAATAGATTTCAGACTGGATTACTCCAGTCATATCATTTCCATTCTCTTCAGTGTCTGTCTTCTTATATCACTTTGTCTACTGCCCTAGATTGCAGGGAATACATCTGTGCACGTGCAAGTTGTGCAGCTTGTTATGAGTCTCTGTGCACTGTTAAGTACAGTGTCAAGCTTTTCAATGTGACATACAGCTCCATACAGGAGCACAGTAATCTGCTGGAGCTTTTACCTTTGCAAATCCAGTGGTTCTGAGCACTTTGAAGTTAGCACACCATGTCATGTGATGTTTATAGGTGGGGGAGTGGTCTAATGTGACTGTTTGGTAGACTGGGGTATCCTTATGGGGAAGGATGCGTTTGCCTACTCTGGCGCAAGGAGTCAGGAAGGCATCCGGCAGGGCCCACCCTGGGGATCAGCAGTGCAGGAGGGGAGGTACCCAAGACCCAATGTCAGGGCTGGCAGTGACTCAGCCCACCTTCCAAGCTCAACTCGCTACCCATGGCTGCTGGTGGTTGTCAGCATAGGTGCAGGGCCCCAAAGAGGTTCCAGGCCAGTCCCAGAAGGGTGTGGAAGCACTCAGAATTGGTGGGGCTCAAGGGGACTATGCTCACCAGCCTGCCGGGCCAGGCTACTGTGGGCCCAGATCCCGCTGTGGGGGAGTGGCACAGTTTCTGCAAGGATGGGCATCCCCCTGGGCTTGAGTCCAAGTTCTGGAGCAGGCAGCATCCCACAGGTTTTTCTTTATTATGCACACAAGCAGTTTGGCAGCTGCAACATTTAATTACAACAGGGACTGCCAGTTTTGCACATGGCATTCCCCCTGCCACCCCAAGGTTTCATGTTTTTTAAGGTGAGTCCCTGTGGTTTCCCACCCCTTTCCTCCTCAACATCATAACCACCCAGTGCAGCCAGCGTTTTTTCCCCACTCTCTCAATTTTAACTGAGAAGAAGGTTCCAAGCAACGTTCCACAGGTTTCATTTAATAAACACACTAAAAATTTGGCAGCTGCAACATTTGATGAAAATGAGGTGAGTCGCATCCTTTGGCTGCATTCCCCTGTAGCCCCAGTGTGTGCCCCTGGCAGGGGCTTGGGAGGGAGAGGGGAAGAGGGATGGTGCCCAGCCAGCCTGAGTTGTGGGTACTGGTGCCCATGATGTGGAACCAGAGGAGCCTGGGGCTGGAAACCCATTGCCTGATGCCAGGGCAGGGGCACTCAAAGCCCTTCACCTATATTCATCTGGGGAGGGGCTTCCAGTCCATGTGGATGAAGAACTACTCAGCCAGGGCTTTGTGAATCCAGACAGCCTGCTGCTGTGCAGGACCAGGGCCACCAGCATCAGTAAGGGGGAATACAGGCATCCAGGATACACACATGCACATAGACACACACACACATGGAACCCAGGTGTCCGGGAAACATGCACAACCCAGGCGCCTGAGACACACATGCCTGACGCGCACTTGGTGGGTGCACAGTGTGCTGGGTGGTCATTCATGGGACAGCCAACTGTGCCTCGTGGCCAAGAGGGCTCATGCCATGACAAGCCTCTGTCACATCAGGTCCAGGTGGGTAGCTGTGATATCCCCACTAGCCAATCAGGGATAGCTCAGCCTTTCTGCTCCACATGGTAGCCTGGGGAGCCCACAGGGCATTCTGGGAGGCATGCAAAAGCCTCCCCCATCTGCTAGGCTCTGGTCATGCAGGCAGGCTCTGAGCCCCGCACCCCACAAGGGCTAACTTGTGTTCTGCTTGCTTTCAACCTAACCTTAGGCACTTAGAGTAAAGCTCACAAGTTAGAGTGCTTCTGCCTTGGGGTCTTGAATGCCTGTATTTAGCTAGGGATAGTGCAGAAGATTCCCTGTTCTGAAATGTGTTCTCCATAACCTGACACTTCCTGACGCTTAGCTTTTGGCTAATAGACAAGATACCGTTATAGGGTAATATAATGCATGTAGATTTTCTAGGACTCTCTTTTTATGGTTCCATTCCTACCAACTCAACTACTCTTTATCCAAGCAAGCTTGTGATTTCATTTCAACTTCTTTCAATTAAGTAAATCAAAGGTTAGAAGATATGTTTATCAGAGGTATGAAGAACGTTCTCAAGTATGGCTTTCTAGTCTTATTTTTTTCTTTTAACATTTCCTTCTGAATTTAGACTTTCTATATGCTGTCATTGTTCATAACTCTGGTGTAGTCAAAACTAACTTCTATCTTTTTAGATTACTCTCTTCTCGATCCCTTTAAGCAATTCCACTACTGTTGATTCAAGGGACTTTTTTGCATCCTGTCAGCCTTGCTATATACTTGACTTTTTATCTCTTTCCACATCTCTCCTGAATATAACTGGGGGTTGGGTTTTTTTGCTTCTCCTTCTTGATTTCTCCCAATGCTGTTATTTATTATTTTACTTTGTAAAGCATTTTTTGGATTCACTTTGCATGAAATATGATACTGGAAATAAAACTGTATTCCAAAGGTCTATAGAGTTTGGCTGAAAGAAGGCTAAATTTGTCCCTTTTGTCTTTTGACTGAAGGAAATATTTCCCCCATAAGAATATCATGTGGTTCAGAGATTTAGCTGTCAGAATCAATAAGGAAGGGTTATATTTTTTTATTTGTTGTAGAGTAAGGAAAGGCAGGATTTACCTGGATGTCAAGAAGTCGGATCTCAGTGAGTCAAAGATTACCTTAAGTTTGTGCATCTGGGTCACAGAGGGATCTGTGGAATTGTTGACAAAAATGGATAAAGGTGGAACTTAAAGTGATTCTGAAGGCAAAAGAATACTGATGAGTAAAATAAGGCTTGTGACTACTGTCTTTGCTCACTTGCATGCATGTGACTGCATACTTTTAGAACCTCTATTCATGATCATAGCAAACATGGCTTCATAGAGGATTTACAGAAGAGGCACAAGAATTGTAGATGCGTTCGATGCATAACATTTCTGAAACGTTATCTGGGGTAATCCATCCTGAAACATTATTTCAAATTAATTGGTGGGCTTCTGATCTGCCAGTACTAACATAACTGTCCTTTACATAGCTCTGGTTTCTGTGCTAACCTTTGGAATATTTGGGCTTTATCCTTAGAACCCAATTTAGATTGTATTTAATAAAACATATCACACTATTTCTGGATCTTTTCTTTATAAAAATGTATGACTACTCTAGTTGGCACAGGGTAGGGATTCTTTGATTTCCAAGCAGTCCGTGTAAGCCTAAGATAAGAAGCAGAAAGTGTGAGTCTGTGGCCTTTTCTGTCATTAAATAAAACAACCCTGGACACAACTGAAAAATGTCTTTCTCTCTCTGTTTTTCTGGTCATTTGTAGTTAAGCTGATAATGGAGAAGCTGACATGGTTCTGTCCCTTTAAAATCTGAGAGGGCCTAAAGACAGATAAGCATGTGGCTCTGAAATCACCAGTGTTTTGCAATACATCCAAAATCCCAAATAAAATTTTAAATCTTAAGAAAATATGAATAAATAAATATATTGTGGTGTACCTGATTTCCAAGTCTTCTGGTAGAAATCCTTTTTCTCCCCTGTGTCCTGCTTGGAGCTATGTAGAAGATCTTAGCCAATTAGAATCATAAAGCATTGAAGATTAATGCCTTCTTTTTCAATTCTAACCTAAGCAAATCTAGTTTATTCTGATATTAATTTTGTATGCAGTTGGAACTAATTCTGGAGTACAAGATTTTTTTTTTTTTTAATGAAAAGATACTTCAGTGCAATTAGGATTAAAAATACAGCTAGATAGAATTTCAGATTAACCTGAGTTGGAAATGTATTCCTTATTTTGTTTGTTTGCTTGCTTAATTAGGAGCAGATTTTTTAAAGTGTTGTTCCTTTTCTAGACAGACTTTTTTTTAGTTTCCTTTGCATGGGTCTTTCATTTTACCATCCTTCATCACATTGTTTAGTGAAATGGATAAGTGAAGCCTTTTATGCACTGATGTATGTAGTTTATATTTTTCTCTGCTTTTAGTTTAGCAGGGCAGTACTTTCCATTAGAAGATGGGTCTCTTCACAAGGAATGTTGTTATGGAACGGTGTACATTAAGTTTAATTCTCAGTCAATTTAAAAGAAATACTTTGGAAGTCAGTGCATCAAAGCAGAGGAAAGTGATTAGAAGGTTCGGGTTTTGGGGGGTTTTTTTTTGAACAGATGAACAAATCTGCATGACAAGTGAGGCCTCTGGGGCAAATAAAGCAATCAAATTATCTTAAATGGGATTGCAGAATCTGTGTAAATGACCTTGCTGCTCTATTTGTCACCTTCCTGTCTTTCTCTAATGACCATTTATGCTCTCCCTCCTATTGGAAAGATGAGGCATAACGTGCCTCCAAAGCAAGCTCATCTGTTAAATAGGGTAGCTGTCTTTTCTGCTTCAGCTAGGTGCTTGGTACATAACACAAGATCAAGGCCTTATAAAGGAACTACACTCTCACCTGTGATCTACTTTTAGCTATCAAATGGATGATATACATGAGTACATGAACTATGCACACCTGGCAGCAGTGTAATTAGAGGAGGGTGCTACCAGAATGGCAGCTCCAGGAGCCTCCATCACTGGGGCCGCTGCAATCCATGTTCAGGGAGCCCATATTCTACTTGCAGCAGCTGAGCTTGCACTGTGACATCAGCCAGACCATGGCAGATGGGGAGCACTTCTGCCCTCCCTACTCCTTGCTCTTCAGCACTAGGCACACTAGCCACTCCCACACCTATGTTCAAGATGCAGAGATACTTAGCTATGCCTCTGCTTCTTGGCTGTCAGTTCAAGTCCAAAATTGTTTGTCACGAAATAGAAGCTACCTTACTTTAGTTTTCAGAGGCCACAGTCTAGAGCTCTGCATCTGAGGCAGTGGCAGCTGCCAGCTGCAGTGATGGCTGTTATTTTTGCATGTCCTCTTCCCCTGAAGTCAGTGCCTAGGGCTGCTTCGCTGGTCACTGGCCCTTAGTTATGCTACTAATAGGGTTTTGTTTTGTTTTTTACATGAGATGAGTTTGATAGTCTCAGCCTTTATTCTAAAGAACAACTGTACACATCCCAATGTCACACCCTGCAGAGGTATCAGCAAAAATACTGCAAAAAGAATGGGCACGAAGGCAGAACTAACTTCTCATTATGAGAAGTTGGGGATCTTCTGAAGATCATAAAGAAGATCATAATGAAGATGTAATCATTTTCCTGATAGAAATCAACTGAAAGTTTCATTGAAACATCAACTGTGCAATGAGGCAATGTAGGGAACTTGCATTACTACTACACGTGCTGCATTTCTTCCATAGGGAAATGCAGATATATGTAGGCAAGATACGTAGGCAAATGTAGATATGTTCTTATTTCTCTGAATTTTCAATGTGGCATATTGTAATATATGGAATACTGGTGCTTATGACAACAATAGCATGCTTTACCTTGTGACTAAGGGCTATACCTTACTAGGATGTGTGCTTACTTAGCACCTTTCCCAAGCAGTCCATTGATGCATAGGGGGAAAACAAGTTAACTCCTTCCCAACTGGTGCCATAGGGGAGTATGACTATATTTATCTACTAGGCACATAGAAAAAAAGAACTCTGACATGGTATGCTTTAAACCAGGGGTGTCAAATCACCTGGCCCTGTGGGCTGGATCATGACTGTCATGATCACAAGCCAGATCCAGACCCACCTTTGGCAGCAGGGTGAACAGCATCAGTATTTTAACACCCACAGATGCTGTGTTGGCTGAGAGAGCTGCTCCCTACGCTGCCGAAATTCCAGGCTCCTCCAGGAGTCCCACAAACTGAATGACACAGCTCTTCAGGCTGGATTTAACCTGTAGGCTATATGTTTGATGCTCCTGCTTTAACTCACTAAAACCCTTCATTCCTGAGCCATTCTCAAGTCAATTTCCAACTAGATTATCCTCCCTGCAGTCTGAGGCTTGGGTCCTGCATCCAGTTCATGATGGCCATTGGATCTTATGAAACTCCATTGACTTCAGTGGGGTGTTTTTTAAGAGTACTGTGGTGAACCCACTGGAGCCAGTTGCAGGATCACAGTGTAAATGTCAGATGCTTTAGAAAGTGTGATTTGTCCATTCTGAATCAACTTCTTCCGCATTGATTAAATCAGTGGCTCCCAACCTCAGGTCACAACCCAAGTGAGGGTCATGCGGGGTCCACCCCTCGCTCCACCCCTCCCGACTGCAGGGCTCTCTTGGCACATGGTCTGTGCAGCTCTTGCCACCGTGGCCCCCTGCAATCCTGGCCCAACCTGGGCTCTGCTGGTACCACCAGGCATGAGTGAGTTGGTGGTGTGGGTTGTGACCCAGATTTAGAGCAAAAAAAGATTGAGAGTCACTGGATTACGTGAAAAATCACATGTTTATAGCTATTACAGCTAAGAGAGAGCTTTTTCATTTGCTGAAATTTGGTAACAATGTGGAAATCTTTTATCTTGCAGTGTATTATGTTCTTATTTCTCTGAATTTTCAATGTGGCATGTTGTAATATATAGAATACTGGTGCTTATGACAGCAATAGCAGGCTTTACCTTGTGATTAAAGGCTATACTTTACTAAAGTATGTGGGCATTTCAACTAAAACAGGTGTGAATCTTTTCCAAATTGAAGATAAAAATTATTCAGTAATTTGGGGATCTATAGGTCTTTAAAGAATAAGCAGTTCCTGCAATATTTCATTAGAACACGATTAAAACTATTAAAATAGTGTTAAGATGGTCTTTGATTAACCACTTGTGGCCAGCTCACTTATTTCTTGGTGAGTACTAAGTCTTTTTGATCTGGGGCTTCATGCTTGAATTCCTATACCCGCTGTAACAGGAACGAACCCCTGGCCCTGTTACTGAAGAGCAGCACGACCCCTTTAGGGGCAGAGTCTTTGTAACAGGGGCAGGCAGCAAAGGAGTTAAGGAACAGCCCTGTAGTCAGGTCAGCTGATGGGGGTGGGGTGGGAAGAGGGCTCAGGCCTGAGCTATATAAGGCCTGGGCTTGAGCCAGGCAAGGATGCTAGCCCTGAGAGTAGCAGAGTGCAGAGCTCCTGACAGCAGCACAGCAGGGGCCTTGAATCTACAGTGGGAAGGAAGGAAGAAGCTCTGCAGGCCTGGAAACATGGAAGAGTTACCTGGGGCCAGAGAGAGACTCGTTATGCAGTCAGGTGGTCTTTATTGTATGTTAATCCTGGTGAGGGTTTGGGTGCTGAGCAGAAGGATGATGTGTTTTGATTTAAGTTACACTGGTGGCTTGGGTTTGGGACTAAAGTGGGGGTTTGGAGATCCCATTAATGTCCTAGGGGCACATGATTACCCTGAGCCCTGCAGAGGGCAGGCTCAAGGCAGAACAGGTGCTGAGTCTGGAACAGGGAGGAACATGGGGACTGGGAGTCCAGAGTAGGGAAGAGCATGGGGCCGCAGAGCCTGGTGTCTGAGAGAGCAAGTTGAGGACTGGGGTAGAGTGCTTACTTAGAGGCCTTGGCTATGGGACCAGCCAGAGTAGCAGGGCAGAAGCCAGAAAGATTAAAACCCCAACAAAAAAAAGAAGGCCTGATGTGGTGTGGAGATGTAGGAACATGTGTCCCACCCAGTTGGTGACACAAAACACTTGTAAGACATGAGACATGGTGTAGGGGTGAAACAGAGCCATGCAATTAGCCCATAAGGTGTTGACCTCCAGCACCTGGGGATCGTTAGTGTAAAATCAGGACAGATGCCCCTCCTCTAACAACAATTTACATCAAGGCATGGAGGGTGAAAGAAGGGTGGACTTCCTTGAGAACAGGGCACAAGAAATTTGCTCAACTTCCAGGGTGTAACAAGGCCCCTGGAGATGGTGCCCTGTTACACCACATACAGATTATTTGGCCCTTTATACTTTAGCCACCATTCACTATCTAGGCTAGTGCACGGTCCATTTAGGGTTGAGGTCCTCCCTTGTACTGGTAGCCTTCTGGTGCCAGTCCTGATTATCAGTGCCAGAGTCATTTGGCTTGTAGAAGCTGGACTGTTCTAGCTGTGCTGGCAGTCAGAGCTTTCCTGTTATTTTGCCCACACCCTGTTAGATCTATAGCTAGTTATCTATTTGTCCCCAGCATAAGGTATTGGTCAGGGATAGGATGCAGAGTGTAAAGCAATGGTATGTCCTACTATGGTCTCTAATAAATATAATATCACATATTTAATATCACATATTTTGTTGTCTGGCCCCTTGGTCTGATGATTCTCTTTTAGGATAATTTATCTGAGAGCTGACCAAGGTCCTGACAAAGATTACTAATTACTGGTAGGCATTTCTACAGTTCTCCTTCCACTAGACAATGAATTGCTCTCTTAATAATCCTTAGACTATATTGGGATGGGCAAAATGGCAGAGGTGTCTGGACTCCATTTCCCAGTAACCACTGCTTGCTCGGCTCCACGAAGACCAGCCAAGCAGGAGATATGTGAGCAGAGCACAGAGCTGCTCTGGGGGCGGGATCTTCAGGTGGTGATAGTGCAGGGCCACAGCAGAGCTATGATCTGCTCCCTGCATACATGATCTGCTCGTGAAACATTTGCTTGTTGTGGGGGCTTGTGGGCAACAGACTGTGGCTCTGCCTTGGCCCTAGCCCCAGCCCCACCAAGATCTCGGGGGTCTCCCTGGCCCCGCCTGCCCATCTTGCTACCACCTGTGGCCCCATCCCAGCTGCCCAGCCATGTACCCTGCCCACATGGGTTCTGTCCCTAGACGTGGGTGCTGGGTGGATGGCCTGGGGTGCCTGGACAGTGGCGGTAGCCAGAAGGCACTGCTACCATAGGGGCTGCTGGGAAATGGAGCCCACCAGGGGTTCAGTCTGGTCTGCAAGCTGGGCTTTGCCTACCCCTGAGCTATATCCGCAAAGGGGGCTTGGTCTGAGCATTGTAGTACCTGTCCATGTCTGACTGGTAAGATCCCCAGCCCAGAGGTAAAGCACCTACCCACCATATGTTATACAAAGGGAGAGGGAAGCATTTAAATGCTGGATGTGCAAAAAACTAGCAGACTAAGTTAAAAGCCACCTGCCCCAGGAATGGGAAAAGCTAAGGAGAGCACTGAATGTTCTGTATGTCTTATACTTTGCCTTTCTCTAGGACTTGAATGCCTTAATGGGGCCAGCTGAGAGGCATCCAGACTTACAAACATGACTCCTCTCCAAGGTTTCTTATAGCAGATAACTAAAGAAAAGGCAGGCATATACACTCCAGAGGAGTAGCTGAGCACCTTCCTCCTCCCCTTTATTCAAGATGCAATTATGGGCAGCCCAGAAGCAGAACTTTAGGCACTGGATCTCTTTTGCTGGTGAAAAATTAAGCACTTCCAAGTGAGGGTTTTAAGGTTCTAAATTTGGCATTTGGGCTTCTAGAAGTGTATTTAGACAGGTACCTAAGCTCTTTTGTAGATAGAGAATCTTTTTTAGTAGACAAGATGATCACTTTACAAATAAGGTCTACATAGCTTGAGAAAGTGCTCTTTTCTAAGCCAATCTGATTTTCCATTCCTTACTGGCTGAAACAGTAATGAGACAAGCTCTTGTGTGTTGTTTTTGCCACTAGCTTGCTGTTGGGCGTGGATGTTCTTCATGGTTCCATTTGAATCTTAGTCATCAGGATCTTCTTCCCCTTCCATACAGAAGTGAGAAATATTTATTCATGGTCATGATATGTTAGGTCCAGACTGATCTCTTCCCTTCAGAGACTAGTAATGAGGGATATCAATTTGCTCCAATTATCATTTTTCAATTAAATGTTATTGGTCATAATGAAATGCTTTTACAATAATTACATGACTTTTTAAAATACTGTTATTATCAATTTTGCAAGTGAAAATTGCCATTTTCTTCATAGCCAAGTCCTTCATCAATTACTCTAATATTGTAAATGAGGATAGTGAACCATAAATACCTATAAATAAATGCATTTGGTTATAATAAACTATACTTCATATTAAAACAGAACTAGGCTTCTGTGTGAGGGATGTACTAATATGCTGCAATCTCTTAATTTTATTCAGACAAGTCCCCTGAATCCAAATTCTCAGTGGCTGCCCTAACTTGCATCCTTATCAGCCATTTCAGATGTACAAAATGACTAGAGCATGGTCAGCCTTAATCACAAAACCCTTATAAACCATGGTCTGTCCTCTACTTCCTTCTGTACACTTTTATTATAACCCCAGATGCCTCAGGGCTGTGACTGCTGTGGATGTGGGGGCTGTTCTGTGCTAGAGAAAGGGTTCTTAAGAGAGAGTATTCATTCCCTTTGGGGCAAAGTGATTACAAAACCATGATAGATTTGGAATAATTTCCTTCCTAAGCATGGTTAGTTTGAGTATTCAAAATAACAGGGACAGCAAAAATTAGAGCCTCTTTGTCCTTTGAAAAGTTGAGATTTCAAATACTTATTCAAACCATAAGAAATTTTGAGAATTCACTTTTGTAAAGCATTTTGAGATTCCTTGCATAATGCCTCTATACATAAGCACATATATTTTTATTATTGTTGTTATCCTAGAGGTGGCATCTTCCACGGGGAAAGAAAAATACAAGTCTCTCTTCTCCTTCCCTTCTTAGGAGAGGGGGTGGTAAATTAGAATTCCAAAGTGTAACAGCAAGTAGAATAGTCCCTTAAAATTCACACTGCCCTCACTAACTGCAACATATGGCTACTGTCTGCATTAGCTGACCATAAGCAAGTGTCTCTCACCTATCTGAAAAGCTTCAGATATGAAATACAAACTTAAGGCAGTCTTTCACATTTTTTAGACTTTGTGGTCATCTTTCTCTTTGTCCCTAGGGTCCCATTCACTCCAAATTCCAGAACAGCCCAGCTGCCATTCGATAAACAGTGCCAGAATACCCCTTGAAAACAATGGGATGTACATATTTGTGTGTGCATGCATGCATGTGCACCTTGAAGCATTTGGTTCACTGTGGTCTCCTGACTGCTCTCTATCATTCTGTATTCACCCAATAACATTAAAGGAAGCTTCTGTCTGTCTTTGGAAAGTATGACCTTACTCCCCCCACCCCCAAGATCAGAAGCACTGTCTTTAGGTCACATGGTGTGAAACTTTAATTGGAAAGGAAAGAGTCACATGTGCACAATAGGAGTATAGTACTCTCTTTAGGATTAGGAGGGAGTCAGTGTATCAGTTTAGCAGGCATTTATACATATGACATCTTAAACTATGTATTTGCACCAGAAGCCTGTAGCGCATAGTGTAGAGCACATTGACTGTGTAGACACAGAATTGTAGAGCACATTGACTCCTCCTGTACACTGTGAAAAGAAGATGACAAATCAAAGTTTTAAATGGACTAAGAAAGAAATACTCAATTATAGCCACTGCTGTTGTGGACCTGGTGCCACTACTGGCTTTGGTGTGAGGTTGTACTTTGCAATCTGTCAAAATAAGCTGTACTGCATGTGTACTGTATATAATTATCTCCTTTGGTTTGGCTTCACAGGCCAGGCTTTGGAAGAAATTCAAATTTATAGTTTTGTTTGATTAAAGTGTTTTAATTAGCTTATTGGCATAGCCATTTGCTTACTGTGTAACTGTTTCCAAGACATTTTATATGCACATTTCTCATAAATGGAAGTGAACATACCAGCACACCGAGGCAGATCTCTTCTTTCTTCCTTCTGTGAGAATTTCAACATTAAAATGCATGTTTTTGCTTTGATATCCTGATCACAGGCCATAACGTTCAGATTGACCATAGCATTTAGAGGACAACATTAGCTGAAGAGATGGTTGGTTTGCTTTTCTTACAAATCACAGCCTTGGTTAGAAGCCCATCTCATATTTTGAATCAGTAGATTGTATTATCAGTGAGAGAATGGATAAGGTGTCTGATAAATAAACATATGGATTTGAGGTAAGAAAGAACATGCTGCCAGACTCGTAATTCTATCAGCTTAGTTTCAGTGAAATTGCACAGGATGTAAGACTGAAAAGAATTGGGTTTGATTTCTTTATAGGAAGAACTTATATTTATTTTTTTCCCGTCTGGTCTTACCCTGGGGAAATTTGGGAATGTTGCCCTTTTTCTTTCCCTCATAAGGTTGTAGTGCAGTAGAGGCCTCTCATGTTATCATGCAGAATCCTTAAAAATGTAGTTGTTCTTATGATCAGGCAGATGCCTCCTATTTCTTCCATAACTAGTAGTCAAGAAACCAATCCTGTATGCTAAATTTTTCATGAACAGAACAGCTCTGCTTGGCATCCAGGTAAATTTTCAGCAGCTTACTAGTAATGTAGGGGACAATTTTTGAACATGCCTTATAGCAGAAGTAATTTGTGGGAGCAAATAAGCTTTCAGGAATCAAGGTAAAATACATCTGAAACAGCATCTAACCATCAATTATGTAATTATCACACATTTTGAGATATTATAAATAATTTCCTATTCACTTGCATGTAATTGTGGGTAACAATATAATTTATTTGATCATTTGAACCCAAAAAGAAATTTCAAGAGCGAAAATGAAACTATGTTTATGGTTTAGTCAGAAAGAGGCATTTTATTTGGAACTGTTAGGAAAGGGAAAGGAAGTATGGCTAAGACATTGTGATTATATTCCCATTTTTTGTTCAAATTTGAAATTTGATAAAACGTTTATATAGACATTTTAAAATTATAAAAATGTTGATCAGTTTGGATTTTAATATACAATGGAAATTTGTCTTGACTCTTTTTTTTATTTGTCTTCAATTTTTGTCATTTGTTTTTCTTCACTTTATTTCTGCTCTGGAGGTAAAATAAATCTCAGTGCAGGCAGTCTGCACAATTCATATTATTCAGTGTACCTAATGTGTTCTTCTGTGTTCTCATCCCATAGACACTATGGTCTCAGTTTGAGGCTGCGTATAGATATTTGGGGAGGTTAGTTGAGTTAAAAATGGCCACCTAATTTAAGGTAAGTTGGGATAGGCAAGGCTAGCAGGGGAGCATTGGGAAGTGGGAGGACAAGCAGGCTTGGGGGTTGGGGATCTGTGGGGTGGTTGGGAGGGCAGGCAGGGTCTACTGAGGGGACTGAGAAATCAGGGGGGCAGGCAATGTCTTCAGGGGGGGTGAGACATGGGTTTGGGGGGAGGGGGCTTAGGGGCTCTCTTCCCTACCTTATTGGCACCAGGAGTTATTTTTAGCCCCCTGACCCCCAAACACACAGCTCTCCCCTGTTAAAACAACCTCCCCCATCCCTTCGCCCACCCTGATTTACTTGCTCAGCTTCTGGCACTGGCAAACACTGGTAAAAGTGGCACCAGGAACAGCTTGCAGGATGAGGGGAAGGGCAGAGAGGCTAAGAATAGCCTGGTGCCAGGAAGGGAGCAGGAAAAATGCACCCCTGGGGCTGGAGCTGGGACTGGCAGTTGTATTTTCCTAGCCCTGGGGCTGCATGGGGAATCATACAGAAGTTTGGACCAGTTATATTGGTCTAAAAATGGTCAGCCTGATCTAAATTGAGTGTACCTTGGAAGTAGGGTTAACTTAGATTGGGTCAGCCATTTTTAGACCAATCTAACTGTACAGTTTGCGCTTAGAACCCCCTAACAAGCGTAAGATCTAGCTAAGTTAGATTGGGTGGCCATTTTTAACCTGGTCTAACCTCCCCATAATCTCTCTGAATGCCTGTACACAGCCTAAGCCCAGCTCTTTTAGCTCAACATTTTGATACCGTGGTCTAAGCTATGGATGGACTCAGTTCAGCCCAGAAGGTTGTCTAAGATGCTTCTCTTTTTAAATTTACTCTGGCTCTTTCTGTATTTATATCTATATATAATTAACTCAAAGCCAAAATTAAAGGTATTAGTCCTTGGACTGTACTATTAGATTGATAAGAACAAGCAAAATTTTATATAGAAAGCATGTTTTCAAAATAGCATTTGAACAGCATAGTATAAGTAAAGACACATTTTTTTGCTATCTTAGGCCCTGACCTTTCTCCTGTCAAATTTATGTGACTTAAAAAGGTACAGAATCAAACCTGAACTGTGTATACCTTAGACCTGATCCAAAACCTGTTGAAATCAGGGGAAAGACTACTGTAGGCTTCAATGGGCTTTAAATTAGGCCCTGTTATACAAAACATTATAGGCAGCATCAGATTATCATCCAGTTCTGGCCAACGTCTAATTAATATGTACATCCTCTGCTGTTTGTGCCCTCATTTGCCCTATGTAAACAACTTCAAATAGCTAATCTCCACTCTTTGTTCAAACAAACAAAGGCCTTTGAAAATAAGTAAATTAATAGCAGGTGAAAGATTGTTTAACAAAGCTGAGGCAAAATGGCTATTTAATTTAAGTACAAGCATTTTCCCTCTAATCTTCTTTAATTCATCGCAGATATTAATTATCATCTGTCACTGGAACACAGATATATTTATTTTTCTGCAAATGCACAGGAACTTACCCTTTGCCTGTATGTAGGAGTTAACAGGGAAGAAGCCCTTTCTCACTTTTCATTATATGTACTGAAAAAAATATGAGAGAACAGATGAGATCATTGAGATTTATATAGGCAGATCTGGCAGCTTTTTCATATTTACTTGGAAATTGTGATAGAGAAATTGAATTTGGTTCTCTAAGAATAAGTTATTTGTTATCAGAGTAAGTATGTGTTGTGGATCAGGCATGGATAAGGTGTTTCTATTACATCTGAGATGGAATATAGTTTACATTGTTCTATACTGTTTTTGCTTTTGGATTATTTAATTTGTTTCTTTTTATGTATATTGTCACAGTTGGCTGTGGCTTGCTTATTAACTCTGTAACATTTTAAGACAAAGAAAGGGCAGTAAAATAAAATAAAAACACGGTCCATATAAATTCATGTAAAATATATCCTCAAGAGATCATTCAAAATGCTGATGCTCTCTCTCCTCTTAAATCTCTCTTGAAGGCCGAATTCCGCCCTTCTGACTATTCAGCATAGCAGACACTAACTAAAAAGTCTTGCCAACAATAAAAATATCACTCTTCATCCTGTAAAGAAAAGCCTGCCTAAACAGATGAGCTTTTTAGGATCCTCTGCAGGATAAAAACCTCTGACTCTGTAAGACCAATGGTAGAAAATTCCTGAATCGGAGATCACCACTGTTACCAGCAGATGTTTGAATTTAGGGACTGTTAGCAAGAGCTCATTTGCTGTGGTACACAGAGAGGTTTTCCATTACTAGAACCTGAGCCATACAGACTTTTAAACATTAATGTAAGCCTACTGCATCACATCAGAAGAGAATAGGAAATCAAGAAATGATCAAATATCCTGTATAGTATAGTCTCTCTGTACCATAACATGCCCAAGAACCTGACTGGTAAGGATCCAGGAACCATGGGGAGACCACAGAAAATGTCTTCTGTTTGCTACCATCCGTTGAATAATCATACCTGAAAATACATACAGAAAGTAAGGCAAGATGGCTACTTTTTAGAAACTTTCTACAAATATACCCTATATTCAAGGGATGCTGCTGTACACCTGGCCTTTTGAAAAGGAAGCATTAACCGTGACCACCACCAGCGATCTCAGTAACTGACTTTACCAAACATGTGGCTTGGAACTGTGGTAGTAATCTGAAACTACAGGTACACATCAGAAATCTGTTTGTGAATTGCATCAGGGTTCAGTTAGTGGCATTGTGGGTTTGGTACTGAAGTGGCTTTTCCTACATCAGCTAACCAAATCGTGTTCCTTTTAGCCATGATAAATAGGCGTGAATCTCAATTTCTACAAAAGTTCCTCTATGCAAAACTTTGCTCGCAAGAATGTTTCAGCAAAATGACGTAAAAGAGATGGCAAAGATAGCAATTCAGAGTTTAGTTTCTAATCAACAGCGAAGTTAGTGATTTTTTTTTTCCTGCCACTATTTGCTTAAAACAACTTGAGAACATAGTTGAAGATTGTTTTGTTATAGTCATGAAATGGCCTGTCTACATGGAATGCCAAATGAGGAGAGTTTAGTCAAAGTCTAAAACAAATTTAAAAATTGCTCGGGTATTTAGTGCAAGACTTCCTGTATCAGCACAGGGACTTTTAAGTTATATTTCTTGTTCTTACCAATAGTCTTCTGAAAGAAAAAAAAAAAAAATCAACAGTGCTGACCTTAAATATAGCAGCATAGTCAAGCTTCTTCAAAATAAATTCCTCAGGTTAAAAGGTATACCACAGAGGCAGCTGGAGTGCAAAGGATACTAAAACCTAGGCATTATGGAAAGGAGTTTCTCCTCTTGTTTACTTAGCTTTGGAAACAGTTTGACAACCTGACAGAGACACACACACTAAGGGCCTTGTTACATGGTAATTTTAGGCAGCTCTTAACCCTTGGATTGGCTGAACATCTGTGAGAGGCTTAAAGCACTAGTTATTCAGCTTAAAGGTATGCCACTCCAGGGCAGGATTATTGCCAGTCTGCCTCATTTTGCTCCTGTTCCATTACGGTGTGGCCACTCTCCACGGTTATTCCACCCAAGCCCAAGTCCTCCAGCATCCCAGGATACACTGTGAGTCAGGGTGGGGAAACCACGGTACAGCAGGGATGGGCATGACACCTCTCTCCCATTGCTCCCACTGGGCAGAGCCAGCTTCACAGCTCTGGAGTGCCTGGTGGCCACATTGTCTCCCTGACTGGCCTGCTGCTCCAGAAGCCCAGGCCAAACTAAGGCTGCAGTGCCTGTGGGTGATGGCAGGCTGGTGCTCACTCCTCCTGTTGACCTGCAGTTGAACCTTCTCCACACTTCTCTGCAGCATGCCCCTTGCCCAGTGCCTGTGCCCCCAGAACCTGGGCACATGCCCTGGTGAGGCCGGGTAGCTGGAGCAGGGCGAAGCTCAGTGGCTGCAGTGCACCAGCCTGAGGCTGGTTCCCACTGACTCTGTGCTCCACCAGGCTGTGTAGGGTCCAGCTGCTGGCTCCCCCTGCCTGGCTCACCTGGCAGCAGCTACGGTTGGCAGGCACCTGAAGCCCCAGCAGCCCCTCTGGCAGCTGGGTGGCTCTGGGCATGAAATGCGGAGCTCAGCACTGCCCATCCAGACTGGGGCTGCACAGAGCAGGCTGGGAGTCTGAGTCACTCACAGCCCAGTGGGGGTGGGAAATCCTGTCCAAATACCTCCCCCCCCACCATGTTCCCAGACCTCTGTTCCGAGTGAGCTCCAGGACTCCAGCGCTGGCTCTTTCCAGCTGGAGCAGTGAGTCTGGGTGGGGTGGGTACAGGGACAAGACTTCCCTTCACCACCAAACCTATGTGGTGGCTGTGAGCATCCCAGCCTCCCTGCCTGCCCTGTGCAGTGCCAAGCCCCGTGCTATGTACCCAGAGCCTCCTAGCTTCTTCAGGGGGTTTAGGGGCTTCAGGTTCCTGCCAACCGCAGCTGCTGCCAGGTGAGCCAAGTGGAGGGAGCCAGCAGCCAAACTCTACACAGCCCAGCAGAGCATGGGGGCAGTGGGAACTAACTTCATGCTGCTGTGCTGCAGCCACTGAGCTCTGCCCTGTTACTGCCACCCAGCCCCACCGCAGTGTAGGTTCCAGTCCGGGGAGCCTGATCCTTTGTTTTCTCTGGAGTTTGCCCCCATGCCACTGCTGGCTGGGCTGCCAGCCGGCTGGGCTGCCAGCCAGCTGGGCACTGCCTGAGCTCTGAGGGCCTGATCCTTTTTGGAGCTCAGGCAGCACCCGGCTGGCTGGCAGCCTGGGGAGAGGTGGCACAGGGTGGCGGGCTCCAGAGGAAAAAAAGATCGTGCCCCTTACAGCTCAAGCAGTGAGCAGGCCCTGCCCCTAGCTCCTAGGTATTCTTCTTTTTTGTTGTTGTTCCCCATTTTTGGTGGTAGCTCATATTGGGTAAATATTTTATTTACTGGTTTGCACTAGCAGAAAGGCTGTTAAATCTTTTCAAAGGAGAGGCGTCTTTCTGTGTTAACTGGGCCATTAAATTAAAAACACAACAATCTGTTATGTGCCACTTATAATAGAAAAACACTTTTGATGTGCCCTTGATATGAAAGCATGGCAAATACTCCATTAAAGCTTTTTACCTTTTCATTTGCCCACTTTTTCTTTCTGTCTTTCACTGCTTCTGACACTCTCCCTCCCTCTTTTCCCCCTCTCCATCTTTTTCTCTCCCCACCTCCCCATCCCTCCCATCCTTTTTTGTTCCTGGAACATTCTGTTTCTTTTACGAGCTAACAAGTTTGATGTGGCCCTGTGTCTCATTCCCTTCCAGGCTTGCAGCTGTTTTGGCAACAGAAGAAAAAATCCCCATAACAAATCAAATAAAAGCCCATTCTGTGAAGAGGAATTGAAAACAGCAGGCCTCAAAGAGGACTGCACATGAGATGCCTTGTTCTGGCTTTCAACACAACTCAAATCAGAAACACATTACCATAATCTGAAACAGCCCACTGCTAACACAAGACAGATGGTGGGTAATAACCCATGCATCATTAATAAATAAATTCCAGCATTAAAGGCTTTACAAAGTATGACAACATTATCTGGGCAAAATTACTGCCCTTCTCCCACCCCCAACATTATTTCACTGTGTTGTGGGTCTTTTTTTTAAGGTTCCATGCTTTTAAAGGAAGTTAAATACAGCGCAAGTTTTAACCAGATGAAACCCATCTTAGTGTAAAAGACGGGTCTGAAACTCCAGAAGGGAAAAATAAAATAGCTGCCAAAATGTAATAGCTCCAATGTACTTCTATTGGATCAGCAAATGGCAATTTATTGCACTGCACTCCACTGGCTCTCTTTGCCCTTTCTGGTACTCCACTATTTCACTACACATTTCAAGCAAGAATTTTGGCATCGTGTCTGCCACAAAGCTGAAGGATATATGTATCATTTCTCAGCTTTCCTTCTGCAAACTATACCATCTGTCTCTCTATCTCTCTCTCTTCTCCGCCCCCCCCCCCCCCCTCCTCTGTCCCTATTTCAGGGACAATATTGGATAAAAAAAATAACTTAATTATAACAAATGTTTGAGAATATAAGAAAATGGACCTTCTACAATGTTACTCATAGTTGATCATTTTGGGAGTATTAGGAATTCAATAATGTGTTACTAAAGACGTTGCTTGGATCTGAATTTGAATTCCAACTCCATGCTTAAAGAGACTGAGGTGTTCTGATTCTGTTGAAGGGATTCTGTTGAAGGTCCGTTAAAGAGGAGACCCATAAAAGACAGGCCTGAGTTGCAACATTTGGCTCTTTATTGGGACTTTACCAAAGTTCTGCAGTGGGAATGTCTGTATGGATCATTTAAAAAGATCTGTACCAAGCAAGGGAGCCTGAATGTATTTGCAGCTTTGTTTCATCAGGTTGTGGCTTAATTGGAGCTCAGAAATCAAGGCAGAATCTTACCTCAATCCTGAATGCTGCTTATGGTTCAGTACTTACACCATTTCCCCTGAATCTGTACTGAAGCTATGCCCCAGCACAATGTTTATGAGCCTTGTACTGTTAGAGGCGATGTGACTATTTCAAATAAAATGTAAAGTTTAGGTCCTGCCCAGCTGTAGACATTAAAAATACTATGGCAATTCTGCACTAGCAAGAATGTTAGACCTCTGGTGCTTTGGCAAAGTTCCAGTTTGGGTAATTGCATTATGCAGTATATACTTTCAACTGGATGCAGTATTTTTCTTTACTTCCTGACCTAAGCTGTAAATGGTTGTGTTGTTAAATATTGTATGACGTTTTGATGGTGAGTGAAATTCTGCACACCCACACACGCACCCCTACACACAATCTTTTAACTATGTTAAAGAGAAACAGACAACTAGACAGCTACAATTTTTCATGGACTTTGTGTTTCTCTGGGATTAACTGTTCTTTATACACGATTGTCCCAGTAGTTGAAGGGACTTGCATACTTCCTCAAGAAGTATGACCTAAGCCATTGCCTTCTAGCAGTAGTTAGCTAAATGACTGAAAGCATCTGTGTTGGTCATAGCCCTACACTTGCTTTTGGACTAAATTTCTTTGTTATTAGAGCGTGCATTATATGGAGCGTCTCCAATCTAGTAAAAGATCAGTAGAAAGTTCACGTAGAGCAGCACATGACTGCATGCTTACTTAGTGTCAGTTCTAATTTAAGTTTGGTGACTAAATGTCTTATCCTATAATGCCTATTAATAAAATCATCACTGCTGTCCTGTTTAATTCCAGGTTCATTAAAAACTGTTAACTTCTATCAAAAAAGCTCTATATTGGTCGAGCACAGCTATCTTAAATCACTTCACCCTGTCTAGGACTAGCTAGGATACTTATACTATAGAATCCTTACATCTGAAGACACCTGGTAGGGAGTTTAGTGAAGAATTGAATATGGAGTTGCCTCCTTCATTGGATCTGCTCACTTTCCAGACCACTGCCTAATCAGGCTGCCACTAGGACTGCATACACCCATTTGAATGATCTGGGAGAATTCTCCCAAATTTGCTTCCCTGGCAGAAAAATTTACCAAGAGATCCCATGAGCAGACATTCAGAAGCTGAACCCCTGAGGAGTTGAGAGTCAAAGTGCTGATGTTGTGCAGCCAGGGGGCCCCTGTAAACATATCCCAACCTACTCTCCAGGTTCCTTCAGTCTTCCTGGAGACAGATGTCAGCAATGCACAAGGCAGTCCTGATCAGTTGACCCAGACTGCTTAGGGTCAGCCTCTGTCTCCGTTCAGCACAATGTGGGGATTGTGAAGGGGTAAGTTCTGCTCCTTGCTTGGCTAGAGCAGTAGAGTCCAGCCTCAGTAACACTGCCTGTGGCCCTGCGATGGGCCCCTGCTACCACTGAAGAGAACTCAAGGCTCTGGCTGCAGCTGCCAGCAGCCAACAGCCATCTTTAAAAGCCAGACCCATTCTGCTTCCTGGCCAGCCAATTTGCTGGCTAGGAGCAGCATGCACAGTGTAGGGGCAGCACACAGTAGCACTCTCTTTGCCACCTTTGCTTCCCCATAGCATGGATGCTCCAGCCCCTGCCCCTGGCAGGGACAACCAGCACCCCAGGTTCCTACTGGCCACCGCGCTGACCCTGTTGGCCTGCCGCATTGACTGCCGGCTGGCCCATGGGCTTCTGGGCTCTCCCACCTCCCTCACATGCAGTGACTGCCTGCCCAGCATCCTGACATGGCTGCCACTACAGATGCCACTGGGACTCTGTCCAGCTGGCTAGACCCTGGCAGGGATGCCAACAATGCACTGCTGGATGACACCACTAGGGCCACCCTTGCCCTCCTAGGCCTCCAGCCCTGTCACCTCTGGGCCTGCCAGGCCAGCCAGGACTGGTGGCTGCACATCATCCAGCACACCTGGGATGAGGAGCAGTGGCTGGAGGCATTGCAAATGACCTAGACCAACTTCTGGGACCTCCTGGAGCAGCCCTCCCACCTAGAGTTTGCCAAGGACAACATCCCCTGGGTCATCATTGCAGTCTGCATTCTGCATAACATCTGCAAGGCCTGGGGAAGATGTTTCATAAGGCCTGGGTGAAGGATGGCTGGCAGTGGGAGCACTAGGTACAGTGCCAGTGACAGTGATGGGCCCCCCATGCCAGGGCCCTGGGTGAGCCACACACCCACCCCTGGGAGCCAGGATACCAGGTACAAGAGGCACTGTCGAACCACCTCCTCCTGCACTCCCTGCTGTAGACCACCTGGACGGCTGCCTGCTGCTCACCAGCCCCCCATACACCCTTGGCACCATGCTCACTGCAGACACATCTCAGAAGAACAAGTTTTTATTCCCTTCACATCAAATAGGCCCCCTTCCCCCTCTCTTGCTGACAAGCAGAGCCCCCTTCCCTACTCCCCCCAACAAGAGAGCCTCTCCACCACCCACCCCCACCCACCAACAATAAAACTCCCTCTGTCCTGCACAAACTATTTACAATATGGTGGTTTGTGTGTATGCCATCCCATGGTGGGGGGCCATGGGGTAGAGGTGCCTAGGAGGCAGAGCCCAGGGACAGGTGGCCAGCACCCCAGCCTTTGGCTGGTCTCCATGTGGATGTGCATACTGTTGTGAATCTAGTGGGTGGGGGGGGGGCTCACCCAGGGGCAACAGTGACCTGGATCTTCTGGCACAAGTGGCTCCCCCTCCAGCAGCCAGTGTCCAGGGCTGGCACACATTCCTGGCCTCACTGCAGGCATCTCTGGCTCTGCACCCATGTGGAGCTAGGGCAAGTGATGGGGCTGGGCCCAGGCTGGAGGGCTGGGTGATAGCTGGTGGAGGCAGTGCTGGACCTCTGCCCAGGCCCATGGAGGTCCTGCTTCTAGGCGGCAGGAAGCTACCAGGGGGCAGGTGGGGCTAGGCAGCGGTCAGCATGAAGGTGACCATGAGGGCCAGGACAGTGTCCAGCACCTGGCAGTCATTCTCTGTGACCTACACTTCCCTGCCCAGGACCATGTTCTGCTCCTGCAGGGCCTCCTTCCCCTCATGCTTCAGGGCCAGGAGCTGTGCCAAGAACTCCTGACCCACCCAGTCCTGTTCCTCCTTGTGGCAATCCCATGTGTCCTTGTGGGCCACATCTCTGCACCAGTGTATATAGTTATCGTCTATTAATAAACTGTTATATTCATTTCACTTTAATTTTGGCATACCTGTGTGTCAATTCTTATAACCAGGCTGGGCTGCCTAACTCAGTAAAAGCTGAGTCAGCCTGGGCTACTCTCATCCCCTTCCAACTACTATAATTTATCTAACTGGAGCCACCCTTCAGTATTCTCATAATTTTCCTTGGCTTCACCCCCTGCAGCTGAGAAGGACATTGCTGCTGGCATCAACACATTCCTTGGTTTGTTAAAGGCCTGTGCCCATCTAGCTGCAGGGGCATGGGTTGCTCAATAAAGTTTTGCCCTGTGTCCTGACTCCCTGCATGCTGCAGAGTGGGGGGGGAACCCAGGGGCCAGGGCAGTGTGGCCAAACCAGGCAGGGCAGGAGGGCAGGGCAGGAGGGCAGGGGCAGGGGCTAGGGCATGAAGGGCCTTTCCCTCATGTGTAGGGCTTACCACAGCTGGTGATGATGGTGACAATGGTGTGTGGCTCCGGATGGACTCATCAGATGACAAGGAGCAACGTGCGGGCACCTGGGCAAACACCCCCCACTGCTCTGGGGAGGAGATGGTGCTGCTGGTGGCTGGTAGCGACATGGATGGATGTGCCTCATGGTTAGGGCTAAGGCTGCAGAGCTGTTGGGACAGGCACTGGTCTGGGCCCCCCAAGCTGCTGGTGGAGGCTGTAGGCAGGGAGTTTGACAAGACAGACTCCTGGTACCCTGAGGACACAGCACCACAGGTGCCAGGCCAAGGAAGTGGCTCAGGCAGGCTCCCCTTGCTGCTGTACACAGCATAGCTGTAGCCTGGGTCCCAGGGCATGAGGATTTCTGTCAGTTGTTGCATAAAGGGCAAGGTCTTGTGGGCACCCCCTGACAGATGGTTGTGGTTGGAGACAGAAACCCACTGTGCCCTCAAGGCTTTGATCTTTATGTGGCACTAATGCATTGACCAGTCATGCCCATGCTCTTGCATCTGGCCTGGCAGCCCCTCATAGACATCAGCATTGGAGCCCTCCAGCATGAACTGGCACTGCACTTCTAACATGCCCCACACTGTCGTGAGATTGCCAGTCTTCTCCATGGACCATTTGGGGTCCTGGGCTTTGGGCAATTGTGTTGCCAATTATGAGGCTACTGAGGCTCTTGCACCAGCTCTCTAGGCTTCTACATAGCTATCTGTGTGCTGCTGGGCCTTGGCAGCTGCCTGCAGCATCCAGCTCAGTGGCATGTCATGGGACTGGCAGCTGTGTATCAAGGTGGTGCCCCACAGCACCTGCAGGTGCTGGGCAGGCTGTTGGGGATGGGCTGTGGGCAGCTGAAGCTGTCCCCAGTGGCCAAGAGCTGCCAGGAGCTGGGCCTGGGTGCTGGCAGGCCTGGCAGGAGCCAGAACCAATCTGCAGGTTGGATGGTGCGGGCTTGGCAGGCAACTGGCACTGTGGTGCCAGGCAGTGATGCCAGGGTGCAGGCAGGCTGGTGCAGTGAGCCTGTTGCTTGCCCAGGGGGTCACAGGAGCCTGGAGTGGCCTCAGGTTGCCTGCATTCTCAAACGGTCTACAGGTTTTTAAGGGCTGCTGGGGCATGGGACTGGGGCAGGCATAGAGGCAGCCCATTCCAAGGGCAGGAGAGGCTCCTAGGCCAGAGCCCTGGGGGCTAGCATCAAGCTGGCCCCCTAGACGTGGGGCTGACCATGAGCAAATCTGCTCCTGGGTGGTGTCTGCATGTACATTACTACACTGTAAGGACTCATGAATAAATTTGCTACTTGCATTTTCAGGTAGCAAATTTACTCATGAGTAGCATCATTTACTGTGCAGTAAGTGTGAGTACATGTGCATACGTGTAGATGTGTGCACTTACTGCATAGTAAACTATCGTACTTTGCAGTAAAGCATCTTGTGTAAATGCACCCACTGTCTCCGGGGGGCACCATGGACTGCTGGAAGTCTGTTGTGCTTCTCTCAGAAGAGAACATATACAGACACTCATTCTCCCAGGAGATTCCTGAGAGTGATTTAACCCTGGTTATTCCTAGGTTATTCTTCTGAATGTCTGTATGTAGCCCAGGTTTCTTTCTCTGTAGGTGTTAATCAGCTGAAAGCAGTAATCTTAAGATATTAGTCCTGATAAATCATGGTTACTTAGAAAGGATTTAAAAGAGGTTACAAACTTTGATTGCTTACATTTTGTACTGGAAATATTGGTTCAATTAATTGAACACCTAACTTTGTTATGTGAGTTCATAAAATATTATTTCAATGTTAGCTACTGTCTTAGGTAAAACTAAACTACCGCTTAAAAACTAAATGGGGGGTGAGGTGGGGGGAGGGAGTCCTAGTCACTTTTTATTTTTCATTTGAGAAAATGGCCACAGGAAGGACAACCCCTGTGGATGATTGAACATCAGTACCTGGAGCTTTATTTGCATAAATAGCTTGTTGTATTGTGCATAGGAGTTGAATAAAAGTTGATGATTTGAATAGCCAGCACTGCATTGGCAGATAACTCCAAGAAAGAAGTAAAGCTGAAGAGATTTCATTAGACTTTCAAAGAGAAAATCTTGGGTAGTTTGGATTAATAGCTTCCATCAAGATATTTTGACTGGCTTGAGACTTAAACCCCCCCAGCCTTGTACCAACTATGGAAAAGGTTTAAGACTGGAAGCTTTTCAATTCTGTGGTATTAATTTCATTACAACAAATGTCAGGTTGTCATTACCAGGAAAGAACTAACTGAAAAAAGCTCTCCAAAAAAACCTGAATATGTGTCCAAACTACCTCATGTAAGCAAATATTGTACAATATTTATTGAACAGATTTCATTTGCCTGATGTGTCATAATTACTACTAATAAATGTATAATAGTTTTACAGCTGCTGCTGGGAGATACACTGTCATTTCAGATGTGTCAGTCTCATTGCTGATGTTCTAAAATAGTGAGAAGTACTCTTTAAAAAAATTGCACTACAGTTTCATTTTATTGGCTGGAATTTATGATACAATTCCCCAGTAGCCTCACACTTTCTGCACTTTGGATTTCTGACTATTTTGCAAGAGAGTATGTAGTAACTCTTCTTGTTTTCCAGCACAGAACTCTTCCGCAGGAATTCTCACTTCAGTTATTTGCTTGGTACTGAAATTGTTGCTTTCATGTTTGTGTCGCTATTTTTGGCCATGTTATTCCTTGGGCAATCCAGTGGCTATGTCACAATGGCCAAGAAAATTCCTTATAGGTAATGCTATAAAGCCCTAGTTCAGCAAAACTTAGCAAATACTTAACTTTAATTTTTAAAAGTGACAATTGTGGCAAATCCCACTCTTGGATTTAAGTATCCATTTAAGAGTTTTGGTGGATCAGAACTGGAAGGAGCAGGGAGACTGCTTCATGTTCTTACCACTAAATTCAGGCAAAGAACTTATCTGACAATTTTTTACTCTAATTTAGTTCCCGAGTTTTGAACGTCTGCTAAATCACAAAAGGTCCAATTCTGTAACATTTCTTTACATACCAAGTACTCAAACAAGGAGTTCCACTAAATTAAAAATTGCATATTTAGGCTCATTGATTTTTCTGAGCAAATTATTATTAACCAAGTACAATATCCATAACTCCAATCAAGATTTGTGTTTCGTGATGTACTAACAGTGAAAGAGATAACACATGCTCCAAAGGACTAACAATTGATTCCCCTGCCATTGAAAGAAGAAGCTCAGTGTCAGAAGAAATAGAGTTCTAGAGACAATTCCTCATCTCAATTTCTTTCCATATTCATGAGGCCTAGTTTTTGTAAAGCTGCATATACTGCTGTGGGTAAGTTCTACTATCTACCCGTGGCAGTATTTCCCTGAATAGTGTAATAACTTGATATTCTCTGCTTAGTCTAATCTGCTGGCATTTGCCTGGCATTTTGGCAGATGCATAGACCCAAACAGGGTTGTCAGCCTGAACCATAAAGTAGGGCCTTAGAGATTTCACCTTGACTTTGCAAACATAATTAATGTTGGACTTGATCAGTAGAAATCTGGAGATACTGGCTTTAAACCAAAACCCCCCCAAAAAAGAAACAAAAGAGGAAACACCTTTGTATCAATGTGTGAGATGGACAGTCTCAGCAGCCTGTCTCTGCCTCATTAATTCTTACCAGTCATCCTGTCCCCACAACAACAAAAATATAACAAATACTAAGGAACTGTTCAATTTGTGTCAGTCCATTATTTACTTATGTTTCCAGTGAAATGTTTTGGTTGCTGTGCTTGGGAATAAAATACCGTATTTTCTCACATACAACTTGCACCTCCGCCCCACCCCCCAAATGATCTCTCCAAAATTGGGTGGTGGGTTTTAAACGAGAAAGCTATTTTCTTTGCTGGAAAAGGAGCAGTCCTAGGGACCACATGTGTGCTATGTAGCTACCAGGATGGCTGCTGTTTGTGTCTGGTTTAGTAAACTGAAGGTGTAAAGTCTTGTTTTAATCCTCTCACAGCCATATCTATTAGCTGAGCAGTGTAGCCCAAAGCAGCAAGTGACCTGTTGGCAATATCTTGATGAGACTTGTTATGTGAAAACAACACTTTATTTACAGAAACTTCTATAAAGAACTATTTATAGTAAACAAGTAACAGTCTTGGTACTGCCCTTTGTAAGGCCTAACCTTGTATTACACAGAGTGAGTTCTCCTGAAAATATAGGCTAGGAACAGATGTTGCCAAATGAAGCAGATCAGCTGTACCAGGATACGTCTCAGCCCATTGTGAGTCAATGGGTGACATTTAGAGACATCCCCTGGTAATCTATGGGATTTCATGTTCTTTTCAAGAGGTGAACCCCAACTTTCTTTCCTTCTAGAGTTGTGCCATGGAGACCTAGGGGTATATCTCTGGAAGTAGGAAAACCCAGGACACTCCAGTGCAATATGTGGTCCTGGGGTTGAAGTTGCCAATCAACTGATTGGTGGCTCCAGCCCCAGGATTACACTGGAGTGTTCTAGTTTTCCCTGCTTCCAGAGGTAAGCCCCTGGGATCTCTGGGGCATGTCTCTGGAAGTGGGGAATCACGACCTTCCCTGCTTCCAGAGGTGCACTCTGGAGATTGCTGAGGGTGCATCTCTAGAAGCAGGGAAAGCCAAGTGGTCACTCCCTGTATTTGAGGGGCATGATACTGAACAGGACTAGGTCCCTCAAGGCCAGAAAGTGTCTGCCCAGGGCAATGAAAGAATGTGCATGCCCTCCCTCCATAAAGTAAATAGATGTCTGGCACAGTAAAGGGGCACAATATTTTTACTACCTTTTGACACACCCATATTGTGGCACAACAAAAGGTATGAATATCTAATTTTCTGTCTTTTTCTGCTACCATAAAAATGGCATATGGACACACAAAGGCAATGAAGGGCAATGTCTGTTTCTCCCCCTACCATGTTCAAGAAGTGTGGCATTGTAGGAGACAGTTTGCCACATTAGGAAGTTTCTGATACCACACTTTCTGGAAACTCTGTATTTTCAGGAGGATTTAATATTACACAGTCAGTCATGACTCTCTTTTCTACATTCTGTCTTCCAAAAACAAAGTAAGTTTTATTTGGGGTGTGTTGCATGAGAGAAAATACGGTAATCCCCTAATGGCAAAGATAAATATGAGGAAAAAACAATTTGCATAAGTGGGGAAAAGTCTTAAAGTGGGTCTTTTGCACTGATGTGTTTTATGGCAATGTTCTATAAAAAAGACAAGCCTGTGTATATAGAGATTGTTAGCTTATGAGCCTCCTCTGCTGGCATATAAGAATATGTAAGCTCAATAAAGTTCCTAAGTTCATAGGGTCAATAAAGTTGTTGTTATGCACTGAGATCACCTCTTAACAGGGTGGATCTCACCAAATATTAATGACTGGATCCATGGGGATAGCTATTTAAAACACATTTCCCTCTAACATATCCAAAGTAGACTCAAATCTATGTCTTTGGTAGTATCTGGTTATGGTTTACAAGTACATCTGGAAATCCTTAGACAGTGCCAAAAGTTAAGTTGATATTTTTAACTTGGAGTACAGATCTTCCTATGTTTATGTGTTCATTCAAAGTACTGATCCTAATGGATAATATGAAAATAAGTATTGTGTATATATTTGGCCTAATATGTTTAATGTAGTATTTTGACTAACGTATATCAATGATGTTCCTGTAATTTGCCAGTCCTTTTCCTAAAAAAAATTATCATTTTTTCTTGTCATGGTATGGTAGGCACCATATTGGAGCAGCATTATATATCTTACAAGTTTTATATAGCTATAAGGATCATTCTGAATCTTTGAGATACATGTGTGTGAGGTTTTTCTGTACTGGAAGCTTTATATTTACAAATACAGTTATTCCAGCTTGGGCAGGCAAATCAAGTATTAAGGTTGCTGAATCCTAACATGTACCATATTTATCTGAATCCAAGAAGACTCTGAATTTAAGACCTCCTCACGAATAATTACATTCTATACATGGAAAATTTAAAAATGTGTTATATTTTTACATGTATAGAATCAAACTATTGGAGGGTTGTCTTAAATCCTGCTGCAGTAGGGAAATCAGTGGCAGGGGGCTTGGCATTGGTGGAGCAGGAAGTAGGAAGGTATAAGCGGGGCAGGCGATAGGACAAATGATAGTGGGGTCAAACAATCTAACCCCCTTTCCCTTGCCACCTGTCTCCTCACCCAGTTGCCCCCCACTATCTCCCCCACAATTGGCAGATTGTGCCTCCCCCCTGTGCCCTCCCCCTCTACCACTTACCCTGTGGCTCCAGCAGGGGTTCAGTCTTGTTCCAACCTGGAGCATGGAGCATGTGATTGCTCCATCTGCAGTCCAGCTGATTAAAAGCTGTTGTGTTGGGAGAGCAGATGGGGTTGGGGTTGAGGGCAGAGGTAGTTGGGGAAAGGGGGGTTAGCAGTAGCTGTGGCTCCAGCCCCAGCCCCAACCCCAACCCCCAAATCAGGGCCAGAGCCACAGCAGCTACCTTCCCTTCTCCCCTTCGCCCACACCTTGAACTGGAATCCAAGACAAGAGGCTTGTTGTCACTGTTGCTGTTGAGCAAACTATTCGTTACCTGTATATCATTGCCCCAACTTGCAGATCATTAATATTCAGCTGAGACATTGATCATATGTTGCTGATAGGAATAAACAGATATTGATATTTTGGGTTCTAGAAATGCAGTAGAAGAAGGAGAATGATGAAAGAAAGTATAAATACTTTACTGTACAAGGAAGGTGAGAAAATAATGGAAGACAGAAAAGGCAGAATTATACAGTGCCTTTTTTGCTTCAATCTTTAAAAAAAGTTAACTGTGAACAGATATTTAACACAATTCCTTTTAAACAGATGATAGGAGCACAGGCCAGAGTATGAAAACAGCTTAAGGAATATTTAGATAAGTTAAATGTTGTCAGGGTGGCATTGCCTGATTAAATTCTTCTAGTTTCTTAAGAATTGAAGGGTAAAGCAGTCTCATTAATTATTTTTGCAGACTCAGAGAGGAGGAAGGAGGACAGATACCTGGAGAAGATCAAACAAGGGAAAATGGAGGACTTAGTTTATTATAGACCATTCAGCCGTTGGTACCCAGAAAGACACTGGAAGAAATAATTAAACAGTCACTGTCATAGTATGTTGAGGAAAATAAAGTGATAAGAAATATTATATTCATGAAGAACAAATCATGTCAAACCCATCTAATTTTTTCATTGTTGGGGTAAATTGTCTAAGATGAGGGCCAAGCAACAGAGCTGATATATCATGATTTTAATAATCTTTTCAGCATAGTCACTCATCACATTTTTCATGAGTAAACTAGGAAATATGTTTTAGGTGACATTAAGGTGGGTACACAATTGAAAAACTGCACTTAAAATGTAGATATGATAAAGGAGGGGTAAGTATTATGGGAAATAGATCTTGGGATTTTAGTGGATCACAAACAGAATATGCGTTAACAATATGATGTTTCAAATACAGCAAGTGTCATTTTGATCTTCATTAACAGGAATGCCATATGTAAGAAATGGAAGGTAATTATTCATATCCAAATGGCCCCAGTAGAGTGTCACCTGGACTACCTGAGGAAAGATATGTTGGAGAAGAATGAGATAAAGATGAATTAGAAGGAGTCCAAAGGAGACCAACTGAAATGAAAAGGTATAGAAAAAATTATATATGAGAAAAGGTTGAGGAAAAACTGAGTTTGTGTAGTGAAGGAAAGAGAAGACTGAGGGGGGAAATGAAAATGATCCTTGAATACATAAAAAAACTGTTATAAATAGGTTGGTGATGAATTAGTTTGCATATCCACTGGGGATAGGAAAGGGAGAATTAGGTTGATATTAGGGAAACCTTTTTAACTATGAGGATAATTAAGCTCTGGAACCTATGACCTAGGCAAGCAGCATGATTTCTGTTATTGCAAAGTTTTTAAAAGAGATAAGATGAACATCTGTCATGGATAATCTAGATATATATAATTTTGCTTTGGAGAAGAGGAATGGACTTGCTAAGCTCATGACCTCCATATGTGAGGTTCTAGGCCTACACTTGTAGAATTTATATGATATTTTTTAATATTCTGGGTTCAGAATAAACCTTTTGTCCACTCGTTCACTTCCTCCTCAAGCTCCAGTGCATTCAATGCATCAACAACAAACAGGCCCTTAACAATCTTACTTCTTCTCCCTCTTCAGCAGCCTAGAAAGTTCCTCAGTTCCTTGTGCAAATGAATAAAAATATCCTTTAATTTTAACATGGCCTGGTGCCTGTAGGATCCACAGATAACTGTTTAATATACATCATGACTGTTTTCTAGTTTTATTACTGCAAAACATAGGTCTTGTAGTTGAGGAAGTTGGAGAAGTCCACTCACTGAAAACTAGGGCTGTGCGAAGCTTTGGTCACTGATTTGATTCAGAGGAGATTCAGCCTGATTCAGCAGCCATATCTCTAAATCTGAATCAAATCAGGAGACCCATTATTGTCTCTGAATTGAATTGGAAGCCTCTGATTTGATTCGGAGAGATTCAGAGAGATTCAATGATTCGGACATAGACACAGCTTTATATGTTTTATCCACATACCTCAAGGTACCAGGTAGTTCATGAACTCTGAGATGGTGGGGAGGATGGACTGTCCCATGGGAGCGTGGGGGGGTCCCTAGCGTGCTCAGTGGTGGACCTTGAAGTGGACCAGAAGCCCACTCTGCCCCCTGGTTTGGCAATGGGTACCTCCAGGGCCTGCGGGGGGCACCCAGCAGTCCTCCTGTGGCCGAATGCCAAGCTGGGAGGGGACACTGGTGGGGAAATACTTCTGCTCCACTTCTGGCTCCATCACCAAGCATGCAGGAAGCCCCCCCATGCTCCTGTGGGGTGCACACCATCTCAGCATTCACGAGCTGTGCCTTGAGGTTCTGAGCCTCCTGAGAAGGTGCTTTACATATCTGGAAATACAGAGGGTTTATATACAAGAACCTGAAGGGATTTTGGGGCCATTGGATTTCATGTTCAAAGGATTTTGTTTTTGCAAATGTTTAATTAGCCAACTATTTCTAGACAAGTAGGCTCCCTGAATACTCTGAATCTGGGTTCATCTTTCAGGATCCTCCATTCCAACTCCCCTCCCCACCCCCCGAAAAAAAAACAAAAACCCAACCCAGGAGATAAATGGAACTGAATTCAAGCATGGTTTGCAACATGGAAAACTCAGGAGGAATACTATTCGAGTATTTTATTTCAGAACCTCACCTAGTGCTGTCTTCAGATACACAACTGTATAGATCTGACAGTTGTTTTTTCCTTTAATTGCCTATCTAAGTTTGTCATAACTTTCAGAAGGCCTCTAAATACCTCAGTTGAGGGTCAGACATTGGATTTAATTCAGGGTACCAAGATATATTAAAAAGAAAAATACTCAAGATATGTCTGTAGAAAAATAAGGAATGCAGCAGCAACTACAACAAGACTAAAAACAAGGTTCTGTGTGGTGCTGTCTTTAACTCGATAGCTGTGATCCAGGTGATAAGTGGGTAGACATTTCAGAGTTGTGATGACTGAAGAACTCTATAAACCTACAAGTTTGTAGACCTCTTTAGACCAGAGTCTAAAAGGATAATAGTACATAAAGTAAGAATTAGTACAACCAGAAAAAATAAAATACAAAAAGTCAGTCTTAAGTAGGTACTGTGCTACTTAAAAAAAAAAATAAAGTCCCAAGGCAGTATGTTTTAAGACTAGGAGATGTCACTCTTGAGTTTAACCAAGGGACCAATTCATGCCTGAAGAAGGAAGTTTTTGTGCAAGTGTCTGTATTTAAATAAAAAGGGGGTGGGGAGGGGAGAGAGAGAGAGAGAGTCGGTAACTGATTGACTGACAATATAAGACAAATGCAAAATGGGAAATGACTGACTAGACTGCAGCTCTGTGTGTGGGGGAAGGAGAGATCTTGGGGTTATCATGTATATAGAAGGTAAATATATGTCAATAATGTAATATTGCAAAAAATCCATAATGCCAGGATATATTAAATGTAGTGTCATGTGAAATCACAGGAAGTGCTTCATAGCTATATCGACACTGGGGAAACCTCACTTGGGGTCCTGTGTCCAGTTATGGGCACCAGGTTTTAAGAAAAATGTGGACAAGTTTGGGAGAGCAGCAGCAGCGAGCAACAGGAATGCAGGGAAACATGACGTGCAAGGAAAGAATGAAATAATTGGGATGATTAATTCTAGAGAAGATTGTGGGGGATTTTTAACTGTCTTCAAATAAGAGAACTGTTGTTACAATGAGGATGGCAATCCATTGTTCTCTTTGCCCACAGGGGACAGGATAAGAAGTAATGAGTTTAAAGTACAAGTGGGGAGATTTAAGTTAGCTATTCAGATCTTCGTATGTCTGAGAATGGTTAAATGCTGGAACCAATTACCTAGAAAGGTTGTGGACTCTCCATCACTGAAAGTATTAAAGTGCAGGTAAGTCAACCATTTGTTTGACCTGGTTCAGATAGAGAACATCCTGCCTAAAGCAGGGGTTTGGACTAAATGCTCTCCTGAAGTTGCTGTTTTTCTGTGAATCTTGTCTGGTAGTGGTGGTGGTGTTTTGACAATGAAGATTTATTGTTAGACTTGAAAATACTTATAGACAATGACTGTTTCAACATGGTAGTAATGGCACAACAAAATGGGGAATATTATTAGCAGTAATATTGCTTAGCTTGTCCACATATGAATTTCACCATTTTTGGTAGACCTTTTCTTCAGTGGAAAAACAGGTATAAAATTTAAATTTTTTTAATTTAAGAAATTTAAGGTGATGCTGCCAAATGTTTTATAAAACTTGTATTCTATTTATATGATATAGGACATTTGAGTTACGTTTCAGTAGATTTGGGATGCCAGGTAACCAAACAGACATAATTTAGGGCTTTATTAGGGCCTTTTCTTTATTTACGACCTTTTTACACATTAAACTATGAGCCTCGCAAATGCTGATTGGCTTAGTGCTGGCTTGTAGTCAGACCTTCAGTGTGAGCTTCAGGCTCATGGAGAGTGAAATCATGTCTACACAAAGAACTTCGTTAACCTTCTGTGGAGTGTCCCACCAGCATACCTAATCCTTGAAGGTAGTGCTGTGAAAGGACAAACACAGAGCAGACTATCAAATAAAGAGAGTGATCTGAATACAAAAGACAGGACAGGGACAGATAGGAGGGGTAGGGCAAGTGCTGAGAGAGGCAAACTAGTAGTAAATCTGATAAAGTGAGCTTGGGACCACTAAAGCTTATACATCTTTGATTTAGTTAGTCCAGGGGTGGGGAAAATATAGCCTGTGGGCCAGATCTGGCTGTCAGGCACTTTCATCTGGCTGCGGGTATCCACCAACTAATTGTACCTCACCCTGCCCTTCTGCCCACAAGGGTGGGAGTGAGGTACCCACATATACACACACCCGCCAACATACCCTATTGTGCCTCACTCCCACCCTTGTGCACAGAAGGGCCTGGCCCAGCCAGCAGCAGCTTCTAGGCAGGGGTGCTGATGCCCCTGATGCACCTGCCAGGAGACCTACTTGGCTACTCTGGTGCCATGCTTGCTCCAGGCACCAGGTAGGGAAGTGGCAGGGGCAGGACCAGGGGGGAGGAGTTGCAGCTGGGTGGGAGCATGAAGCATGGAGCTAGAGATGGCTCTGGGCATGAGTGCCCTGAATGCCCCCATCTGCTGCTGCTGCAGCCAGCAGGGGCTTTGTGCCATGGGGGTGGGGGAATATATGGGCATCCCCCACACCCCCACCCTCCCTTACACCCCACAAATGCCACATCCCACACCCTGTGTGCACAACCCTCCCAATATACACCCCCCCAACATGCCCTATTGCCCCCCCACAGCCACACCCTGTCACAACCTCCCACACCCCTCCATATACACACACACACCCCAACCACACCCCACACACAATAAATAAGAGTAAGACTTTATTTTTGAGCTAGTATGTAATCATCTCTATACACTATGCAAACACAGATCATAACAAAAATATTTTTGTAAGAAAATTAAAATATGTTATAGAAGGTGCTTGACTTTTAATATATAATTGGGGTTTTTTCCAGTTCCAAAATGGCAACCCTCCCCTCCCAAAAGGAATGTTTCTGGGGGGAAAGGGCTTCCTATCCCAAAATGGTGACCAAGGGCAGAGCACTTGTTAAGGGGCCAGGCCACCCCTGCAGCCCTTGACAGCTCACCAAAACTCATTAAGTGGCCCTCCAGCTTACATAATTGCCTGCCCCTGAGTTAGTCTATAAGGTTCCTCTCTACTCTGCCTTCTGCCTAACTTCAGACTAACATGGCTAATTACCTTTTTCTGATCAGATAAGAATATAGTTTAGTTTCCATATCCTTTTAATTTTTGGCCCCTCTGTGAGAAGGCTGTTTAATAAAACTTGTGGTGTGGAAACTAAGCAGCAGTATGAGAGAGTTAATCCACTCGTGTCCAAATGAGCCATGAAAAATCGGCAAAATTGGTAATAACTTTTATTGGGCTCAATTTGAATGAATTAAAAGTTAGCTGTCTTCAGAGTTTATCAGTCTTAGTCTTATTCTTACTTGATGAATTTGTTCTAATGCACAGGTAGCAATGACTTCTAGTTTTCAAACTTACCTCTGACTTGAAGGAAATTATAAAATTGAACAGCGTTAGGTAAGGAAAGAGAATTAAAAAAAACCCTGTTATGTGAGGTACTTAGGAAAATTTTACAACTTGTTGGAGATTTTACATTGATGGAGATTTCAAAACCTCTCTAGATAGCCTCTTTCAAGGCTTAACCGTGTTACTAGTTGGAAAATTGTTCTAAAATCTAGTCTACATTTATTTGTGACATCTTAAGGCTTACATCTTGTTCTGTTCATCTCAATTAGATTGGAGTGCAGTTTGTGTTGGAACTCAAGAACCCATTCACAAAACATTGCACTCCTGAAAGAGATTTTTTCCTGTGAACTAGAGACTGAAAAGCTGGACTAATTTTGCAGGAATTCTACCTCAGGGAAAACAAGAAAGCAACCCTCTCAAAATAAGGTTTTGCCTACTCTGAGTAGTGGAGGCAGATCTGACTCTCCTTATTGTAAGCTCTTCAGTGCAAGAACCATGCTATTATTTGTTAAGTTTATGGTTCTTTATAAATGTTAATGAATGCTAATAACTTGTTATAGCAACTGAGACATCATTTCAAGTGCAAAAGGAGAAAAGAATTGGGAATGAAGACCTCCAATATTTCATGCTGGAGGGCTCTAGTATTTATTTTTAATAGAATAGTTGGCAAAGATAGCACATCAGGAATTAGTATTAGAAGAATGCATTAACTGTGGTGAAGAAGTTACAAAGTGGTCTGAGACAAGGAATATCAAATTAGATTTTTAAATCAAGATTTAAAACTTAAAAAATAAGCTGTGTGATCAGAGGACCATAACTGATTGGGAAATGCGGGGTGTCCAGGGAGAGCAGAACTATTCTCATTTATAATTTGGCAGGGAAAGCTCCTCTGGCCATCCCGAGTTTCAAGGATGGAAGATCAGTATGGCCAGACTGTTCTGCCTGAATGACACTGGGAATAAATAGCATTCCTGGCTCCCAGTAGGGCTTAAGAGAAACAGCTGGGCAAAGTACCTTCACTAGGATTCATTTTATGCCAGTTGTAGCCGAGAATAGCTGAAGATGTGTGTCTTCATTTGTTCTTGTTAATGTTGCATTTGAAATGGAAGGAAGATCTAAGAAGGAATATTTCATCTTTGAAGCTAAAGTTTTTAGAAGATGAACATCCATTGTAATACTGAAAGATCACTGATGGTCACTTCTTTGTCTCCCTAACTTGCATGGGCTGAGTTATTTCTTCTGCCTAGAGCCCTTTCAACCTTTTGATTTTGCCCTGAACCCTCTTTTGGGTTTCTCTGTCAAACAGCTTATTCAATAAATGATATTCCCTAACTGTGCTGAAAGGCCTAGGTATCTTCCTTTACTTTCAATAGCACCTTGATCTCACTTTCTCTGCTTCTAATCTACATTCAGACTCTCACATTCTATTGTGGTGGTGCTAGGCCACTACACTGGGACCACAAAAATAACTCCCTTAGTCTTATTTGGTGCCATATCTCCCATCTTAACTTTTCCTTTGAACAATGCACTTGGCTTACCATGGCACTGAATGTACTTCTGGGATATGACTATGACTGCATTGCATATAATCAAGCACCAGTACTGAAAGTATAGCTTTGTTCTTCTGTGGCCAACCATACACAGAGTCAGGGTAGGTTTGACAATATCACTTATCCCCACTGTCATTACCGACTCCCCCGCAAACATGTCTGATTTAAGTAACTTCTAAATGGGTTACTTTTTTAATACTGTGCACTTTTTAATACCAGAGAAATCCCCACAGATAAAGCATTTATCCCACAAACAAATGTAGAGGCTATTGAGGATTTCCTTTTTTGCAAACCACTTCTTATCATGCACAGGCACATGGCCTCAGAGAGTGATCTGATCAGACCCTAAAACAGATGCTAAGGAAATTTGTTGAAAATGAACAGAGAGATTGGGGTGAATTATTGCCCTATCTGCAACTGCCTGCAGCAAAGTTCCATGAACCTTTATAGATTATTTATTATTTGAATGGTTGCATGGGAGATTATTATACTGGAAAGCATTCAACTGTATAGAGTAAAAAATTGTGTAGCTAGGAAAGGAATCGAATTGTCTGACAGAAACCTAAGAAACCAATCATGAAAGGTAAGACCATTCAGAATTAAGATTGGTGCTGCATCCTTAACTCACTTCTTTGTGCCCAGGTATTGTTGCTTGTACAGTATGTAGTACAAAATCATTGGCACCAAAATTGGAGTTAATCTGAAGGAACAATATACTGAAAGTATACACTGGAGTTCTGTGTGCAAGTTGTAAGTTGTCTATGCATCCAGTTACTATGATTGTGTGTGCCTTGAAAGCCATTTAAATAAATAATGGGTATATGTACAAGAGCAGTATTTGCTTGTGTAAATGGGCTTAACATATTGGATAATATATTTGAACTCATAGACGACTGGTAGGGGATGCACAGAGGTGCACATGCCCCCCCAATGAGGCTGGTGCCCCCCTGACAGCCGACACTGATGCTGTCGGTAGGGTGGGTGCCCCGCTGACAGGGTCAGTGGCTTCTGCAAGTGCCCCCAGATTCAGGAGGCACCAGTCACTCATGTTTTAACTTAATCCACTACTACTTTAAAAAATTCTCCTTAACTAACCTTGATTTTATCACCAGATGCCAACATTTCCAGATTTCTGAGAGTCCCAGCATATGCACTGAAATGTACTCTGACTTACCTGAGAGAATAAAATGCCCACTGGATATCAGCACAACTTAATGTCTCTGTCTCACCCATTTTCCTAATTTCCTAATATTGCCAATTACCATACCCACTACCTTAGAATATCATTTTGAAAAATCACCTTTCCATGTTTTAACAGATGGATTATTGATATGATAGACCATATTGAGGGCTGCAGTCCCATGATATTCAATCATGTGACTCTATTTGTGAGTTCTTAATCTTGAATTGACTAGGACTGCTGTAGCATTATGAGTACATTTAGACTTTTTATTTGACTTTAAGCACTAGTCTATACTGTAACTGTAAAAGACCTGATAATTTTGAGTATTCTTTTAAATATGTACCTAAGCACATAATAATGGCCTTACTATTCAGAATGTGAGTTTGCTAGAATGCATGCAATTCATACATATTTAGAATAAGCCCATAATGGAATAATTTTTTTAAACTTCAGGAAAACGTAGTTATTGAAAATGCACAACAGCTGTTTTAACCTCAAAATCTTAACTGCATTTTTCTTTATGAGCACATTATAGACTAACTGTTTTCACAAATAGTTTTCTGACAAACAAACCCATTATTATGTTTATAGGAGAGTGTAAATAAGCACCCAGAAAGCCAAGCTCTTAGTTTGAACACCTTCAATTTGAAAAAAAAAAAAGGGAAAATCAAGTTAAAAAGCATGGCATAACAAAATTCACTGCTGGAGAGCAAGTAGTATGCCCGTGATTTCAGCAAGGAACATTTTTACAGCTAGGTTAAACCCTGAAAACACTGCTTTTTTTAGTGACAGCACTTAACTATGCCTTGATAGGCAATTAAAATGATTTGATGAAGTTTATGATCCAACATTAGCCTCTGTATAAAATAGAGAAAAAGTCAAGAGAAACATTTTTAAGGTCAGATAAACATAGAAGGTTTAATTTCATCCACATTCTATTTGGTTAGTTTGTGGGTAAAATTCCCTTTATGGTCCCAATGAATTTATATTATATGCCAATAGCAAGGCTTCAGTATAGAAGGGTATATGAGATCAATTGCATAGAAATGAATCAGGTAGATAAGGAAGAAAGATCAGGTTTTTACCCTTCAAAATCCTGGCAATAATCTTTGTAGCTTTAGGTTTTGAGTAAGCAAAGTAGTGATACTTACCTGTAAGCTTCATCTTCAGTGGGATTACTCACATGCTTAAAAATCTTGCTGAATAAGAGCATTAATATATGCAAAAGGACACCCTAGAAGACATACTATAACTGACTTCTTTTTAGAAAAAGGATTGTTTCCATTTGAATTTGACACAAACTTAAGCAATGTTCTGAATGAAGGCATCCAGTAATTTGTGATGAAGTTTTAGGATTAAATATGAGATGATCAATCCTATTTCATTTAGCTGTAATGACAAAATTAACTACCTTCTTGTGTAGTCAAACCAAATATTATTGGATAAATTTCTCTGGCAAATTTGATATTAGGATGTCTTTACATATGATCTGAGGGGGAGGGGGATATTAGGATGTCTTTACATATGATCTGAGGGCGCACTTTAATTACAGTGACTCTCTAATCAAACCACTCTCAGCACCTCATGTATTCAGTGTCCTGTGCTTCAAAATGTTTTAACTAAAGCTCGTTTGATGAACTTTAGCTAAGCACTTCCACTGCCGTTTTGAAGTGCGGGGACACTGAATACATGTGACACTGAGGCAGCTGGAGTGTGCTAATTAGCATGTTCCAGCAGACTCAATCTTGTCTGCTCCAACGCGTTCTAATTAGAACCTGTCAAAGCAGGCATCAGGCACATATATAGGTGCCCTGAAAAGAAAAATTACAATGATAAAAGACTATCAGGGAACAGGATTAATACCATGGAAAAAAATTATTTAAGTAAAGAATTCCATTGTACTGACTCAAGCTGGAAGTCAATCTACTTTAGGGTGTTTATAGATGTGTTTGGGGGTGGGGGGGGCACTTTAATTACTGTAACTCCAAGAGCCATGCTAATTAAAGCACCCAGAGCGTCATATGTATCAGCATCCTTGCACTGAAAATTGGTGGTGGGCTTGAACGAGCTTTAGTTTAAAGTACTCTGCCACCATTTTTCAGCATGGGGATACTGGTACATGTGACGCTGGAGCGTGGTAATTCCCATGCTCCAGAAGACTCGATTCATCAAGTCTGCTCTGATGCACTGTAATTGCAGAGTGTTGGAGCAGCCTCCCTGCAAGTGTATAGAAGCCCCTTGATTCCAAAAAGAAAACTGATCTATGAGGCTTGGGAAAAACCTGCTAATTTGGCCCTCATAGGATATGAGTACCTCCTGCAAAAGAAGTCTTGTTGAAGCTGGTAGGAATAATTTTTATGCTTTAGGCAGAAGGAAGCAGAAAACAGGCTCTTAGTGTGCAGTGCTGTTCTTGTCTCTAATCCTGCAAAAATGTTGCTGTTTTAGTTCAGTAACACCTAGAAATGCTGTACAAACATATAGTAACATCAATCTGGCCATGAACACTTTTTCAATCTAAATAGAGAAAGGGGGAGAGAAAAAAATAAAGGCACAGAGAGATGGGGCAACTTGCCCAAGGTCACACAGCATATGCAAAGTGGAGACTGGGAGAGACCCTAAGGGGTTGTGCATACTACATCACAGGTGTGTCCACAGGGGGATACTCTCAAATATACCCCACTCACAGTAGTCATCACTGTGTTCAATAAATATAGGCAAAAATGAATGTATAGAACCAAACACACTTTAATTGAGGAGCAGTAGGCAACTTCTGCAGACCCTTTGTCTGACTCTCATACCAGCTTGCTTGCTAGCTGCTCCCTGAGGGACAATCTCCTATCTTCCCAACTCCCTCAGTTTCCTGTTAGGAAGCCTCTCTAAATTACAACTTTTTCACTACACCTTCTGTGGCAGAATGTCATCTCTGTCTCTCCCCAAACTCTGCTATCAGGCTGATGACATCTCTGACAATTTGGTTACCATGGTCACTGCAGAGGGCAGACACCCCTGGCCCCACTGGCTTCAGGTAATCCTGAGTTGTAACCTGAGCTGGATACTTCCTGAGAGAGGGGGAAACCTGCTCCCTCTGCCTATGTGACTGGCCTCACACACCTGGGTGGGGGCTTAAACTCCCTATTGTTCTAAGCAATATCATCATGACTGGGAGGGGGCTAGCCAATAACTGCAGGCCTTCATTGGATCAGTTAAATGAGGTCGTAAGGTTTATATAAGTTAAAGATTGCCCAGGAGGAGGAGAAGCAGCCATGATGAAAACTCTCAGAGAAGCTGGACCATCTGAAACTCACTCTCTCTCTCTCAACTCATGGTCAATGAACTGCTTGCCTACAGAGGAAATCTCCACCTATCTGTGGATGACATTTTGGGGTAAGCTACATGAGATCTAACTAGATATATAGCTTGCAATAACACAGATGCATTATCAAAGGCTACCATGTCACTGTTTGCTCTAAGGGATTTCTCTGATGTTACTCTACCCTATTCCAAACCTACTCCTTGTAACCAATAAAGTTTTCATCTATACCTAGCATGGGAGACATATTTGGAGAGGGTATAGATTATGCCTTGATAAGGAGACCACTATCTGGGCTTCAGACTGAGGAAAGCACCCCAAGTTCTTGCAGTGGGTCAAGTACCTTCAAGGACTACTAGGCTTGTGTTTCCCAGGGAGCACAGGGCCAAGATCAGTCCAGACCCTGGGTGGTGGTGGCATTACCCCCAGACTTGCAGGTGTGCTCCAGAAAGGGGGTTGGCCACATAGGAGGCACCCCCAGGGAGGCACTCGGAGCCTGGAAGGTGGTTGGGCACAGTGAGCCGGGTGGCTCAACACAGGAGCACACCCTGCTGGCCTTCCACACCTTCCACTCTTTCTCAAATGCATCAGACCCACAAATGCAACCATGAAGTTGCTCAGGGGGAGGGGAGCATCCTCCAGGGCCATTCGCAAGTACATGCCACAGAAAGGTGCTCCTGGAGCAGTTACACTGGCTTGCTTCTTATTTTTGTGTGCTGATAGAGAAAGAGTGGATTGGGTATGCTTAATACCTCTCCTCATACATGAAGGGAGCATGGTGTAGACAGTCCCTAAGTCTTCTAAGTTATGATCCAGCACACTGTCTAGGGTTCCACAGTGGCTCCAAAAACTCACTGAAATTAATGAGTTGAGAGCTCTCAACTCACTGCAGTAGCAAAGGCACTTAGTAATTTATAGAACTATTTCTAAGATAGGCAACATAACCAGAGCATAAATCCTGGAAGAGGTTCATTTCAATGATTGGGAATATTTCAAGGAAGAAAAAATGGTTTCTCTATTTTACTCATAATTGCATGTGCTGTCCACTTCTACTGTAAAGCAACTGAGTTAAAGAGAGATTGTTAAAAATAGCATCTTTCAGGTTTGCTTCTCATGTCAAGTCAAGCTGGTGGACCATGAGCATGGTGTTCATCAGCTTTTCTAAGACTGCCAAGTGGCTTGTTCAGCAGAGTTCAGATCTCCAGCAAACAGCTCACTGCAGTTCTAGTACTGCTAATGCAAAATACATTAGCTTTTACATTGTAGCAGTAAGAGTGATGGACCCAATGGTGCTGAGGGTTTTAAATATTCATGCATTCATGTAAATATTAAATATGAAAAACAGTAAAGCAATTAGCTTTTTCAAGACATCAGTGAACAACGGAAGAAGAACAAAAGCCAATTCAAAAGAAATAAATTGAGTGAAAGATGACTGACAAGACATTTAAAATGAGAGGATAACTAACTTGAAAAACTAGAAGTAGAGGGTCAAAAGTAGACAGGATTTTTCTCAGAAAGCACTATTCTGATTACATGGAAATGTGTTGCAAAGGGTTTTATATCTTTCTTAACTTTCAATAAAACGTTTTTGAAATATTTTGTTTCAATTGTCCTTTCCATTTAAATATTTTGATATATTGTATAATAAAGAATACAGTAAAAAAGTAAAAAGAAGCAAAGATGATAATTCAGTCATTTCAATACTTCAATCTTTTTTTCCAGAAACAGTTTTCTTCGCAATTTTGCCTTTTCATTCCAATGTGTGATAAATGACATTTCAAAATTTGGGATTTCTCAATGAACAGAAGTTTTAAATCTAACATCCCAGGCAACACAATCAAAATAATAATATGAAACAAACAAAGACACAAAGTCAAAAAATCCATGCTCGGAACAAAATGATGGTGTTTACATTAATATAAAAAGATATTAAAAGGGGCATCTTATTGATTCAGGAAGTACAGATACCTACCAGTACTAATTGACAAAAGAAATTTAATAGGATAACCAGTGCATATTTAAAACACAGTATGGAATGCAGTAAAGGCCATGGTTTTGAATCTTTGTTTTCTATATACCTTATGAACTCATTCAAAGGGAGTATAGTGTGGGTGCAATGATAACTTCCTGATTTTGTAAAGTTTTATGGTCACACATAAAAGTTCAAATGACTCTTCAGAATGCAAGACTGGGTGGAATCTGGTCTTATACTTAATGCATTTTCATAGTAGAGAATTTCAAACATTCATAATTCAGTCAAAACAAAATCTGTTTCCATCAAGATGAGGCCATACATTGGGCATCAAGGAACTGATGCCACACTAACCACATTGTGTAGTGTGCAGCTTGGCCCCTGACAAAAATGATATTTATCATGCAATTAATGGTAATATGACACATGTTCAACCTATTTATCATGCCATTAAATGGTAAACCACCCACAAAAATGGCCTGGCAAGTTTAAACCTGTGCACACGGAAGCCCCATACTGGGAACCCATATGCATGGCTTTCAATTTGCCGGCATGCATGAAGCCTATGATCACAATTGCAACTTTAAAATATTAGGCTTCAAGGCTCTCCATGAAAGAATTCTGAGAAATGTTTTATACAATCCATAAGAGGAGTTATAGGGTGCATCTACATGAGACATTTACTGTACAGCTGTCTAATTAGCTCTGCAGTAAAGTCTTAGCATCTACACATGTGGCACTTTTAAGCTGCAGTAAACTAATTAACTCCACCATAGGTTAGTACTTGTACACAAGTACTATCCTAGGGCAGAATTCTTTACTGCATGGCAACACACATGTAGATTTTGGCTGGAGCACGAGGGATGCTTCAGTGCATGCTTCAGTGCAGGGGCTGGCTGCCAGCTAGCCCCACACTGGACCACCATCATGCCCCAATCAGCCCCTCTACAGCATGTTGAGCCAGGGTGGAGCATCCCTGGGTTGGTAGGTTGACCCCCACCTTCCCCGGGCCACGTGCCAGCTGGGGCCACTCTGCCCCAGCTCAACATGCTGTGGTCCCAGGTGAACATGTAAACACAGCACCAGGGTTTATTGTGTTGCATTAATACCTTATGTAGATGTGCCCAGGGAGAGAGACTACTTTGCCTTGCTCCCAAACTACAGAATTGTGTGTTTGTTTTAAAAACTTGCCAATGTATCTCTGGGAAGCTGAATTTTTTTATTCCAAAAGATGAATATCTTACAAGTTTTTAAGCATCAGACTAGGTTTGTGCTATAGACGTTTGTTGGCAGATCTTTGTCAAGTATGATTCCAAACTGACTTATCTATGGCAGCAGAAGCCCCTATTGATTCTAATGTTTTTTCAGAAGCTGCTGCAGCTCTTACCATTTTTAATTCATAGGTCTCAGGCCTAAAAATGAGAAAGACATCATTTTCCTCCCCATCTCCTGGGACTGCAGAGTAGTAAAAGGAACTGCCTTGCCAGGAGTACACTTTCTTTCTGCCCAAGCTACCCAGCTGTACTCTACTCATCAGGGATATAAGTGGCTGTCACTATTGGGCTGCTTTCCAATAACATAGACATCCAGGCCTGAGTATTTGTTTCACTATACCTTATATGCATCTTCTATGCTTTCTGTATATTCATTCACTCCAGCAAAGATAGCAAAGCGGGTGTAAATTTTCCCATTTTCTGCATTTTGCAACTATTTCAGCCACATAATTTGAATCCTAGACTCTTACCTTAGGGATTGCCTACTCTTGGCATTTAACAGACAATAAGGAAAGATCTGAATTTAAAATGCAGTTGTTATTCCAGAGTATCTGCTCACATGTGGGCACTCTTGTTCTGGAATACAAGTGCCTCTCTTCCATTTTGGAAAATCACTTTGGAAGTGAATCATAGAATCATAGAAAATTAGGGGTGGAAGGGACCTCAGGAGGTCATTTAGTCCAACCCCATGCTCAAAGCAGGACCAGCCCCAACTAGATCATCCCAGCCAAAGCTTTGTCTAGCCAGGTCTTAAAAACCTCCAAGGATGGAGATTCCACCACCTCTCTGGGTAACCTGTTCCAGTGTTTTACCACCCTCCTAGTAAGAAAATTATTCTGATATCTAACCTAAACTTTTCTTGCTGCAACTTGAGACTGTTCCTCCTTATTCTGTCATCTGCCACCACTAAGAGCAGTCTAGCTGTGACAGGGGGTGCTTTTGGGTCAGATCTCAAGTTGGCCCACCCACCTGTCTAGGGCAGTCTGCCTTGTCTCATCTGCCATGACTTGATGTACAATTTTATAAATAAAGCGGAGGCTGCCCATAACTGCCCCGATGCCAGGGGTTGCTAGCCACTGCTACGTACCTCCTCTACACCATGGCGCATGCCTTGCAGATGACATTCAATTTATTATTGCTCCCTGGACTAAGCTAAAGTGGGAAAAAGTCTCCCTCTGTGCAAAGATGAAGTTTATTTCCTACCTATGGGGCCTTTTTTCCATCTTGTACACCTATACTTTTCCCAGAGCCTGATGAAGGGATTTTGATCCCAAAAGCTTGCAGAAAAGGACAATTTTCTTGTGATTTCCCAGTTGTTCTAATAAAAGGTATTATTTTGGAACCAAGAGTTCTAGTTTTTTTGTATGTCTGTTGTACAAGAGGCATTCCAGTCAGTTTCCAAGTAAAGAGTAACACATAGTGCTAAGAAAAAAAACAAGTGATGATAGAACGTATCCATGGCCCTGCAGGATAGCTGCAGTTATGAGAGAATGCTAGATTTTTATTTATTTATTTTTGGCTAATACTGTTTACATTCATTATTGCACTGTAGTTCCTGCACATTAAGTTTAGTACTTAAATAATCAAGTGCTAAATCAATGCATAGTAACCAGCGTTACTGTGCAATAGAGCTGGCACATGCCTTTTTAGTGATGCTACTACACAGTAGCCTAATAATACCGCACAGTAGCATATTAGCACTGTTTATAGACATGCCCATTAATAATAAAACAAAAACCCACAGCAACAATATTTATTACAGTGATGCAAGCTAGAAAGAACATAGCTCTTTTCTCATAAGCCTAGCAATAACTGTCAAAATTATCCTTTAAAAAATGATCTCCTATGCCTAAACACCTCTTCATATCTCAAAAGTAAGGTATAAATGTGAATACCTCTGGTTAATTACTTAAAATAGGTCTTACAGTGGGAACATAATCTTGAAAGCACTTATAGTTTACCTGTGAAATTTAGTACTCTCCCTCCCCTCATGGAAAGTTAAAATGCACAAAGGTTATGGCAGCTAAACAAAAAATAATAGTACTGGCTATATGAACACCAATAAATGGGAGACCTCTAGAAACAGATAATCAATTTACTTGAATGTTAGTGTCAATGTCCTGTCACTGACAGGAAAGTAACTAAAGCAGTTCAAAGTAAATGTGACTTAAATAGAGACACGTCTCTTCCAGCCCAGTACAGAGAGCACTGATCTCATCCCAGATCTTATTGTATTAACTTGTGATCTTACCAGGGGCCAGAGGTAGGAGGGGGAAAAAAGGGTTATTAACAGCATTTCTATGAGTCATAGATCTTTTTATGGATTTCTAGACAAGTGGGGACAATTAGCTTGACTTGGATAGACCCTTTACTAGCAATGAAATGGTTGGGTTGAAGGCTAATTGTGTTTTGCATCTGCCACCTAATAAAATTTCATATCCCTCAGGGTTTTCATATGACCAAGATTCATCACTTCTCATCATCTTAAAATCAAAATCCCTGGAAGCCCATGCAAGAGCTAACAATGTGACCTGAGCTCATCTGATAAATCCCTTAAGGAATAAGGAGGGCATTTTGTTTTAGTCAATCAATTTAAAACCAGGCTTACATTTTAAAGAGCAAAGGGGTAGTATTTAGGCTTAGCTGGTTTTATTAGGGAAGCCACCTTGAGCATTTCAGAAATTTTCTATGACTGTTATAATCAGGGGGACAAAAATTAGGTCAAGGGGAAATTGAATAAGATAATAGAATATTCAGTGAAATCTTATGGGATAAGCTTCATAGTAATAATTTGGCTCCATTATAAGACTTCTTACTAGTATGTTTGCTTCAAAGCTATATATTTAGCATTAAATAATTATTTTACTCTCTAGCGTAGGCTTTGAACTGCTGGGTGAGTGCATTATATTTTATTTAAACATAAAACTTTAGTGAAGGCAGAGGGTCAGATCCTGGTGTATATGCTCTTCCCCTTCCTCTTACAGAGTCCATCTGGCTATCCACACTATGTCCCTCACACCAATGTGGTTGGCAAGAACTAAAGCAAATTGATATAGCCCTGGTTATGCTGCTTTTAAGGAAACTGAGGATTTCAGTCTAACAGAGGTAATAAATAGTGCTCAATTGTTCCTCACAGCAGTCTTTGTGACTAGTTTATTTATGTTTATTTTATGGCAGAAAGGTTAAGGGGTTAAAGATGATTGCAAAGGAGTATGTGATGGGTCTATGTGACCTTCCCAACTCCCTGTTGGAGGAGTTGGCTACCTGATACTCCTACACTCCTACATAGGGAATCAGAAAAAAACACATTTGAGCCAGCCCAGACCAGAATGAGACTACCCAGGGGACTAACTGGATTGCTAGGAGGTTCTGATCAAAAAGGTACCAACAGACCAGTTCAAAAGTCTTATCTTCTTCCTTCTTTACTGGATGAAACTTGGCAGAAATGGAGCTCCTTTGTCTGAATCTAGAAACCCTAAGTGAGACCCAGGCCTTCATAAAAAATCCTAGACAAAGCAGGTACCATTTTTGTGTCTCTGTTACCTGAAATATACTGAGATCTGTGTTTCTAAGTTTATTTAGAACCATTTAAAGACCAATGTCTTGCTCAACACTTGAGTCCTTATGCACCAGCAGCCTGCCACAGAGGAAGAATAGCTTTGTATCATTTTATTTCCCTGATGTAAAAAGAAAACGAAAACATTTTAGTTAAAACATGCATATAAACACATGCATGTAGATACATACCCCCACCTCTCTGAAGAGATGACTGGCTCTGTGGATATGGAAAGAGCAGGGGACACGATATACATTGAATTTAGCAAGACTTTTGATATGATCTCCCACAGCATTCCCACAAGAAAGTTAAGGAAATACAGGAAGTACAGGTTGGATGAATGGACTGGAAGGTAGATAGAAAACTGTCTGGATCATCAGACTCAAAGGGTGGCAATCAATGTCTTTATGTCTAGTTGGTAGCTGTTATCAAGTGCCCCAGGGGTACGTCCTGGGGCCAGTCTTGTTCAATATCTTCATCAACATCCTTGAAGATTGGATGGAATGCACCTTCAGCAAGTCTGTGGATGACACCAAGCTGAGAAGATACACTTCAGGGTACGGCTAGGATTCAGAGAGACCTAGAGAAATTGGAGGATTGGACCAAAAGAAATCTCATAAGGTTCAATGAGGACAAGTGCAACATCTCACACTTAGGACAGAACAGTCCCATGCACAGGTACAGGCCGGGGACTGGCTGGCTAAGCAGCAGCTCTACAGAAAAGGACCTGGGGGTTACAGTGGACAAAAAGCTGAATATCAGCCAACAATGTACCTTTGTTGTGAAGAAGGCTAACAGCATACTGGGCTACATTAGTAGGAGCATTGCCAGCAGATTGAGGGAAGTGATTCTTCCCCTCTATTCACACTGCTGAGGCCACATCTGGAACACTGTGTCCAGGTTTGGGCCCCCCATTATAGAAAGGATGTGGACAAATTGGAGAGAGTCCAGGAGAAAGCAACAACAATGATTTGAGGGCTGTGGAATATGATTTATGAGAACAAGCTGAGGAAACTAGGCTTATTTAGTGTGGAGAATAGAAGACTGAAGAGAGATTTGACAGCAGCCTTACCTGAAGGGCAGTTCCAAAGGAGATGGAGCCAGACTGTTCTCAGTGGTGGCAGATGACAGAAAAAGGAGCAATGGTTTCAAGTTCCGTGAAGGAAAGCTGAGCTTTGATATTAGGAAAAACGTTCTCACTAGGAGGGTAGTAAAGTACTGGAACAAGTTACCCAGAGAGGTTGTGGAATCTCCATCCTTGGAGGTTTTTCAGAGCCAACTAGACAAAACCTTGCCTGGGATAATCTAGTTAGGGATGGTCCTTTCTTGAGCAGGAGGTTGGATCAGCTGACCTCATGAGGGCCCTTCCAACTTTATTATTCTCTGATTCTCTGATTCTAAAGAGATCTTGGAGTCATTGTGGACTGTTCACTAAAAACATAAGCTCAGTGCTCAGCAGCCATCCAAAGCACAAACCGAATGTTAGGACTTACCAAGAAGAGAAATATAAACAAAAATGAAAATATCATTTTGCCCCTTTATAAGTCCATGATGTGTCCACATCTTGAATACTGTGTCCAGATCTGATCCCCACACCTCAAAAAGATTACAGAAGAGGTAAAGAAGGTACAGAGAAGGGCAACAAGGATGATTAGAAGTATGGAAGACTTCCATATGAGGAGAGGCTAAAGAGGCTGGACCTATTTAGTTTAGAAAAGAGGCACCGAGAAGGGAACACAGTAAGGATTTACAAAATACTAAATGGCAAAGAGAAAGTAAATAGGAATGTATTGTTTACTCTCTCTGCCAAGACAAGAACTAGGGGTCACAAAATGGAGCTGGTAGGTAGTAAGTTTAAAACTAACAAAAGCAAGTTCTTTTTTACAAAGCATGTAATTAAAGTGTAAAACTCATTGCCACCACATTGTGGAAGCTGATAGTTCTTTAGTTAGATTAAAAAATGGATTGGAAAAATGCTTGGAGGAAAGGGGCATCAGTAGCTATTGAGCATGGGAGTTAGGGATACAGTCTCTGAATTAGCACTTCCTGATCCTTAAATGCTGGAGGCTGAAAGTGAAAGAGGAACAGAGGAAAAACCCCTGGTCATACCCAATTCACTCTCCCTTTCAGCATTCACTCATTGCCACTGTGTGACACAGGATACTGCATTTATACACATACCGCCTGACCCAGTAAATGGCAAGACTTATGTTCTTATGTTCTTCAGCTTTTAGAGATCTGATTTCAAGCTTCACTCTTCAACCGTGAGAATTATAAACATTTTTGTAACAAAAGTCAAGTTTTTCTCTAATGATTACATACATCCAAGAGCTGACATTATGAAAAAATACCAAATATTACAAGACTTGCCAAAGTTGACAACACTGTTTTTAAGGCTAATATTCTGTGTTGCTGTTGGGAAACAGGAAACATGACACTTTAAACATCTCTTTTATGGAGACTCTTTTCAGATTAGAATTTCATACTAAACAGCCCATACAGAAAAAAAATAGGGTTACAGTAAGCCAAAAATAGTTTCATAGTTTTATAGTAGTTAGGGTCAGGAGGGACCTGAACAGATGATCTAGCCTGACCCCCTGCCACAGGCAGGAATGAATGCTGGGTTCACAAGACCCCAGACAGGTGATCGTCCAACCTCCTCTTGAATTTGACCAAGGGATGGGCGAGGACCACTTCCCTGGGATGTTGGTTCCAGATTTTGGCCACCCTAACTATAAAATATTTCCTTCTGATCTCCAACCTAAACCTGTTCTTCATCAGCTTATGACCATTGTTCCTCGTCACCCCAGGTGGTGCTGGGGAGAAAAGGGCTCTGCCTATTTGCTGTTGATCCCCCCTGATGACCTTGTAGGCAGCCACCAGGTCCCCCCTCAGCCTCCTCTTGCTGAGGCTAAACAGGTTCAGGTCCTTCCGTCTCTCCTCGTAGGGCCTGTCCTGCTGCCCTCTCACCAAGCGGGTGGCCCTCCTCTGAACCCTCTCCAGGCTGGCCACATCCCTTTTGAAGTGCGACACCCAGTACTGGACGCAGTACTCCAACTGCGGCCTGACCAAAGTCGCATAGAGGGGGAGTATCACCTCTTTGGACTGGCTTGAGATGCACCCTTGGATGCATGACAAGGTATGGCTGGCCTTGCTGGCTGCGGTCTGGCATTGGCGGCTCATGTTCATCTTGGAGTCAATAATGACTCTGAGATCCCTTTCTGCCTCTGTGCTTGTAAGAAGGGAACTCCCCAGCCTGTATGTGTGCTGTGGATTCCTTGGGGTTACAGTGAACCAACATATGTTGAGTTATCAAGGAAACTGCAAATAGCATACCTCAGCTTAGTTAACAACAAGTATGTATTTAGTCAAGTATAATTTTTCTACAGAAAATCACTCCCTTCATAACTTATGTTTCCTTTCCTCCAAAAGAACTGTGTTCTTGAGCTGGTATGAAATTATTTTTGTTTTTTGTCAAGATGATCAGTGACAGGAGGGTGAGAAAGGGCAGGTACAGCCCCTGTCACCATCTGGTTGCTTCTCCTGTCACCACTATTGTGGCCCAAGCTCCTTGGTTGTGGCCTCATGCTGGAGCTGCTGCATGTCCTATGCTCGAGCTAGAACTGCCACTACCACTGTGTGCCCCAGGCTGAAATACCCTAGGTTGGATCCAGCCCACCAGGGAGTGCTGTGGTCCAGGTCCAACCTGGGACACAAGGTGAGTTTAACACCACTACCCTAATATACAGGACAAGCCCAGAAATCCAAATGTTCACATACTGGTTGCATATTGTATTAAGTTGTATTTGCCAAAGAGAGAAACGAACCCGGAAAAGAGGCATAATTAACATTCTAAATAGTCCTATAAAAAGACTGATAAAAACCCATTCTACAGTTTACCTCCTATAAAAGGTTTGCTGTTAAGCTTAACTGATTGTATTAACTGAGCTTTCTGCTGTTATTAATTGTGATTTATTTCTGAAGATTTATTGTATTTGATTTTTTTATGTTTTTTTTTTCTTTTTTAGACTTTTGGACAGTGATTTCAATTCTGCTCACTACATGCAGACTGTTTAACTGACTTTGTTGCATAGTTATCAAAGAGAACTCCTCAGGTTATATTTATTTTCTATGCATAATATTGTCATTTAAATTTTTGTGTTACTGCTTAGTACATCCATATTATTTAAAAGATATGTGGATTAGGTCATATATTTGATTCCGGATTCAGATAGACAAACTGGGTCAGCTAGCATTTCGCTTCAGTGCATTATACTTTATTTTAGTTTTTTGGATTCATAAATAGGTAGAAATTAGAAAGACAAAAGGTAAATTCCTATTTATATTTTCACTTACATCCTGTCACACTTTTAGTTTCTCTCATTCCTGTTTTCCTGATCTCCAACTATTTCATTTTTCACAGGCAGCCTCTTTTTTACCTTGTAGTCTATCACTGTAATATCTGCATTTGGCCTTTTCCCCCCAAGTTTTCTTCCCTTCCCTTTTCTGCTTTACCTTTTACCTTTCTAATTTCTACCTATTTACATTCTCACTGACGTCCTGCCACACTTTTTGCTTCTCTCATTCCTTGCAGTCTCAGAACAGCAGAGACTCCCTATGCCTGAAGAAGGGTGACTGCGACTGAAAGCTTGCCAAGAACTTTTTTTCCAGATACTCAGTTGGTCTAATAAAAGATAGCACATCTACTCAAAGAACTTTGCCTGCAGATAGTATGGGATATTTATTGTTACAGTACTTACTTATGTTAACCATTCTAAAATAAGGACTGGAATATGTACCTATATAGTAGTATAGGTACTAGTATAAATATAGTATAAGGAATAGTATAAAGGAATAGTATAAATAATAATATGATAGTGTGGTAAGTACTGCCTTCTCTTAATACTCCTGTATGTGAAAATAGCACCTCTTAAACATCATAATACATAGTTCTGGCATTAGCTAATAAATGCTGCTCTGACATAAGAATTGTCATATAATTATCACACCATCTGAGATGGGTTTCAACCAACACCTGGGTGTAAATATCCTGGACTTCTGAAATCAATGGGTGTGTGTGTGTGTGTGTGTGTGTGCACGCGCTTCTTTTTTAGCTTATTTGTTTGTTCTGTTTACTCTGTAAAATCTATTCTAATTTTTTGCTGGTATAATTTGAATCCACAATTAGTTGCCCCTGTAACTAACTGCCTACAAAAATGACAACATTTGGAAGTTTGTGGTAATTATGAGTGCATTGACAAATCAGGAAGTTAGAAGTTTCAATGTGTTAGTGTTTTTGCTTGTTATTAAATATGAATGCAAAGCTGCCAATATATTAAAAAAAAAAAAAGACTGGCTTTAAATATCTGGCCCTACATTTAATAACTGCATTGAACGTTGAGTTCACTCCCACTCATTTAAAATAGTTGAGAATCTTACTGCTAACTTCAGCATGCATGATTTGGCCCTGTGACTTTTGTGGTCAATGAATGCATAGTGACTTGTCTGGCAGCTTTTTCATTCTGACTGTTTTAAATATGAGGGCACCCTTATCCTCACAGACCATAGTGTAATATGACATATTAAGTTATATTTTAAAAGTTGTTTTTTATTGCAAAAGCATGAATGGGCAAGAATGGTTACAAAGCAAAGGATTGTTCTGTAAGTAGAGAACATAAACAATGACTCTCTATCAACCCAGAAAAATGCCAAGGAATTGTAGTGCCATTTTAAATAAATCATAAGGCCAAGCAATTGTAAGATCTTATCTCCCTGGCTTTGCTAGCAATATCCTTTTGTTGTAGGAAAAAACACATCTTCTCAGAAAACTGGTTAAATAGTTAAGTACTTTTATGTCCTCATAAATTCAGTAAGAAAACCCAGCATTTTAGAAAATGTGGCTTGACAGACATTGGTGACACTCTTGTAATCAGTATCATCAGTGAAGCCTGTGTTATAAACCCTGCTGTGTTTTGGGGTTGGTGGCATGTCATAATTGTTTTCTTGTGTTTTCTTGTATTGATATAGCATGTGTGGTCTCACTGGAAATCCCATGTTATCCTTGTAAGCTGTTGATACTGTATGGATTATATTCACTTGGCTATGTATAGCTTTATAGCTTTGGATACAACTTAGGCAGGGAACTCAGAGTGCTGGTAGAACTGCTGATTATCCTTGCCATTGTGTTCTAGGGCCAGGATAATTGCTACTCATGATAGCAGAGGGAAGGGACCACTGGTGAGATGGGCACCTCTGGGCATTGTCTGCCTATGATGGGGATAATTGACTCTACAAAGGCATTTGGGAATAATAGCCCATCAAGCCCGTGGGACCCCAGGTAATCCAGGCGCACCAGACCTTTCTAGTGACTCATAAGCACTAGAATGATGCTAACTGTGGGGTGGGGGTTGAATTGCAGGCTTTTTACAGCATAGCTAGGCTAGAATATTTCTCTTTGAATCTCAGGCTTTTGGGGATTCACTGTCCCCACTTACCAGGACTGGTAGAATCAGCAAGAAGGCTGATTTCAGAGCTCTATCAAGGACTCACATGGGAGCCTAGGGGTAGCCAGAGGATAGCATAAGGATCTGTATTTATTTTCTGGCTCTAAACCTATGGTCTGTTTTGGTTGCATATTTCTTTCATCCTGTGTAATAAATCCTTTTGCTATTTGTTTCCTTATATGTTGCCTGTGGGAGGAGTGACTTCAGAGCAGGTGATATTCCAGGAAGACCCTCTCCATGGAGATGGCACCCTATAATTACTTGCATAATCCATAAGTGGGTCTACTCAGGACTGGCAGAGATCCCTCATAGCAGCTGCAGAGTCTGGCATAAGAGCAGAGGAATTGAGGTGCTAGAATAGGAAGCTATCTTGAGGCAACCTCAGTCTGTTCCTTTGGGTGAGTAGTACCACAGCGGGGGAGGAACTTGAGGCTCTGGGGGTCCCCTGGGGATGGGTTTGAGACAGTCTGTTTAGCAATAGCCAAATTGTTGCTTTAGGAAAGATAATGAGCTTAGTATGCCTTGCCAACCTTGTCAGAGTGTCCTGTTCATAGAAGGCAGGCATCCAACATAAGGATAGCTTTTGGCATATTTTTGTTTGCAGTGGAAACATAGGTAAATTTAATGCAGGTGACAAACCCATAAAAGTGTACAATTCAGTACTGACACAGTTAAAAACATATACAAGCACAATATATACATGTTATGATTAAAGCTGCAAACAACAGATACTGAATTTCAATCCTTATTTTCAAGGAAAAGTCGGCAAACTCAACAGAAGCCATGCATCCAAGTCCTTCCCTCCACCAGCTTCAACCTCAAATCCTAGAGTCAATACACACACATTCATAGGATGCAGGTACAAAATAACATACCAGACAAAATTTATCTTCAACTGACCTATGATATTCTGTACATCAACTATGATTTTTACAGTCAGACTGTATTTCTTAGGAATGCCTGTCAAATGCACATATACCTAAAACAGTACAGGGAAAAGACTATTTTATTCCAAATCTGAATTCATTTTTGTGTGGTAAAGGAAAAAAATATAGCTGTTGTTCAGTTATTTAATGTGTTATTACAGCATTATATCACACAGCATGTTTGTTATTACAGAAAGTGACTTTTCTGTTTAAAAATTGAGTCATAAAAAGCTGTACCTCAATTGTTATCATTTACTGTTTCCTGTGGCACGTTACTTTTCATAAGTTTTCATTAGTTCTATATTCCCTTGTGCTGCAGCCACAAGTCTGCTTGCCAAAATTCAGGAAGGAGGAAAAAAAGATGGAAAGACATCCTTCCTGCAGTTAAGAAAATAGTTCATCTTCCTATACTGTGTAAAAACTTTTAAAAAGTCTTCAAAAAGGAAAACAAGAAGATACAGGGGAATACTGTTCATTGTGAAGTGTATTTAATAAATCAAAGGTGTTGACTTGATATCAGTAAAGTGAATCTAAACTAAAGCTATCACATAAATGTGAATTGTTTTCATAGGGGTTATATTTTTGTGTGCCTATGAACTCAGTCATAGACCAGGAACCTGCTGTGCTGGTATAGCAATTCAGGTGCTATGACTGCTTTCGACTTAAACTCTGCTGTTGTTAAAACTGCTGTTGAAACACACCTAAACTCAACCTAAGTCCCTGTAACTTGCTGTGCCTGTCTTGAGCTCCCCGCTTAGGTTTTTGTAATCACCCAGAGCTAACAGCAGCCTTGCAGACCAACAGTTTGACCACTGGCACCAGTTACGAAGACCACCGATGGTTCTCATCTGCCACGTCTTTGATGGAACTCCAATCTTGGGAGAATGATGTTAGACCCCGGATCAGTGGAATCTTGGTAGGTCTAATCATTAGCCCAAGAACATTGGAGCTCTGCCTCCCCTACACCCTACCTAGCACAAACCCATTGTCACTCTGATGTTGCACAGAAGTAATTTCACCTTAGTTTAGTTCAGTCCCACTCTTGGCTTGGTTCACCTGGATCAAATTCCAGTCTATACTTGGCCCCTTTTAGCCTCATCCAAAAGGATGCAAGAGGGTTATCAACTGCCTCCTGTCCTTCATTCATGGTTCTATACCAGTCGTCTCTCTCTTCTTGTCCTACAGATCCAACACTGCCTCGGCTCCACTCTCCAAAGCTGGACCTCCACGTCACTCTTCCAGGTAGGCCATCTAACTCCTCTTAGTCAGCTTGTAGGGACAGCTCCTTGGTTGAAGGCTGCCATCAATTGCCCCTCCCAGGGCTTGTAGCTTTCTTCGGCTGCTGGGAACCCACTTCCGGTACCCCTTTGGGCAGTCTTGTGGGGTTTTTGGCTTCATCTCACTGTCCCTGCCAGCGAATCAGCATTGGAACATGATTACTAAGCACATCTACACTGGCAGCAGTTTTTTTTTTCCCCCTCGGGCACCCTTGCCCTTGCCAGTTGTGGCTCAGTATACAGTGGCACCTCCGGTAAGTCTTGCAGCATGGCAGTCTCACCGTTGCTGCCATGTTTCCATGGCTCGGCAATCTTACTGGCCCTGCCACAGTCCCTTAAGAGACTTCCCCAGCTAAATACACAAAAAACTTGCGTATACTTCTTGTGATTGGTAAATCCAGTTTTGCATTGGAAAAATGGCACAGATTTGCCAAAAATAAAGAGAGAATCTAGTACTTTTATCTTTTATAGTTAACAAATCATCCTAAAATACACCAGTTGCTAAGATTTTACCACTTCCAAATGTTTTCCAAACATATGTCCAGAAATTCTATGCTACTTTCACAAATGTGAAAATCTTATACATTCATAATTTCCCCTTCCCCCCATTTGCTTTCAGGTCTCTATTAAATAACTTATGTTTGAATTTCTCCTTTAAAGCCAATTTTCAATAATTCAAGTGGAAAATTTCTGTGGAATATATGCGAAAAACACATTATTTCCGTGGCTCAGTAGCTTAAAAGAGCTTGAATCCTATTTTGAACTGAGATCACATAAGGCAAATTTTACTCAAAACAAATATGTCCAAGAAAGTCATGAGAAACAAAGAAAAAATAGGACAGAAGATGGGACCTCTTTGCACATCATTAGCAGCAGCTAATAGAGATAGGAAAATCCTAGCTCTATTTAAGTCAATGGCCAAAATTCAACTGACTCGATGAGCTGAGGATTTCATCCATGGAGCTTTATGTTTGTTAGTGTGCTATACAAATATTAACTAGTTAATTGTCTCCATACTAGTGGAAGTGAACAAAATAGATTTTACTGCCACTATGTACATAGGAAAAATACAAAGTGCCTTTCCCAAGACCACACTACCAGTCAGAGGAAGAGCTGAGATTTGAATGAAGTTGGGGCTCCTTCCTATACCTATGCTTTGTACATGGGATGGTGCTGTTGGCAGGCTTAATCATGGACAAAGCATGTAGGATGTAATCTAGACATGGTGCCAAAACTTAATAAATACTTTATCCTGATGAAAACTGATGCAATGTTATCATGGACTTAAAGGCACAATGGCTAATGGGATTGAAGGTATTGGCATGGACAATGACACACCCATGGTATAGTGAAAAGTCAATTTAATGCACTTGAATTAGTGGGGAATGAATAATCTTCATTCCAGAATACTAAAATATTTACTTTGTAAAATTTTTTGGTCAATTTGGAATTGGTCCTGGATGACCTAAGAATAGCAAATATATCCACATTGCTTAGAGGGTGGGGAGAGGCAGCTATGTAAACAATTCCAGTGCCTTTAGTCTCATCTCTGTGGTATACAAAACTTTACGACCAGTTTTGAAGGAAAGAATATATGATGCTGTAAAGATAAATGGAACATGAAGCAAAATGCAATATGGACTTAGCCAAAGTAGATTGCGATATAATAACCTTCTTTTTAAAAAATAAATGGGATAAAATAACTGATTTTCCTACATGAAGAAAATTTAATATATTTAATATCTCTGGACATCAATAAAAATATCCAGTATAGGGTCACAGGAAATTTTAATTCAAACCAGAAAAGATAAAAAATTGTGCTAGCTCCATGGTAGCTACATGGATACATAGTTGGTGTATTTAGAACAGTGGTCACCAACCAGTCAATTGGGGAGCCCTTGACAGTCAATCTCAGTCTAGGGTGGGGCTAGCCTGGGCAGGTCATCCGGGCATGTGGTAGGGCTCCTGCCACTTCACATACCTCAGCAGAGGCCCGCGGGACACATGCCCCTCGATCTGTGCATGGAGTGAGGCAGCTGCCACTAACTACTGGGCTTTGCACCCCAAGCCCTGCTGCAGCTTGGGGTGCAAAGCCCTGGGCACAAAGCGCAGTGGCAGCTGCCTTGCCCCATGCACAGATCAGGGGGACACGTGCCCCCCAGGCCTCCACTGTGGTGCATGCAGCAGTGGGAGCCCCCACGCACCTGGATGAGCTACCTGGGCTCTGACCGTCCCATGGCCCAGCCCGGCTGAGGTCCCACTCACCCCTGCCCCAGCCTCACTCCCTACCTCACTGCAGGGGCCTCAATCTGCCCCTCCCCCACAGACTGACTTGCTGGGTGGTGGGGGGCAGGGGGCAGTAGATCCTGGATTTTCTTTTACTTCACAAAGTTATTGTCACCTTTAAAAGGTTGGAGACTGCTGATCTAGAACATGCAGTTAGTCATGCAGCCTACATCAGCCCAGGGTACAGGTATGGTAGGACAGGAAGAGAGGTTAGACTGCATGCATGGTAACTTCTTTGGTACAGAGCTGCAAGGTGGGAAGACATTTTTAGGCAATGGCTTTAGTATGTGGTATACAATTGCTGGGGTGAGAAAAAGTCAAAGGTGTTGAAAGCCTTTGTCAATTAATGGTGCGTATGGGAGAGTTTCAGTCTATTCCCTCAGTCCCCACAGTAAGCCAGCATAGGAGTTTAAACCATACTATCCCTACTCCACAATAATGCCCTGTTTGGGCATTTTTCCTTTTAAGTAAGGGGAGGGATTAGCTTTGAAAATTGTGTAAGTTATGTTTATTATGGTCTTCAAAGTGAGCAAACTACCTTGCACAAAGACACCCATAGTGCTTTATACCCTATCTTACTGAACACTCATTTCACTCTGTTGACAAGCCCTGAAAGTGGTTGGCCTATTTAGCCTGGCAAAATGTAGAGTGAAAGAAGGCATGAAATTGCTCTCTGTTAGTACTAGGAAGAAAGGGGACTATTTAAACTCAGATGCTGCGGTCACAAGAATTTATGGGTATCAGCTAGCTCTGAATAGACTTAGGCTGGAAAACAGAAGAAGGTTACTAACCATCAGAGAAATGAAGTTCTTAAACAGCTTTCCAAAAGGAGCAGTGGGGGAAGGAAACCTGATTTTAAGATAGAGCTTAATAAGTGTATGAACACGATTGTATGGCATGGCTGTCTGCAGCATCAAAGGAATGAACTCTCTGCCACAGGGGCTGGGACAGAAGTTACACATACACCAGCTGAAGTATTCAGAAACTGGTTTAAACTTGTAAGAGAATAGAAGTTCAGTGCACATAAACCAGTTCAAATGGCTGAAACTGGTTTAAGATAAACCTGGTTGAATGCAGTATCAGACTTAACTGATTTGGGTGAAGCTGGCTTATGAAACTTCTGTCCCAAACCCCTTCCTGGTTGAAGTTAAGTCACATTCTCCTAGCACCCAGCATGCTTTGTAGACCTGGGCTCCAGAGATCAGGGCTGGCTCCACCCATCTGCTCCCTAACTGAAGCACTGAGGGCTGGGTGACAAGGGGACAGGGGTAGGAAACCCAGCTGGGGATGCAGCCTGGTCTATGGGAGGTGGAGGGGGCAAACACTGGCAAACACCATCTGGGGTCTAGGGCAAGGGAGCGGGGTTAAACATCTCTTCCCCCACTCAAACTTACTGCTGGCTGAGACTGTGCACTACTAATCCCAGAGGCACCTGGAAGCAGGAAAAGGAAGGAATGAGCAACCTTGCAGAGTCTTGTTGCTGTGACTTCAGACTGCAAATCCCCAAGACCTCTGGGGAAGCAGGAAGAGGAAGCGAATACACAGCCAATGTTAGCTATATGGCAGAGAGCTGTGCTTTAGTGCCCCCCCCCCAGCTTCTGTCCTGAGCCACTGCAGGCGTGTGGCTGCATTTCCTGAATCAAAGGTAAATGTCTGTCCACTTCTGTTTCAATTTAATCTTTGCAATTTAGACTATTCTGCGAAGACTGAATCAGGCTTTTTGACTGTCTGTACTTAGCCAAGAAGTCTCTTCCACTCCTACTTCCTGCATCCCTATACGGATGTGCCACTTCTGCCAATAATATATTTATTAGCCAAACTGATTAATTTGGTCTGGGAAATGTTTCCAACAAAGTATTTTGCTAATTACAAAGGCTGCACTTGTTCATTTCCAACAGTTCATGCAGGTTTGGTGATTTCTTTTTTATGCAAAAACAGAATGTTGCTGATTTCAAATGCTTTGCGACACTTCTCCTTTCTCTGTATAGTTTTTATTGACTGTTTTTCTTGGTAATTTCACTACTTTATGCCTTTGAAAGCAGTGGATGAATATTCAAATCACAGTTGAATACATTTAGACAATAACAGATGTATTCCTTTGAGATCAAATTATTCTGAATGAACTTATTGTCCTGTTTATCTATATTAAGCATTTATTATGACTTTGTTTTTTCTCATCCTTTCTAATATGGAAAAAAAAAAGCTTCTTATTGTTTCAAAAATGATTTTTCATGGATTGCATATGTTCAGTGCCAAGATGCTTATCACACGTGCTTGATTGCATCTTAGGCTGAGAAACTGCCCTGATCTCAACTGTCAGTAGCCAATCTTTAGAGCAGCTTTCCGAGTCCATCTTTAGGCTGAAATCCTAGCTTTATTAAAGCTGCTGGGAGCCTTCCTGTTTACTTGAGTAGGGACAAGAATTGATACCATGGGCAGGCAAAGTATAGCCCATGGGCTAGATCCGGCCAGAAGTGGAGTCCATTTCCCAGCAGCCCCAGGCCTCCAATGGCTGGGGCCCATGGAGACCCCAGCTGCAGCTGTGCTATGATAGTGCAAGGCTGGGGTTGCCATGGAGATTGGCCCCAGCCACACTGGCAGCAGGGCAGAGGGCTGCTCCAGAGCTGATCGGATCTTGCAGCAGAGGCAGCTTGGGCCAGGGCCAGGGCCAGAGTGGATCATGGCTCTGCCCCAGCTCAAGACCAGGTGTCTTCACTGCAAGGAGCCAAAGCAGAGCTTCAGTCTTCAGCCGGTACGCTCTGGACAGGGGTACGCAGGCAGTGGATTGTGGCTCTGCTGCAAGATCCAAGTGGCTCTGGAGTAGCTCCTGCCATGCACCCTGCCAGCCCGGTTGGGGCTGGGCTCCATGGCAACCCCAGCCTCCTGCTATCACAGAGCAGCTGTGGCTGGGGCCTCCATGGAGACTAGCCCCAGCTATGCGGGCAGGAGCTGCTGGGAAATGGAGTCTGGCTGCTGGCTGGATCCACCATTTTGCTCACCCCTGATCGATCCCCATGTTAGGCAGAAGCTAGGGCAGGGGACACTTTAGAGACTAACTGGTTCAGAGAGGCATGAGCTTTCCTAGGCAACAACCTACATCATCAAATGCTATTAATAGACTTGCCGAAAGGTGTTAATATTTTTAGAAATGGTGATGTGAAGGAGAGCTGTACGCAGGCAAGGTTCTTTGGGTAGATGTTATATCTTTTATTACACAAACTAAATAGTTGGAAAAACGTTTTTTGAAAGCTTTCATGCACAAACACCCTTCTTCGGGCATTGGGCGACTCTGCTGCTGTTCTGAGTTCTCCAAGGTAGAAAAGAACATTTTTAGAAATGGTGATGTGATGGAGGGTTATATAGTACTTGGATAGCATGTCACATGTTATTATACGACTGCTTTTGTATATGCAGTTACTGTTGTCATGTGTGCATATCAGATACTAGCAAACACATGGCAAGTTAGATGCCTCTGTATGTATCTGAGTCTTATTTTCAAAACAGTGTTATAGTAAAATGAACACAATGGCACTATAACATTGTAAAAGACAAACAGCCTGGGGTTCAGATTAATCACTCAAGAAAACAGTACTTTATGTTATTTTTTCATATTTAATATCAATAGACATGTGACATAAAAGTAGAATTATTAAATCAATCAAAATCCTCTATCCTCTTTTTAGGTAAAAGTATTCAAAAGGATAAGGTGAGACAACTTAAATGACTTTATTTGATGATATACAAATATGGCAGCTATATTCTTGTAACCTTTTAGGACTGGCATAAACATAACATACTGAAAATTATTTTTGTACGCTAAAATTCCCTTTTATATCTTCCTGGGATTGTTTTAGCCTCAGACATATTTTTGCCTCCATCCCGCCCCACCTCCCCCCCAAATTTCAGCTATATCAAGCTTTGATCATTATACTAGGTGGAAGACCAACAAATTCTGCAGGGAAAAAATAAAGCTCTTTTGTAAACTCTTTATCCTACTTAGGTCATATGTTTGTTTTTTCTGTGCAGAACATCTGGGTTTTCAGAAGAGTTGGCCAGTATTGCAAATGAAAGTCCAATAATAAAATGACAGCTCCTACAGGTTAGCAGCCTTAGAGGAAGGAATGCACCAGGGTGATCCACACCATCAAACTGATTTATTAGTACAGCTGGCTAAAAGGACCAGCCAAAGCCTTGTATTCAGTTCAGCTGTTTATTTGTGTCACTACCAGACACTCGGCTATTTCAAGAAGGCAAGTATTGCCAGAATTCTTCAGTCATTTTTATGGAGAACTTTGAATGTCATCAAAATAATTGCTAAAATAAACCACAACAATATCATAGCACCTTTCACCCTTACACACTCTTCAATGTTACCTGTAATATTACTATGTTCTTATATATACTATTTTCTTTATTTAATATCTAGCTATATTCAAAGTAATGCAGTATCAAGTCTTAATCCTACAACCACTCAAACTTTCTTTTTGCTTAGGAATAATTCTACTGATTTCAATGGACAACACATATGGATTCTTTGCAGGTTTAACCCAGCCATCTAAGACCAAAATGAGCCAAAAGAGCAAACTTTACAAAATAAGCTTAAAATTATATATAAAAAGTAGCTGTCTTACAGTGACAAAGTCAGTTATTATAGGAACTAATACCTAGTAGCATTGCAATACATTTGTGACAGGAAAGAGCTGCAGTTATTTCAGATCTGTTCAAAGTATTAATCAAATATTTTATTTCCTGAATCTCACAGTGTTTTCCAAAATACTGATGTGTGCCCCTGCCATTATTTTATTAGGTAACAGACCAGGGTACAAATTCTGGCTCCACTTAAGTTAGTGACAGAACTCACTTTGGCTTCAGTGAGGCTAGCATTTCATCCCTAGATGAATAATACACAGATAGCTAGACATTTTTTAACATTTATCACTGATTCTTCCAACTAATAAAGGAGCATGTAGTCTGACAGAAAATGTCACTGCTCACAAACACTCATTGGTTAACCATCCTCCCCCCCCCCCCCCCCGCAAGAGAGTTATATAATACCAAAAATATTTCATAGTAATTCAGAATAATCTGCAAGGCATAAAAACATGTATGCAACTCTACTCATTTCAAAAAATTAACTGAATTAATTGGAATTACAAGTTGCTCTAAAGTCAGTCACATTTAATTGTTGTGAAATTGGGCCTAACTTAATGTGTGGTTTCTGAGCTTCACCTTCAACACTGGTTGATGATATGAATGTTTTTAGGGTGGGAAAAACACCCCGCTCCTATACTTATGAGAAGAAACATCAAATTGATGATAAAAATCACCTCTATTTTTCTTAATTAAATGTGATTATCTGCTACTTAAACTGAAGGCAATCATTTCTTATTCACTGTAGAATAAAGCTGCACCACTTTTAAGTTGGGAACCTAACTCCACCTACTACTACTTGAAATTTGAATTCGTCAAGGTGTGCCATAGCTGAAGCTTTCTAGTAATATATGTTGAACCTTCCAACACCTGAATAATAAGCAGCAGAAAGAATCATGGCAATGTCTCATAACCTCTGCTGAATTCATCTCAAGTAGCTACCCTACTGTTAGACAGGAAGAGATACATACTGCTAAGACTTGCTACTCTATGTCGATATATGGCAAAATAGGGGAACAGTCAATCTAAATTTTAGTTCTTTTTGTCAAGAGAAAGTCATAGCTGGTAGGAAATTTCTTCGTGTAAGGCTCATTGGTTTTCAAAAGGGCCAGCTCTGAGACTCTGGATGATGAGCATAAAGATAGCAGACATGCCAGTTTTGCAGCTAAGTCACTGATGCTGCAGGAAGAAATGTCAAATAAAGCTAAATGATTTAGCAAAACATTAACGTTCCCAAAGGAATTAAATTTTGGCTTGACAGGTTTAGATAGTGAAGCAGGTCTGACTAACATCCTAGACTTCTTTGTTCTGGTTACCTCTGAGAAAACAGAGCATGAACTCAGGCACATGACAGCACTGGACTTACCAAGTGCCAATTTTAATTTTTTTTTTTATTGTTTTGGCTAAATGGTCAATGGTTTTGTATGGAACTCTTAAGAAGATTTTGTCTCTTTGTTTAAATTTGCCCCACAGAACAAACTTTCTGTAAATCCACTGTATACTATCTGGCTGCCTTGTTTGGAGTCTTAAGGAAGATTTCAGTAGTTCATCTTTGCAATCTTTTATTTATTTGCGTAGAGGAGGAAGGATAAAGTGTGTGCATGGGGAAAATGCTTTGTAGCTCATTTAAGTCTCTGCCACTGGAAATATTTTCACTTGCTGTCTTCTATGATGGGTCAGTTTGCCCAGATCCTTCGAGATTTATGGAGAACTGCAGTATTAAGTAGACCTGTGGTTTGGACAGGCAGTGGGTAAAGCAGTGCTTCAAGATGCTCCTCTTAATTTTTCCCTCATTGTTTGAAACAGTAGAAAGTAGAGTGACAGGTCTAAGTACATATTTTATTTCACATTATTTCTTGCATTAGAACCCGGAGGAAGAAAAGGCATATTGTGTGATTGGGACAGCTTGTGAATAATTTCAACTGTTGTTCTTTTACTGATGGTAAAGCTAGAAATAAAGACAATTCTGACCTCATGGATAAGGCACTGGTTTTCACTTTCCATGTACTAGCATAGAGGAATGTACAATGCCCCCTATTGGGAAACAGTTTAATGCAGCAATGGTTTGGAGATCAGAATTTCTGATAGCTTCCAAAACTGAACTGAAAAGCAATCCAGGCTGTTATTTTATGGATGGAGGGAGTACCTAATGTGGATAGAGTATCCAGTTTGCTTATTGATGTGAAGCTCTGATTGCCTTATAAAATGTAACTAATCCTCAGGCAATAAGTAAGGATATGTTTCCTTTTCAGAGGCTTCAAAGCTAGAATGTTGAGTGAAAGTTTTGTAGATGTAGGGGATGAAATTATTTTCTTTGGGACTACTTTAAATAATTAAGTTAAGAGAAAGTTTTGGATTTGAGAATTATTAATGGCAATTGTTCTTAATTGGGATTCCTGTAGAAGGATGTCATGAAACAAAAGGGGATTTTCCCTGAGAAAAGACCAAGCAATGTAATGCCTTAGAATTGAAATAAGAAGGGAATGAGAATTTGCTTTTAATTAACTTGAGTAAACCTAGAGTACAGGGAAGTTAAATTCCTGTTAAAACATTCTAACAAAAGAATTTAGCCTTAGGTTACAGCTCTGAGAGAAAGCAAGGAAAAACATAGATTTTTTTTTTTCCAATTATGTGTTTTGATTTTTGTGCAGCTCTTATTTCCTGTTTTGTAGACAAAAGTGTACTTTATGGAGGGATTTCGATCACCTTGAGTGTTAAGTTATGTGTTTCACACAAAGGTTCCCCAAGGACCAAGAAAGCAACAGAAAGTCTTCAATGAAGGCTGATATTAAGCGAGAGCTTTTGGAAGCTTTAAACTGCCTATATAGATACTTCCAATTTCAGCCAAACCAGACTGATATAATAACCCTTACTGTATGCAAAATTCTTCATAATCCAGTGTTTATTGGTTTACTTCATAAAAACAAAAACAACTACCCACAGTAGTGATATAAGACTTAGCAATTCCTAGGTAGGTAGATGCAGAAAGACTCTGATGAACAATGCTACTAATAGGCCATGTCTACATATGCATTTAACTGTAGACTAATTAGATTAACTATAGTAGACTTATTAGCTGTGGACTAATGCTCTAATCCCATGCACTGCACCAGGATCAGGCTGCAGTAAATTAATTAGTCGAGGACAGTACTAGTTTATGCTGGGGAAATTTATTGCAATTAAACTCACATGTAGATGCTGACCATGGGCATAAATTGTGCCCAGTCAACCCAGCCAGCCGGGGGCCAAACTCCTGCTTGCCACCTAGCTACATGGCTCTGTATTTTCAGCACCCTCATGTCCTAGCCATCCCCTCTGCCACCTGACATTGCCACCTGGAGCCCAGGGCTAACCCCTTCACCCATACCCCCAGCCAGCCCAGGTCTGCTCCACCCTGGCTCAAATTGCTGATGTCCCAGGCATATGTGTAGATGCTGTACCCAGAAGTAGTTTGCTCTAGCTCAAACCACTCCAGAGTTTATTGCTTTGTATAAATTGCATGTGTAGACACACTCACTATGAACTACGTCTGCTTGTTTAACTATTTGATAAAATATTTTAGTATAATATGCCTACTGAATACTCAGGGGCAGCCCACAATAGATGTCCATGAAAAAGCTGAACTCCTAAATATATACTTCACGTTGGTATTCCTGAAATCAAATGGGGGCTGTTCACCTGACCAGAGGCCCGAGGAACATGGGGAAGACAACAGGCTACATGAAATCAGTCCTGAACAGATGAGAGATCTCCTATAATACTTGGATGTTTTCAAGTGTTCTGGGCCTGATGACCTGCACCCAAGAGTCCTGAAAAAGCTGGCTGAGCTTATAGCAGTGCCACTGGCCAAGCTGTTTATATAGTTGTGAAACTCAGGAATGAGTCCTGGATGACTGGAAGAGGGCCACTGTGGTGCCCATCTTTAAGGGAAGAGGAATGACCCTGATAACTAAAGACAGGTCAGTCTGACTTCAGTCCTGGGTAAAAACTTTGAAAAATGTATTAAGGAGGCCATCAATTGTAATCTGGTAACTGACGGGGTGTTAAGATGCAACCAGCATAGCCATATCAAGGGTAGATCATGCCTGATAAACCTTGTGTCCTTCTATGACCAGGTAACTAGCCATCTGTATGAGGGACACGAGGTTGATGAGATTTACTTAGACTTCAGTAAAGCCTTTGATCCTGTTTCCCATGGAATTCTCTCGAACAAACTTGAGGGTGTTGGGCTGGACCAGTCTACAGTGAGCTGGATGGACAGGTGGCTTAGAGGATGCTCCCAGAGGGTGGTAATTGATGGGATAGCCTCATCCTGGAGGGCTGTCACCAGTGGTGTCTCTTAGGGATTGGTGCTTGGACCAGTGCTCTTTAATATATTCACTAATGACTTGGATGAGGAGGTGGAAAACTCAGTGGTTAAGTTCATGAATGATACCAAGCTGTGGGGAAATGCAGACACATTGGAGGATAGGGTCAGGATCCAGGATGACCTTGACAGACTGGACTCATGGGTGGAATGGAATCAGATGAGGTTTAACAGGGACAAGTGCAAAGTCTTTCATCTAGGTAGAAAGAACACCCACCACAACTACATGATGGGTGGTGGTCCACTGGCTGGCACAGCATCTGAATATGACCTGGGGGTCATGATTGACCTGAAGATAAACATGAGCCAACAGTGCAATCAGGTTGCCAGAAAGGCAAATAGAACTCTGGTGTGTATCAGCCGATGTGTGGTCAATAGATCCAGGGAGGTGCTCCCTCTCCATTCAGCACTGGTGAGGCCTCAGCTGGAGTACTATGCCCAGTTCTGGGCGCCACACCTCAAGAAGGATATGGATAAGCTTGAGAGGGTACAAGAAGGGCCACCTGTGTGATCAAGGGCATGGAAGATAGGCCCTATGAGGAGAGACTCTGGGAACTGAGCCTTTTCAGTCTGAATAAGAGAAGTCTGAGAGGTGACTTGATAGTCACCTACAAGTACATTGGGGTGAACACCAAGATCTAGGGGAGCAACTCTTCAGGAAGGCATCTAAAGGGAGGATGAGGACCAATGGGCATAAGCTTATGGAGGGTAAGTTTAGACTAAATATAAGAAAGAACTTTTTCTCTGTTAGGGTCACCAGAATCTGGAACACACTCCCAGCAGAGGTGTTGCAATCACCCTCCTTGGAGTTGTTCAAGATGTGGCTCGACAGGCACCTTGTTGAGCTTGTCTGAGCCCAGTAACTTCCTGCCTATGCCAGGGGACTGGACTTGATGATCTTACAGGTCCCTTCTGGTTCTATGATTGTATGATAATTTAAAAGTATGAGCTACAATGCTTCATTTATCCATAGACTAATTTCCATCTGAAAAGGATTCTTTTCTTCTTTGACTGTTAAATTTTATATGGACAACTTTTTTTTTGTTTTTAGATAATTAGTAGCATTGTTGGGTACTGTGGGAACTTTTTGTTTTTTCTTTGGGAAAAAAACATTAGAGCTTGTTAGTGAGAAGAACAAGGGAGTTAAGGCCTTATATAGACATTCAGTTTATCCTGGGAGAGTCATTTTTCTACCAGGAGAAACCATGGGAATGTACAGATGTTCAAACTTTTTCTGCCATGGTAAAAATGGTCACTCCAGGAGAAAAAATAACCTAGAAACAAGTATTAAATCACTCCCGGGAGTGAATATCTGTACACACCATGGCTTCTCTCGGAAGAGAACATAGTCCTCCAGCATTCCCCCTCCCTGCCCCTCCAGGGAGGGGTGTGTCACTCACTGAATGCTGCTCCTCCAGCAGGGAGCAGAATATGCCCCCTTCATAATCCCCACATTGCACTACAGGGAAACAGGCTGACCATGGGCAGTCTGGGGCAGCCAATCAGGACTGTCCTATGCCCTGTTGCCAGCTATTGCCATGCAAACTAAGAATGCCTACAGAGCATGCTGAGATGTATGCACAGCTCCCCTGCCCTCTGGCTGCAGTGTCAGTACTGAAAGCCTCTACTCTTTAGGGCCTCTAGCAGGAGAACAAGCCTAGGAGAATTCTCCCAGATATTTTGAATATGTGTGTTCAGCCTAAATGTACCTGTGTTCCTATGTTGTGTTTGATCTTTTTATTCCATAAAAAAAGACATAAATCACATTACATAGTGCATGTTGCACCTGTTTATACAGCACTTTAGAAAGCAGGGCTACTAACAGGTAAACAAAAATTGAGGTTCTCAGCCAGGCAGGCAGCAGAAAACTGAGGGAAAAGCTGTATACATTGAGGATCTGATGCTAAAAACTGTCAGCAACCACTGACTGTAGTGGGTTTTTAGTGTACAGCATATCTGCAAAATCAAGCCTGTTAGAAGATATAAAATGTTTTTATATACCGTCTTTTCTGCTTTAACTTGTTATTCCATTGAAAGGCTCAGAACATTTCAACCAGCTGGAAAGTAAAAGAGAGAACTGAAAGCCATACACAGTAATATTGAATTAATTAGTCATCTTGACTCAAGTTAGGGAGGTTAATAATAGCTTGGCATGGTATACTGGTTAGGACATTTTGCTTTGCAAACAGGAAAATATGCAGCTTGGTAATTAATTCTTCCTTTGATGTCCAAAATGAGCTGATCTTCAGATCTGCAACAAAGTCTGGTTTGGATTCTCTAGGTACTATAGGCTGTGTGATATCATTTGTAAACTTGTCTTGTTACCAAACCCCATTTGGGGATGTGAAATCAAATAGTTGATCATCAGATTTGCCTTTGGGCTCAGTGGTTCCAGTTTCTTTATAAATAAAGCCAGGAAACAAACCATAACAACTGTTGACCTATGAGTGATATAAATTACAGTTCTTCATGGGTCACCATTATAAAAAGATTCTCTGTGGACCTGTTTTGTCTAATAATGAGTGCTTGGCCCAAAATCTCTCCTGATTTATGTTCCTTGCAATAGTAGTGACTTCAGTGAGATTATGTGGGGTGTATACACAAGCTGAATTTGACCTTGTGTGGATTCAGTCAGATGCTCCAAAACTGAAATCAGGAGGGCTAAATAGCTGAGTAAGAGTTCAGATAAATTTGGATATTTCAGCATTTGTTTTTATACCAAAATTGGCTAAAAAATCAAAACTTTAAAACTGTTTTTGGAATGGAAAGTTCCACGAAAAGCATAAGTATTAAGAAAAAAAGCTTCAGCATCTTATTTTTGACATTTTCTGGATCCAAACATTTTTGGCTTGTCAAACTGACAGGAAATATTTACTTTTGGCTCAGTTTGACATTGAACTGGGCCCACCTGAGCATCTGTATTGCTTCATGGGAAATGTAGTTCACCAGGGAGTCCAGTCCATTAGGAACGTGAAACATTCCAATTACATCTCCCTTTTCCTGAGATTCCTGTGATGTACCACAATTGTACAATCAGGAGGAAAAGACTGTTGCATCTTGGAAGACATAGTACAGCCAGGTAGCTAAATCAAGAGAGAAAAGAGGAGGCTTGAGGTAGCCTAATTGATAGCTTGTAGGAAGCACTGTAGCAGCTCAGATGGACACAGATTAATGTCAGAGTTACCTGAAAAAATATTTGATTCTTGATTGGCCAATCAAACTTCTGTGGTCTGAGAAAACCTAACTTGAAATTAAATGTTTCATATTGGTTTTCCTCAAAGGTGTTTTTTTCTTAGCACAATTTAATTGTGCCATTGAAACCTTTGATTGTTTTGGAAAGCATATCTTCCATCAAAAACTGTTGTAATGGAAAATTCATGACCAGCTCCAGTCTGAACTTTCATGTGATTTTTTTACAAGGGCCAAACCAAACTGTTAAGCTTTCCAAGTTCAGTATTCACATGGATAGAACATGTTGCTATATAGGGATCTCCTTGCAAGAGATTTCAACCATGAAGACAATGGTCATATTGTCTAAAGAGAATGTGCCTCTGTACTTTAATTTATAATATGAATCTCTGTTTTGGAATCTACATAGTATATTATAATTCCCTAATAATTCTATGACATGGAAGGGGCAAGGTGGAGAAGAATTGTAATGAGAAATTCTAGATGTAGGTCTGTCTGCCCGTACATTTAAATAACATATTATTTTCTTTTTTTTTTAAATATTCTGGTATGCAGCACACCAATATGAAATAATGCAATGCCTTCTAAAGTATTTATTCTCTAAACTCTAAATGATGTTCCATAAAATATTTTGCACATCTGTAAATTAAATTTTAGATTAATTGATTGGGCAGTATGCATTGAGGGCTATAAGATTGTACAGACGGGACAGAGTAGGGAGGAAAGGGGTGGGGGCAGGTGAGGTTGCTCTCTATGTTAAGAAGCATTATACATCTACCCTAATTAAAATGGGATCAGAGGGGGAGAAAGCTGAGGCATTGTGGGTTAGGATACATGGAGGTTGAGGGAAAAGGGACTGGGTGGTGGAGGTCTGCTACAGACCACCACATCAAGAGGAAGAGATAGACTTGGTATTCCTGAGGCAGCTCTCAGAGGCCGTATGGTCTAGGAACATGGTTGTCATGGGGGATCTAAACTACCCTGACATCTGCTGGATAAAGAGCAGTCAGCCTAATCCAACTGTTCATGTAGGTTCTTAACGTGCATACAGGACCTTCATTTAATGCAGGAGGTATACGTTCCCACTAGGGGAAATGCCTTACTGGACTTGGTGTTGCCTATAGGGGATGACATGGTAGGGGAGCTACAGATTTGTGGTCATCTTGGGGACAGTGACCACCAAACAATCTAAACAATATGGAGTAGAGTGGGTAAGATAACTGGTAGGGTGGAAGTGGTTGACTTTAGGAAAGTTAACTTCAGTGGGCTCAGGAGCTTAGTCAATAAAGCACTGCAGGATAGGAGTATTGGCGAGATGGGAGTCCAGGAAGGGTGGTCGTTCCTAAAGAAAACAATCTTTGGGCACAGAGGGAGATGATCCAAGTGCAAAGGAAAGGAGGGAAAGGGGCCAAAAATCTTCCTTGGCTAAAGAGAGAAATCCAGGGGATCGTAAGGGAAAAAAAGGAAGCATATAGGTGGTGGAAGCTACCAAGGAGGAGTATACCTACTTGGCCTGCACTTGCAGGGAGGCAGTTAGAAAAGCCAAAGCAACTACAGAGGTGAGTCTGGCAACACAAATTAAAGACAACAAAAAATCTTTTTTTTAGGTATGTAGGGAGTAAAAGGAAGATGCAGGGCAGCATAGGACCCCTACTGAACAAGCAGGAGCAATTAGTGACAGACAGGGGGAACAAGGCTGAGCTCTTCAATGAGTTTTTTTGCCTCAGTTCTTGAACAAGGGTCAAGATAAATCTCCTAATGCGTTCTTAGATGGGTATCAGAGGAACACCAGCCCACCAACTGTTGATGCTGAGTTGGTGCAGCGTCACTTGGATGGACTGGATGTGTTTAAGTTGGCAGGCCTAGATGAGCAGCATCTGAGAATACTGAAAGAATTGGCCAGTGTTGTAGCAGAACCACTGGCAAGGCTGTTTGAGCACTTGTGGAGCTCAGGTCAGGTTCTGGAGGACTGGAAATGAGCCAATGTGGTCTCTATTTTCAAGAAGGGGAGGAATGAGGATCTGAGTAAATACAGTCAGTCTCATCTCCATCCTTGGAAAAGTCTTTGAAAAGTTTATTAAGGATCATATTTGTAGAAGCCCAGTGGGAAAAATAATGCAGCAGGGCAACCAGCATGGATTTGTAGCAGGTAGATCATGCCTGACTAATCTGGTTTCATTTTATGACCAGGTCACAAAACACTTAGACCCAGGAGTAGAGGTGGATGTCATTTTCCTGGATTTTAGGAAGGCCTTCAATATAGTATCTCATCCCATTCTCATAAATAAATTAAGAGGCTGTGATTTAGATGTCTACACAGTCTGGTGGGTGGCAAATTGGCTTGGGGGTTGCACCCAGAGAGTGGTAGGAGACGGGTCAGTATCAACCTGGAAGGAGATGGGTAGTGGGGTCCCGCAGGGCTTGGTCCTTGGACCTATGCTCTTCAATGTCTTCATCAGTGACTTGGATGTGGGCATGATGTGTACTCTGTCCAAGTTTGCAGATGATACTAAATCATGGGGGGAAGTGCACACTTGGGAGGGTAGGGAATGACTGCAGGCAGACCTGGACAGGTTGGATAAGTGGGCAGAACACAATAGGATGCAGTACAACAAGGACACCTGCAGAGTGCTGCAACTAGGGCGTAAAAATGTCCAGCATACCTACTGACTGGGAAAGGAATGATCCTCTCAGCAGCATAGAAGCAGAAAGGGATCTCAGAGTCATAGTGGACTCCAAGATGAACATGAGTCATCAGTGTAACAAAATCATCAGCAAAGCTAACCACACTTTATCATGGATGAGCAGATGCATGACAAATAGAACCAAGGAGGTGATACTTCCCCTGTATGTGGTATTGGTCAGACCGCAGTTAGAGTACTGCATCCAGTTTTGAGTGCCATACTTTAAGAAGGATGTGGATAGTCTTGTGGCCACCTACAAATTCATTAGGGGGGCACAGCAAGGTATTGGAGATGCTCTGTTTACCAGGGCACCTCTTGAGGTAACAAGGAACAATGGTCACAAACTGACAAAGACCAGATTTAGGCTAGATATCAGGAAAAACTTCTTCGTGGTGAGGATGGCCAAAATTTGGAATGGGCTTCCAAGGGAGGTGGTGCTCTCCCCTAACTTGGGGGTCTTTAAGAGAAGGCTGGATAGGCATCTGGCTGGGGTCATCTGACCCCAGCACTCTTTCCTGCCTAGATCAATGATCTGTTGAAGTCCCTTTCAACCCTAGCACCTAGAATCTAATTCTAGGTTAGAATTATTATCTAGCATATTTACTGAATTCTAAGAGAGTTTAACATGGGTAAAAAAGCCCTTTATCTTGGAATCAAGTACAAGGCAGTGGGTGGGCAGGTAGCTGCTGCAGCTCTGGCCCTGGCCGTGGAAATTTTGAGTTGGGACTGGAGCCACAGCTGCTGCTCCCCACCCCACCATTGCCTCTACCCCCACTGCCTCTCCTTTCTACAGCCTCCCTCCCACCCCCTTTCTCCACCTCTCCCCCATGCCCCTCCAGGCCACCCCCACACTTCTCCTGCGCCTCTCCCCCTGTTTACCCTTGCTAAGGTACTGGCAGGCACTGTCCTCACTGCAGTGGAGATGGAGGCTGGGAGCTCCCATTGTCCCCACCAGGGCTCCAGTGGTAGAGTCCGCTCCGGCTGCAGGCAGCTCCCTGGGGCAGGGAGCAATGATTGCAATTGCAGAGCTGGGTCTGGGAGCTCCCTGCCTGGGGAGAGTTTCCTGCCCAGCCTGGAGCTGGATGGGGCCTGCTTCAAACCAGGACAGTTCCTGGTCAGCCCCAGGCTGTGCAGGGAAGTCTTTATATGCACATGTCCCATTTTGGGCAGTCCCCAGCCAGCTCTGGGCTGCACATGCAGACTTCGCCACACAGTCTGGAGCTGGCCAGGAACTATCCCAATCTGGGGTCAGTCCCAGCCCCATGCCCTGATCAGGTGATCAAGGCATGGGGTTTAGAAAGAGCTGCAGGGAAGGGGCAGGTCCCAGCTCCCTGCCCTGATCTGCCAGTGGAGCAGCTAGACATAAGCCTGTGGCTGGGCAGGGAATCCCCCTCCATTGGATAGGGGCAGGGGTCTGGGACCTGCCTGTCCCTCACAGCTCTTTCCCTCTTTCTCCCTGATCAGGAAGCTGGGGCCAGGAGCTCCCTGCCATGGGGCAGGGGGACATTGTCCTCTCTCAGACCCCTCTACTAGAGCCTGCCTTAGCAGCAGGCAACTCCTGGGGCAAGGAACTATCTCTAAGCTGCCACCAGAAGACAGCTGTCTCCTGGTTCTGTGCTCCCTGCCAGCCTCTGGGCTGGCACCTAGGGGGAGCCTAGAGCTCCCCCTGGCTCCTGCAGTGGGACAGAGCAGGGTGGAAGCAAATTTGCTCCCAAATGAGCACACATGTAGATGCCTGCCCAGGGTGGGTTTACTCCAGAGTAAATTACCCTGGAGTAAACCCATCCAGCAGCATTTGCACATATAGGCACACCCACTGTTTCTGAAAACAGCAGAACATAGAGGAAGCCCCTCTATTTGACCACTGTTATGTTACATAGAGGGGGAGCTGGCAGTGACCTATTATTTGTATTACTTATCACTGATTGCTACAAAAAAATATTTTGACCTTTTATGAAAAGCTCGAACATCTATTTATTTTTCAGCAGGTCCAAAATGAAAGCCCTTACATCTTTCACGTGCATCATAACATTTCATCTAAATTTGTCTGAGAGAGAAAATTGAAATTGCTTTTTTCTTTCCCCCACTTGAAATGTGCTGAAATAATAGGTCCATCTGTGACAAATAGCAGCAGCAACACGCTACCTTGGGAACACTTGGGAGCTGTTGGAGCAGCAGTAGTGGCAGATTTGATGGGAAGAGAGTAGGTTGGGGTCCATCTTTTTTCCCAGACCCAGCACATAATCCTAGAGGGCCATGACCATCTCTGGGAGCAGAACATAGGAGTTCCCTCCTATGTTCTGTGCAAGTGAGCCATGCTGGCCACCCTTGATCCAGCACTTGAGCAAGTTGCCAATTTATTTGTGGGCAATTTAGATAGCAAAAGTTGTACTGCACTGTTGAAGATTCAAGCTTTATAAATGGTAGATGATATAGGGAGAGAGATTTTTACAATTAAATGTAAGAAATTACATATAAAAATCTACACTAAAGGTTACAAAGTTAGGTATTCATTTGTCAAAAATGTTAGATCACCAGTTGTCTTTGCCATTTTAATGCTGCTCTCTGCATTATCATATAGTCTGTTATTACATAATCAGATGGTGCTTTTTTCCCCCACCCTCAATCTCAAATCTGAAATAGCTTACATTTTTGAGGGCTTCACTTTGCAACCTACATGTTTTCTTTCAACTTTTTTAGAACGTAATTGCCTATAAAACTTGACAGTGGTTGAGAATGCACATCCCCTCACAGAAGTGCTTAGCCCTGTGCAGGATTAAGCTCATAATAATGATCTAATTTCAGTTAACCCCATTTGAGCTGTTTCATGGTATTCATTACAGAGTATCTGTGTTTCACCAGCATCCCTCCATCCTGACCCTAATGTTTAACCCCTTTGAAATGGAAATCTGGAGCTGTTACCTTAAAACAGCTTCAAAACCTTGATTGCCCACTCCAGATTCCTTTGAAATGCTTCATTTGAATCATAAACTAGCCCTACAAACACTCATTATCTTGTTAGATGTCATGTCTACTTTGAGATGTGTTTCTGTCCATAGGCCTCTTTGAAGTGTTGCTTAACTACTCAGAATTCTTTAGAATTGTTACTTTTATAGCTGGTAACACTAATTGTTTAAACCTTTAAACTTAGAATTAGTCACTTATTAAAATAAAATGATTTTAATAACAATATCTGTGGATTAAAGGTCACAGAACATCAGGCCCCGTGACTTTGTCTAAACTGAATTACTTAATATTTCCAACAGTGAGTGCTATATTGTAAAGTTGAAAGAGGTAGTTAACTGTTAATCTGAAGTCTAAGAGACGTAGTTAGGCATGTTAGTTCGAAGACAAGTGGAAGGCAGGATAGGTTTGCACCTTATAGAGTAAAATAGATGGGTATAGCACAAGCACAAGTCTGCCAGGAAGAGTTTAACAAATTGCTGCTACTACTGAAGTAATTCCTTTTGAGATGCATTAAAAAAAACCAAACAAACATTTCAATGTAGACATGGCCCAACTATATTGAGCTAATGTAGGTAAAACTGTTGATCTAGCCTCAGCAAAAGTGACTAATAGATCAGTTCATCTACCTCAATGGGAAATTGGGCAGACTGAAAGCTTTTAATAAAACAACTGGAAACTGACAAAAAAGCTGCAGTAATCAGAGAATCTCCTTCGCATGTGTAGGTGTACTTAACCTTTTTTGTACCAGGACCCATTTGTAAACATTGATGGCCAGTCCCAATCCAGTGCCCCTCACTCCCAACCCGCTGCCTCCTGCCCCCAGATCCCAGCTCCCCAGTATGTGGAGCATGGAGGAGGTGGAGCGGGGTGGTGTGAAGAAGCCCCTTGCAAGCCACCATTTCCCACATTTTTCTCTGTTAAGGAAGAATAATTTTTAAAGGGTGTTGATTTTTTTAAGGTTTGTGACCCTTTCATATATTCTTGTGACCCACTTTTGGGTTGCGACCCGTGGGTTGAGAAACACTGCTCTGCAACATGGTGTCTCCCCAACCATTGCTGGTCCCTGAGACTGTCTTTGAAGGTATGGCCAAGGCATTTAAATAAGATCTTTTAGGATTAAAGATTGTAGTTAGAAACCTAAAAAGGGATTAACAACAAAATTGTTACTTATAAATGGTTGGAAATATGTCCATCAGAAAACGTCAATTAACCAAAAGCAAAACATTTCATGAAAACAGGTTGCTTTTGAGATGTCTCCCAACAAAGCACAGGCAAAAGTTGTCAGGGCCAGGAAATCCAAGCCAACTTCTAGACTCCCTGATCAGCTGAGTCTTTCAGCAGCCTGATTCCATATGTCAATATTTTAAATAAAAATAACAATTACAGAATTTTCATTTCCTAGAAAATCTCAAAAAAATCTTACTCAGAATTAAATAGAATGTTAAAACTTCTCCCAAACTAGAATTTCTAAGTTTTGACCAGCACTAGCTTTCATCTAGCTACTCTGAGAAGTAAGTAGAGTGGTACACGGTAGAATCAGTGCTACCCACAGCAGTTGCCAGTGGTTCGGACATGATTAAATATCAGATGGGAAAAAATATTTTGCTAGTTACAACTCAACTATTGTGGACATGTTACAAACTTCATTATTACAGACCTCAGATTTAATAAGTTCATGTTGAGGCCATCATGCCAAGTTCATCTTATTTACAGCTATGCTTATTAAAACTTGTTACAATCATTTCACAAAGGAAAACCATATATGAGGCTAACATAAAGGGAATATTTGTTACCAAGGTAACAAATAAAACCAGAACTACTATTGAGTATTTTATTTTCAAAGAAGAATTGAGCCCTTTTCAATTATTGGGTGGGATGGGAAAGTACTAAACAAAGTTATAAATCTTGGGAATTCACTTTGTGGTAATAGTACATTAAGCAGGCAACTGGTATCCTCCACACACTGAAGTAAAACTACTATGACCCACTACTTTATAATTACATGAGGATTATTAACACAACAGGAGGAGGAAATTGACTACTCAGCACAAGTACCACTCTGTGTCTTAGCTAATTGCACATATCCTAGGTTAGCTGAGCTAGGCAGATCTCCCATTGTGCTTGAAATTGACAGCAATACATAAAAATGATAATAATTGACAAAGTAAAATTGGTGTTGAAAAAAGATAAACACTCTCAGAGGATTACTTAAATTGTGTGAGATTTTATTTTATTTATTTTAGTTTAAATTTCACCATAGCAATCAAAATGAAAAAAAAAATCCCATCACATGTAATTGAAATTTTATGTCTTATTATTACTATGCATCTTGGGCAGTGGGTGAACTTTAGCTCTCAGTTGATCAAGTTATGTGCAAATGCAAGGCACTTAAAACTTCAGCCATGAATATATTTATACCAGGTTCTCTTAGTATAAGATTTTACTATTTTAAATGTGAGATTATCATCCATGATTAGAAATATAAGACTGAAGTAATAAAGTATAGTTATCCTGCTAATACAAAGTTTGCAGCCTACCATACTATTTTTTTTTTCTTTACAAATTAGCAAGACAAGTAATAGTGAAGTAACAATGTTTCATGAATGTCCTATTGGCCACCCTGCCACTCAGTGTTGCAAATTCAGACCCTCAACCCTCAAATATTTGTGCCTGTGCAAAATGTCACTTGCCAGGCAGTTGTTGAAACTGCTCACGTGAATAATGTATGGCTGTAATCCTGCAAACACTCTTGCACAAGCCTAATTGTGTGCACACAAGTAGTCCTATTAACTTCAACATGACTGCTCCTGTGAATAATTTAAGCCTGTGTATAAATATTTTCAGGTTCTGACCCTAAATACACTGGGTTGTATAAACAGTCTATAATCATGCAGATAATTCAACTGAAAAGCTACTTACTTACACGTGGAAAAGGTCACAGGATCAGGCCCTATATTTTTTATTTACCTCAGGTCTAAACACAATTGGAAACAGCGGGAAGGTGCATTAGTTAATCAAACCTGATATGTGAACCACGTAATGAAAAATAAATAAAAGCTTGTATCTTTAGGTTTCAGTGGCGGTATTTGCACATTTCTTTCTTCCCATTAGCGTTTATGGGTTATTGCTCAGTAAGGAAAAAAAAAAATCCCACTAGTTTAGCCACATGTTGTCTGAAATCTTGGCAGCAAATGTAGTCTATGTATATGGACAAGGTTAAGAAGACTTTTCTTCCTACAGAGGATTCAACTCATTACAGTACCAGGGAAGCCAGAAAAATGCCACAAATATATAATAAATTATCCTGGCCTACTGAATCTCTTCCCTTAACTTTCAGTTGACTATATCTCTGTGATTTTGTATTCTCTGTCATTGGCTATGCACAGGTGTAGGTTAAGAGTCTTTTTACAATATTTATTTTCCAATATAAAACAATCTTAACTCCACCTATATCTACCTGGAGTTTAGCTAAATTAAATTTTGTGGCAGAGAACCTACATTTGTTTTTTCATTTGTTTTTTTGGGGTTGGGGTGGGAGGATTGTTTCATTGCATGTAGTTAAAAGTTTGCTAACGTTGCCTTTCAAGATCTGGTCTTCCTAATAACATGAAGTCAAAACTTTCATTGACTGTAAATTAAGGTTTTGCCTACCTCTCAATTTGAAAGGTCAAGCTTTTATGTATAGTTTTTGCCATGATGTAGAATTTTTATTATTAAATATGAATTGTTGTACAATAATATCAATGAATAGTTTATTGACAATGCAAGTTTATGGTTGGATTAATCTTTGGATCTTTGGAACTTCAAAAGTTTTTAGTTTTTAATTAACAGCGTTACTAATATTTGAAAATGCCATTTTTGGGGGTCTGCACATTGGGAAAATAGAAAAAAAAACCCTTTGGCTGTTATACATTCTATTGTATTTGGCACTAAAAGGAAAGGAGAGAGCAAGTAGAATAATAAGCTTTTAAAAAAGATTTTGAAGATTCTGAGACAAAAAATGTCATAATTTCAAAATGTTTCTACCTTTTTTCCTTCATTTTTAGTCTGCTCTCTTCTTGTTCTTCTCTACCAAAATCACCGAACCAAACTTTCAAACTATCATCTAGCAGTACCTTTGACTTACATCCATAAAGTCTGATTATTATCTTCTTTTATAATTTTGAACACTAATATATTCGTATCATGCAATAAAAAACACAGCTGTTCTGTGCTTTGATTATTTGTCACACATCATAGGTTTTAGTGAGATGGTGGTCATCTTTCCCGAGGTCAGTGTGACTTAAATCTCTTTAGAAACTATGAAAATCAATGGTCATCTTTTTTCTAGAGACATACTTCCCCTTTATCCAGACAGACATAAACTAGTGAAGTAGTGGTAACCCCTATTAAGACATTCAGCAGCTTTGGCAAATTAAATGGGATAACTGATGACCGTTTGGAGTATGAGGAAATATTTAACAACTTTGCTTAATTACAAGCTTACTGTATTTGTGTAAATGTATATTTGCAGTTAGCTAGCAGTGAATTTAAATGGTGTGGAAAAGCTGAAGAATAACAAACTTGCCTTTAGCAAAAGGGCTCCTGAAACAAGGTAAGACACTGCAGAGGATAATTTTCGCTTTTAAATTAATTATGACTCATGGTCTAAATAACAGCTTTAACTAAAATCTCCCAAGGAAATTCAGTCTTCACTTACAGTTTATGTAGCAATTCTGGAAAAGAGACTCCGGTTTTCATGAAAAACAAAAACCAGGTTAAATTCCTGCTGTAAAGGAAAATCTCAACCTAGCTATAATATTAATATAGATAACATTGTGCCTCTAATCTAATTCAGACACGATGTATATGTGTTTTTAGAGAGTTATTATATTTTTATAATAAGCTCTTAAAAAAACCCTCTTTTTAATATGATGCATATATAATTTACTTTTTGACCCCTGCATCTGTAGTCAGTAATCAAACTCAGAGATAAACCATGGTATTTCGCAGAAATTGTTTTATAGTATTTTCAACACTCCTTTATTCTCTTCCCTTTTTTTTTTAAACTGGCTACCCAATTTGTTTTTCATGAAATTACTCTCCAGACTCTTCAAATGTATTTCTTTCAGAGCTGTTCTCTTGGAGCAGTAATTTAGTTCTGAAAGCAGCATTCATCTGATTTTGTCTCTGCAATCATTGTTCCAGATGAACATATTCCCAAGGACAAATTTAAAAGCACTAATGCAGCTTTATCTGTTTGAAGTGGCCTCCTCTGTTATCAACGTACGCTGAGCATGAGGGCCCAAGCTGTAGTGCTTTTCAATAAGTACCACCAAGTTTTTATTCAGCTCTCACAAGAGCACTGCACTCTTGGCTCTCAACAATATCATGGAAGATGCTGCTGAACAGGAAAAAAAGAAATGGCTCCAGCTTGAGGCCAAAAACAACAATGCAGTTTATTTTTGTGTGTGTCTGTGTAGATCAGTTGTTCTCAGCCTTTTTAAACCTGAGGCACCCCTTCATAACTGTTGTCAGTTGAGCGGCACCCCATTTCAGCATGAATTTATTGCCATGCATTATTGCCTTCCAGAGTGGTGGAGAAGCAGCTAGGCAGGGAGTGTCTGAGCCTGCTTTATCAGCTTATTTTGTCACACCTGGAGCCTAAACCATCCCTAAACTGCTTATTTCTTTCACCCCTTGCTTATCCCCTTCTACTTCCTTTGGCACCCTTCAAAGGATCTTGCAGCACCACAAGGTGCCTTGGCACCCTGGTTGAGACGTAGATGGTACCAGGAAGTGATCATAGAAGAAGACATCTTGGAGTTAACTTTGGAGTTGCACAAGAGCTTTGTTAGGGTCTTCTTCATTTGTTCCATACTTGCCAATGTAATGTAGGATCAGAACACAGGGATGGCTGTGAGTAACCATGAAAGAGGTGCTAAATGGAGCCAGAATTTCAAGTTAGGTTTGATATAATCCATCCACCTGCATGCTTATCCATAGTTTTAAATGTAATGGGAAAGTTGGAACAGTCACTACTACACTTCAGGAGATTATTGGATTCCTCTGTTGTTGCTAGTAAGTAGGAACCTTTAATTTTAGTGTAGTAGAAAAGAAGGTGGAAATCAGAAATGTCATACACATATTTTTCTCCCCAGAGACCTTCTCTTCTCCTTCCTCTGGTTGGTCTTGTATGTCGGCTGAGATTTTATTATCCCCATTTCAGTTTGCCTGTTCCCCATATTTCACTGTTCTGTTCGTCTTATTTATAATCTCTTTTCTTTTGAGCTCACTCAATCTTCTTTCTTTGGTGGAGCTGTCTGATTATTTAGTCCAGATGTTTCTTATCTAAAGCTCAGTAGTACCTTGGAAGCACATTCTTGAGGTGCAAAGCCAGCCTCCCCTGGCAGGGGCTCTAGCAGGCACTGTGACTGATGTAATGTCACAGGAAGTTTTCCCAGGATGCAAAAGTTCATTGTGGTTGTGGACACATGTAACAATTAAAACACTTCGAGTGCTGTCCACCCATAAAAGCCCTTTGAAACATTCTAAGAGTGGCTGAAACCCTCCAAAATACTGCCTCTTGAAATGAAGCACTGTTTTAGAGTATTTTACTGTTGATTTTACCTGCATGCATGGGCAGCCTGTCTGCTGTCCAGCTTTTAAGTTCTGCTCCAGGTCCTGGGGTGCTCCTGGGTCCTCACTAACATCCACGTACCCCCTGCTGGCACCCACTCCTCCACCAGACATGGAGGTTGGTTTACTCCCTACTATCCCCCAAGAAACCCCTGCTAGGGCCCCTACTGCTGGCAAAGCCAGGTCCTCTATCCACAGTGTCTTCTACCTCTTCACTTAGCTGTGAGGGTAGAGGGGAGCTGGAGTGTCAGACTCACGGTGGGACCAGGGAGCCCTATCATCCTACTGGTTACTTCTCTACTCTGCTGTCTTGTCTCACTTTCCATCTACCTCCCATCCCTCTAAAAAGAGGGGATAGGGAGTGAAAAGCAGAGCTGCAAGTCACTCCCGGCAGAGGAGAGTGCAACATTTGTAGCCAGTCCACTAGGGCATACAGGTATTGCCTGGCAAAAACGCATTTTATGAAAAGTCTGCAGCAGCAGCAGTGATCTGGGCATGCAGAATATGGCTCTGGCTGGCTAGGCTCCAGATTTGGGCAGCCACATGCACCACCCCACTTCCGTGGCACATGTTTTTTAGATACTGAGATTTCCCGGTATCTAATTTTGGCTCTGCACTGCAAATATGTAGCATGGAGAACTTTTTCACATGCGCCGCATGCATTTTGTGGTGCGTCAGAAGCCTTTGAGACACCACAAAGTGCACATTCCCACTCATCTGGATGCACCGTTGAGGTCCCTTCTATCCTTACTTCTCTATGAATTCCAATGGGGAAGGCAGAACAAGGAAAAGTGACAGAAGTTTACCTGATAGCCCAGTGGTTATACTACTCTCCTGTGATGTGGGAAAGCCAGTTTTGTGGCACTCATGTTGGACTCTCGTATCCCAGATGAGTGCCCAGGCTAATTTATTGGCTTTTTTACAGTGATTTCCCCTCAAACACTCCTTCTAGAATTATTCCACATTGTATAAATAATTAAATATTCATTGCCTCAGGGACTTCATACAGCCAGAATGTTAGCTATTTAGGGATGGATAAGGTCTCTCTCTCTCTCGCTCTCTCTCCTTGTCTCATTTTCATCAGAAATGCAATCCTTGTTGAAATGAGTACATATTTATTCATGGAAAAAAATTGTTTTCAGCATATAATCATTTTCCAAAATCAAAAACTGAGGTTTATCAGAACATTTCCAACCAGCTCTACCAGTAGGTGCATTCACTTCTTTAAAGGTAGCCTGCATCTCTATTTTGATCCAGGTATAATAGGTGCAAAAGGTTTAGCTTACCTTACAGCCATGATAGAAGTGATGTGAAAATACCACTCTAGAACTGCTGCCAGGGAGGACAAACCACAGACAGACCCTTTCCTTAAAGGTGTTTCTTTACCTTTAGAGGTGGCTGGACATGGTTTCCAGAAATGAAAGTCCACTCCAGAAGTATCATGAGGGGCATGGGTGCATACAGTGGATCCTTTAAGGGGCTAAAGGCACCGTTTGCCCTCTTTAGATATGTAAGGAAGTAAAATTTCTGCAAGATTTGTATGAAACATGGAGACTTTGAAGTTGGCATGGAAAATAATGTTTTGTTTAAGAAGCTGCACTGAATCCAGTGTATTTATCTAATGATCACACTTTTTGTAGGGATGAAATCTAGTTGAACCTGCTGAGGAGACATAGGGTATGTGCAGACAAGTGGGAACATGTGCTTTGAAAATGGGAACATGTGTATGAAGACGCTATAATACAGGAGGATATGTATGTTTAATTCTTATCCATAACTTGTGTTATTATTTCCTTTCTCAAAACTTTTTCTCTCTCTCTTTTCCTCTCCTACTATTTCCAATTAATTCTATCAATCATCAGTCCTCTAATGCCTTTTTTCTTCCTACCAGTTCACTATTTTTTATCCTTACCTAGTATCTTCCTTTGAAACACAGCTTACCCTTTCATTTCATTACTTTTTCTTGTCTTTAGTTTACTTTATGCAGTTGCTTGTTCTCCTCCAATCTAAGTTGTCACCCTTACTCCACCTCTACTTTTTCTGTCTTTGTGATTTCTTCTATATTCCATTGATCTCTGTCCATTATTGCCTTGTCTTTCTTTTCTACCATGCTTTCTCGTTTCTTTTCTCTTTCTTGAGGGTCAGCCTTCTCATCATTCTCTCTGATACAGTACTTCCTTCCTTTCATGTTTTATAGTTTTCTCCATATTGTTTACCTCCCCTTTAGCTTTCTTCCTTCCTGTGTCTTTTTCTATGTTCTCTCCACAAGTCAGAATTCAATGGACTTCCTGAACATACTGAAAAGGACTGAGCAGGAAACTGGAAAGGAGATGTCTTTTTGACCTGAGATAGAGCAAAGATGGGTCCACTATGTCTTGTGCATCTAGCGCCACAAGAAGGCCATAAAATCCAAAATGGCTGACTGCCCAGGGATTTCTTCACCTTTAATGACATGATGTTACTTGGTTGCAAAGCAAATAATATGCAGTAGTCATATATTCTTAGGGCATGTGTACACGTCGCCCTACAATGACATAGTAACACACTACGTAGCCATAAGGTGTGCTATGGTGTCATAATGATTACATGGGTCTACATGTGATCAGCAGCTATGTCACCATAGCAGTGTGCTCCCCCATTTTAGTGTGCCACTATGGCAACATAGCAGCAAAATCTAAACATGTACTGCACACATGTTGCAGTATAGGCAGTTACTGCACCATGCTTTAGTACTTCCAAAAGAAACTGCTAAAGCACAGCATTGTAGCAGCATTGCTATATGGCAATGCGTAGATGTGCCCTTAGTGGTACACACTTAGAGTTATTTCAAGGGAAGGTTAAGCATGATGTAATCAGACAATACTGCTGCACAAATTTAGTTCCAACATAAATGCATGGGCCCTGAGGCACGGTTTAGTTCTAGTATACTGCCCAGAACCATCAGTAGGCTAGATGTACAGTTTTAATTGTGCTTTAACTTTATCCTATGATGGTTTGAGTGCTTTTTGTTTGTTCCTCACCATCATGTCTCTTTCATCTATTCTGTTTCAGCTTTATCCTTGCACAGGAATCCTAAATCCTCAAAAAGTAGTATAAAAAAATTACTCAAGCAACTATTAAGAAGTTATTGAATGGGGAGATGAGCTGTTCATTTCTTTTTAACAATCGTTTTAAGAAGAGGTAAAAGGGCAGATCTTACATCATTAGAGGGAAACTGATGGGCTCAAAACATAAGATCTTTGAAGTCTGATGCTTTATATGAGCACTATACCTCTGCTCCCATGGCTTAATGGGCTGTTTTATATTACTGGAGGAGAATATATGGAGGAGACCCTGGAACTATAGTTACTTATAAGCCTTAAAGTAGGCTAACAAATAGGCTACCTTTGTGTGGTATATTCATTTGGTCAGTTCTCTTGCAATCCTTCCCCTTCCACCATGAGGTGGAGACAAAGCAGTTTGACTGAGAGACTCCTCTTATCTCTCATCTCTATTTAATAGTTTACTTTAACTATTACTGTTCTTTCTGTCCTTCCCTGCCTCAAACCAATTTGAATCTTACTTGTTATAGTCAACCAGTTACAATACTGTTCTAACAGGATCTTGATATTTCTATTCACTTATTTCTATTCCCTATTGGGTTGCTTGCTAATTTTCTAGCTCTCTGTGTCTGACATCTACATGACTAAGAGAACAAGGAAGCTAGTGTTTTACCTTGAACAGCCAACAGGAGAGAAATGCACCTGGATAGATATAAAACCTGTTAGCACCCTCATGAGAGAAATGGTTCATAGGGGGAGCCTCTTCAGTAATCCGAAACACCTCTCCATTAGGTAAATGCATCCTGGCGATAATACAGTTTCTCTATATTTCTTTATTAATTCCCCTCATAACTGGGATTCCATAAGGCTTTGGAGCCGATTCACCGAGCTCCAAGACTGTGAAGGTTTGGCAGACATCCACAGTCTGCCAGACCAAAAGCATTCTGTGCAGGGACCTAAATCATATACAAAATGAAAGTCACCTGTGAGTTGGTCAATTAGTTTCATATAAAGCTATTTCTTCTCCTTACTGTATGCAGCTCCTTTTGATTCTGTAATGTGGCGCAGATGGGGAGAGCTACAAGGAGCCCAACTGAGTTCAGCACAGCTCCACACCGCATTTGTGTGAATCATTTTACAGACTCATTCATAGGTTAAGACAGCTTTGGTTTTCATTTTGGTGAGACACAGCCTGCTAGCTTCTCTTGTCTGAGCCCTCATCCTGCTCATATCAAAGCCACCGGCAAGCCCTCCTGAATTTAGTGGGAGCAAAATCAAATCCTCGAGCATGAATAAATCCAGTGTTGTTGGGCACTCATTGAGTGCCCAAGGCATGGGAGGGGGGCACCATTCTGCTTACCCCACTTGTCCCCCCTCCTCATTACCCCCATATACTGTTTAGTGCAGTGCTGCTTTGCCCGGACCCTGTGGTCAGGCAGAGGCATGTAGGGTTCCCCCAATGGCTGCAAAGGCTCCAGTGGGGAGAGGAAGAGAAGTACCATTGTGCTCATTCCCTCTTCTTCCCCCTCCCCACTCCCCTGACCTGGGCATAGGATTAGCTCCTATGCCTAGGCAGGAGTAGTACAGAACTGCAGCAAAGACTCCCAACAGAGGGATCATGGTGCCCCCTCACCTTGCGCTCTTTCCCCTACTGAATACACCTTCCCAAAAGTGGATGAATTAAGAACAAAATAGGTAACTTTACAAACAGGTGGTAGAGATACTTTACACTCTTTTTAGCATTCATAGTATTTGCCTGTCACACACAGTCACAACCCCTTTTCAGCCTCACACCACCTCTTTCTTTTACAGTAACGCTTCAGGGAGAGTCTCATCGATTCCATTTAACCTTTCATAATACACATTTTTTATGGTACCCCTTATCTGGCCCAGAGTTCAGCTGTTGTGCCCTTTACTTCTTTTTATATAATTTGCAAGTAGCACCTGTGAACTCACAAAGCAAGTATAGTAAGGAAAGTTTAATCACAAATGAAAAGGAGCAAGGAACCAGTTTAGCAGAGTACTTAAACACATGTCTATCATTAGGTATATGAGTAAGTGCAGTGAAAACAGTGGATCTTTTCTGTTTAAGTAGTGTACCTTTCTAAATTTGGGCCTAGCCACTGAAGGAAAGACAACATTGTATGACCAAATGTGTTATCTCTGGCTGTCTCTCTCCTTTTCTTTTAACTGAAAAAGGGGAAATAAGATCAGATAAATATTTTTTTCTGATAAACTTAAGGAAACAGAAGTCCAAGAGATTTCATCAATATACCTGTTGTTGTCTTTAAAAGCAGTTGATGGTTGAGGGAGACTCCTAGAACAAAACTGTTAGACAAACCTTCTTACTTAAAGATTTATGCTTACCCTTTGCTAGAGAGATTCCTCCTCTGGCCTGAACAATAGCAGAGCTGGTGGGATTTCAAGTTGACATGAAGGTACCGTTGAATGGCTTTAATGAACAAAAGAGAGTTTAGCAGAATTGAAAGTTATGCCCCATTTTTAACTGCAGTCTTATTTCTTTGCTGTCTCATGAACAGGGGTGCTTGCTTTGGAGCCTATTGGCCCTTCTCTTTTGTTTAAAATCTGATGTGCAGACAGGGAGAACAAACAGCTGTTCCTGATCAGAACAGGCTGTAGACTCTTCAAACTTATATCAGCAAGGCAAAGTCCTGCTGATCAGAGTCTTGGGTAAAGCAACACAGCATTTTTGTAAAATTACTAGTAGCTCTATCAAGTTACGGGTAATTTTTCACCATGAATGGGATCCAAAAGCATAGGTTTCTTGTTGTATGGTTTAATGAAAAAGAAATCATTCAACTTCTATCAGCAAATCAGGGGAAAGAAAACAAGACACACACACAAAGTGTCCTTCTTATGCTATAATCATCCTCCCTTGCAAAGCACTGATGCTGCAAGCTAGAAACCCATAAAAAGAGGTCAGATCTCTGGGATCTCAAATGGAAAAGGAAATGTTTCTATTCACCCTTAAAGCAATGGAAATTCATTGTGCATATTTGGAAAGGCACTTGCCATTTTAAACTGCCCTAGTGGGTAAATGTAAGAAATTGATTCCACCCAGTTGATTATAATCCAGCTCTTTGGACAGAGACCCAAGTCATGGACTAGTGAAAGTAGTTTGGTGGGCAAAAGGTTAAGGGGAAAATAAAGTTAGCTTACCCTAACTTGCAGAGCCAAACCAAAGCTTCAGCTATAGCCAACCAGAAATAACAGCTGGCTAATGATATTTATGAAACTTTAGTTCAGGAAGGTGCAGCCATAAATACTGACATTACCTTAGAGCAAAGCAAGGATCCCGGTTAAATAAACACTGATTGTAAAGTGAGAAGCTGCCTTCTCATGCCCTGTTCATTTATAGGCAATGCCCCTACACTTGGTCTTGAATCTTAGAGACTGAACCAGACAAAATTTGATGCTAAATGTAGCTGTTTCTTGTTGAAAGTGTATCTTCTCAAGATCTCTCTCAGGATCTTTGTATCATGTGAGAGTTCACTCTCACTGCAGTGTAGCTTGGGTTCTTCCTTGTTTTTTCAGCTTGATTTCCTTACCCGCCTCCCTCCCACCTGCCCCTTCAGATGCATTCACATACGTGCATCGTTCTTTTGCACAAACAATGTATCCTGTGGCCCCAGGTTTGCTTAACTGGCTAAGGGTAGAAACAAGATCTTGAAAGAGAAGGTGCAGAGCAGACTTTTGTGAGCTTCTGGGGGTGGAGGAACTCCGTAGCTCTAAAGCTAATAGGCAGATGAGATGGGGATTTAACTGGTCAAGGGGGTCAGGGTGAATATCATTAATAATAGGGACTGAAGGCTGTTTGGAGGGAGAGGCATGCTCCCTTCCTCCCCTGCTCTTTTATTTCATATTTCAGTTTCAAAACACAGGAATATTTTTTTTTGTGAAAGGCAATCTAATTTATCACCCCACACAAGTGCTGCTGCTGTCACAGAGCACACCAGAAAATGTCCCTGAACATGGCTGAAAAAAATGAGGAGCTGCCTGCCTGAGAATATGTAATGCATATACCCTTTTGTGCACTTCTAGACATTGCCTGGCTGAGCACCGAAGATTTCCTTTTGATGTCATATCAGTATCAGCCTTTTCTATTTCCCTCCTTTCTCTTGGTGTGTGTCTGCCTGTAACTCCAGACCAACATCTTTAAAAAAAATGAAACGAAACAGTAATGGGATGAGGAGGGAGGGAACCCCTTAGAATAATTGGATAAAAATGGTATTGTGATCCCTGAGGGGAGAAAACACTTCTGTTGTCACTGATTGGCACCAGAAACAAACCTTTATCCTAAAAAGGAATCTCTATTGAACCCAGCTGTTTGACAGACATATTCATTTCCTTCTCAGGGGAAAAATAAATGGATTACCCAGGAGTTTTATGCTTATCAAACAACTAAGGCAGCCCAGAACCATTTGTTTTTCCATTTCTGTTTACATGTGATCAAAACATAAGGTTAGAAGCACATTTTATGAAAAAAAAAAATGGTGACCTTCAGACATTCAAAGCACAGACCGTTCTCTGCTTCTTATAATGCCAAGCAATCTGGGAAACAGATCCTAACCGATTGCTTGTCTTCCTGTATTTTTACTGCAGAGCTATAATTCTGTATTAGATCTTCCCTTTGTGTTCTCAAGGATTGTCACTTCAGCTAGGGAAAAAACCCCCACAAAATGCTGTGAATTGATTTTTTTTTTTTTTTTACAAGATCTATTGTGAAAATTAACATTTTTAAAAATACAGTATGTGAAAACAGCTTGAATTCTAAAGAGCTCACAGTAGAGGTTGAGCTTGTTTAATAATTGGAGGAGTTTATAACCTGTTTATTACTAGTTTTGTGACATGAATTTCTTTTGGGCAGAGCTGCATGGGGATTTCACATCTTTAAAGGTATCCTTATTTTGAAAGAATGTTTCATTTCTTTGTATTTTAGCATGAGAGTCAAAAATAGAGCTGTCCCAAACTCGCAAAAGAGACCATTGCTGTGGACATGGTTCTTACCCCTGTGTTTGGAGCATCTCACTCTGCAGGATAGTCATGAGCTTTTTTAAATTGTCATAAAAGCCTCTGTTAGCAGGCACTTTTGCTCACAGGTTGCTCTGCAAAGGAAAACCTACCTGCTTTTGTACAAAAGAATACTGCTCTCTAGTGGAAAATGGAGGAAAATTTCATGACCTCACTTCTTACCTTCCAATGCATTCCTGGCTGTTTGTAGATAAAAGGCAGCTTAGCTTTGTCCTGATGTTATGACATGTTATGATATATGGCTACAATTACTGTGATATTATACTGCGAAGTGGTTTTGCTCTTGTAATCAAGTAAAAAAAAATCCCTCCAAAACCTCCTCTGTAAATTGAAACCAGTAGGTTTCTCTATATCCTCTTTTTTGTTTCTGAACACTGCTGTCTGTATCAAGGAGAAAGGGCCTGGAACTAATAACTATTTAATTTACACAGGAACTCATAATAATTTAACTCGTATAAGGTTAATTTGGTAGTGATTAATAGCAGCACTTATAGAGCTAGAAAATTTTAATAATGCTTCACTCAGGGATTTATGTCACTAATGTTTTATATCAATAGTGTGCTTTTATGTTGTGGTCAACGCCTCTTTTGGAGCAGCAAATGTCTGCTAGAGCAGAGATGGCGTTGTACAAATTGCTCCATACATCGATCTCTGTCTCAGCAGGTGGGACACCATGAAAATACACACTCACACGTGCACACATGAACTGTGGTGTTTTCCATTTCCTTCCTTCAGGGCTAGTTGTAGATCTGTCATGTGTTTGGTTAGACTTGATGGGATCATGGCTCCTTTGACAGACTTAATCACTATCACTACCCACAGTGAGCCTGCAAGCTAGCAAATTGACTTTCTGGACATATTTAAAATGGGCATGTAGCACAGGACTGGAATGGACGTGAATTGGAATGTGCTTTAAGTGTGCATACAAAACAGGCATGCAGTGCTTTGAGGTATTACAGTGTTAGCCCTAGAGCCAGCTGCTCTCTGAAGATTTATTTTCAATATGCCCTATTCCTTAGGCGTTGGAAAGTAACTTAAAAAAAAAAAAAAAAAGTACTTCTCTCTAGGCCAGCTATTCCGTGCCTGGAGAGTGTCTGGTTCTTGTTTTGTTGTGGCAAAGCAGAGATGGTCATGCTGGATTACTGCGGAGGTTTTCTGGAAGGTGGTTGGCTGAGTTGCCTGCAGAGAATGTTAACTCTAGACTGTAAATAAAGATGCGTGGAAAGATTTCGTAACAAAAATGTACTTTCGTAACAAAAAAAAAAAAGGAGGGGAGGTAACACGAATCCCAATGACTTTCCTCCCTGTTTCCCCCAGTATATTGTATCACCATGAAATAGCACCTGTTCAAGAATATTAGGAGCTCTGCAGGTCACTAACAATTATTAGCAAGAGCAAACTTGAAGTGCAAGATACTTTGAAACTCTATAGAACATTTCTTCCAAGGATCCTAAAGTACCTGAAACTTTTGCTGCTGTAGCTGGGGTGGGGAAGAGGGGGATCTGTTAGGGGCTAACAAATTTTACAACATGTCTGTGATGAAAAGCCTCTCAGCATACACAAAATTGCACCAACATAAAAGTGTTTTTCCTAGTATAGCTTGTTTCATCTACTTTTGCCATGATCAGCCTCATCTACAATAGGAGGCTTTATCAATATAGTTACACTGGTGCTGTCAGAAGGGATCCAGTCTTATGGGCTTTAATAATTGTATTTTTACAACACTTCCCCTTTACAGATGAGGAAAATGATTCACATAGAGATGAAAGTGAGTCATTAAGATTATGCAAGATATCTGAGGTCAGAACTGAGATCTCCTGCTTCCTACTCCTGTATATTAACCTTACCAGCATACTTCCTCCATTAAAGTATTTATAGTCTTTCCTTTTATTTCAACTGGTAATAAAAAGTTTTCTGGGAGTTGGAAGGAAAAGATATAAATAGGGATCACAAAGAGCCCCATCTGGAACAGTGAAAAATAAAAGGGCAGAGGTCACCTGCCAGAACTCTTTGTCTTGTATAAAACACATGTTGAGCAATGGCTAATATAATTCTGCAGTCCCTTCAAAGATGCAGGATTCAAAGATGCAGACAATGCCCCTCAGACCATGGGGACCATGGGGGCAAAGGGTAGTTGGACCCTCTGGATCAGTGGGAGATGCTAGGAAGCCAGGCATGGAGCAGGCACATGAAGGGGGGTCCTGCTGTCACATTCCCCCATTGGCACCACTGCCGCTCTCCCTGCCTGACCTGGGTGTGGGCCTCCAAGCTGCCCCTACCTCACTCCAGCCATGAGCTAGGGGGAGCAGCTGCACAGGGTGCCACACTCAGCCAGGAACAACATCTGTGGCATGTAGTTTCCACCTTCCAGCACCTGCACCCTGCCTGCTTTTCCCCACTAGTTTGGAGCAGACGCTGGAAGAAAGAACCTGCATGCTGCTGCTGTTCACTGCTGAGCCTGAAAGCCTGTGCAGCCATAGCCTGCAGCTGCAGTTGGGAAAGAGCTGCTTTGGGGCTCCCTCTGCACCCAGAACAGCCAGGGACAGTGTTGTCAGTGGCAGAAGGGTGGGGCAACCACATTGCCTCCACCTGGATCCACCCCTGCATCTGATGAAATAGGCCACTGCTTATGAAAGCCTATGCATCTCTGATTTAGAGTCTGTAAGGTGTGAATCTAACTTGCCAGCTGCCTAATAAAGCAATAGACATAATATATGAACCTTGAGGTTTTTGCCATGGAAAAGTTGAGTCGATATAAATGACTAGATTCCATTTTAAGAATACATATGGAAGTTTTCAGCCATGTTAGCACTCTATAATGAAGGGAAATGCATTTATGTGGTGTTCTTCACTCTAGTCTTCCAGTTACACCTAATTTTTATGATTGCCCACTGTATTCTGATGGCTCAGAAGACACTGGCAATATAAATTGTTCCTGAGCTCTACTCAGAAGGTTTTAGCACTGGAAATGTGCTTCATACTAGTTTGACAGAAATTTGGTTTCCTCTGACTTGCATAGAGAATATTGATTTTTTTCTTTTTTATTGGCTTACTAATTATCATTAATTAATTAGGATTAATGTTTGCAAAGCAATTGGAAATGGGAAGCACTATTGAAGTACTAAATATTATTGTTATTGATTTACAGAGAGCATTTTGCAAACATCAGTGCTTTGTAGCATAACAATAAAACAATTAATAACCAATAATACAATAGCAATTTAAAAACTGTTTTGAAATATGTAGACAAATAAAAAAATGAGTATGAAATGGATTTTCATGTCAGGATTCAAAGAAACCACAGGAGTTAGCTGTTCAGTTCTTGAACGAGTATTAGGGAGTGCCATAAAATCAGAATTGGATGAGAAAAGCCATGATCCTTAGAACAGCAAATGGCAAAGCTCATTAACTATGGTGTAAGCTAAAATCAGAATTTTGACTAGAAACAAAGGATAAGGATATATATGGTTTGATAGACATAGTTAGCTGTGTTAATCTGAACTCCAGTAGAAGGCAGGGTAGATTTGCAATTTACAGACTAGCTAAAGTAGATATATAGCACAAGGTTTTGGTCTTGTTAATAACACCAAAGTCACAGGTTTGATTCTCTGGTTGGACTAGATGATCTCTTGAGTTTCTTTTTAGCCTTACTTCTCTATGATCTTGTCACATCTGTAAGTAAACACAAGGCATTACTGGGTGGTCCTGTGCTTTAGGAGGCAGCAGCTGCAGGTGGCAACCACTATTTTTGTGCCCTCTGCCCAAGTCAGCACATGGGGCTGGTACACATTCTAGGTCCCTAGACCATAGGTCTCTAGATCTGTAGCGGGGAAGGCATCCTGTGTATATGAATTTGCTTTGTGCTGCACCCCCATTTCCTACTGAAGGAGCTATATATTCATATTTCCACTTGACCCAGGGGGAATCAAAATGCTGTCAATGAATCAGAAGGAGGTTGAAGCCACAGGGCTTTTGCACAGAATCCTAAGACCCAGTAAGTGGAATCACTTGTTCATTTCTGATAGGAGCATTTCTTCATTCCACCATGCAATGATAGGGGGTCAGCAACACTAGTTCATGGAATTTTCCTTCCACTGGATCATAACCAGCATCTTTATTATCAAAGGAAACACTGGGCACATCTACATATTCATTAATACACCCTAATTACTATGCATTTAGGTTAGAACTTCCTTAATGAAGTACTAACTGAATACGCACACGGTTGCATTGGCACATGGCTTTGTGATGCTTACTCCACTTTAGCCTAATAATACTGCGTGGTAGGCTATTAGCACAGTTCTTAACTGCCACGCTACTGTGCAGTGTTATTAGGCTAATGTGTAGTAAGCGTCTCATATAGACGTGCCCACTGAGTGTCTTCCTTCACTATAGTTTAATAATCAGGGATCCTGGTTTCCTCTGATTTAAAAAAAATCCCCAGTTCTTGGGTAAAAAAAGTAACCCCAAATCCACATTTTTCCATGATTTAAATGAAACACCACTAATATATGTGTGTGTGTGTGTGTGTGTGCATCTATATCTATCTATATATATATATATATATAGATATATAATATGTAAGTGTGTGTGTGTATGTGTATATATATTTTTGTGTGTGTCTGTGTGTATTAGTGGTGTTTCATTGTTTAAACTGAAAATTGGGGATTTTTTTAAATAGGAGAAAATGAGAAAAACATGCTGTGTTTACATGTGCACCCAGGACTGCAGCACATTGAACCAGGTGAGAGCAGCCCCAGCTGGCAGGAAGCCCTGGGGGTCAGCCTGGCAGACTGGGGCTGCTCTGACCCCACTCAGCATGTTGGGGAGAGGGTGGCTGGGGACAAAGGTGCTCCAGTGCAGGGCTAGCTAGTAGGCAACCCTTGCACTGAAGCACCCTTGTGACCCAGCCAGCCCTATTAGTGTCTATAATTATGTTGCAGTGCACTAAAAAATGTTGCCATAGGATACTACTTGTGTTTACAAGGACTAACCTATGGCAGAATTAATTAGTGGCCTAATAGGGCCACACATGTAGACACTGAGACCTTACTGTGGAGCTAATTAAGCAACTCCACAGTAAACAACTCATGTAGATGTACCCACTGGGTGCATCTACACATGCAAATAATGAGGGATCAGTTTACCCTAGAGGGACAAGGTCCCCTTGCCCTGGCAGCAGGGAGCTCCCAGCCCCTGCTCCACAATTGCGGGTCCGGGGATGGGAGATAAGACTCTCCTAGGCCCTGCACCCCAATGATTGGGAAGTGGGGGCTGACAGGGGGGTATTGTCCCTGCCTGGGCTTTAGTGGCAGAGCCCACCCTGGCAGCAGGCAGCTCTCAGGGGGAGGGAGCTATCTCCTTTCCCCTGCTGCCTAGCTGACCAGGAGCACATTTGCCCTGGATCGGCCCTCTATTGCACAGTAAGTAACTAGTAGTAAAGTTGCTAATTGTATTTACAGGTAGCAAATTTACTTGTGATTAGAGCAAATTATTGAGCAGTAAGCATCTGCATGTGTAGATGGTTATGCTTACTGCACTGTAATTTGCTCTAATCTTGAGTAAAGCATCTCATGTAGACCCACCCACTGAGTAGTACCTCAGAGAGAACTGAGAGAAATTGATAAAGCAACTTTAAGAGTACCTTGGACTTCTCATACTTCCTTGACCCCAGTTTCTCTGGGTTTAGGCCTGACTAGTATTGTGAGACAACACATAAGAATTAATGTTGTGGTCAGAAAGCTTCTGGAAGAAGTGCTTCTTGTCTGTAGCAAATATAAGTTATATTATGTGCCTTACTGAAGCCATACCCACTTCTGCATGCTCCCTAAACAACAGGCAAAGTATATAGACTACATTTCTTTTACTCATCTCCTGCTGTTGAAGAGAATGAATCAGTTCATTAGCTCTTTCAACTGCCTATGAAATCAGAGACATAAGATATTGCAAACTTGATTGTACTCCTTAGAAGAGATGGGCAGAATTATAAGTGTCTGCTTAATTTTTTTGCTCTGGAGGACTGTACCTGGTTCTTGTTCAGAAACCTCAATGGTATTTGGATGCAAGGTGTCACAGGTTCTTCTCTATCATCATTTTTGCTTATCAGTTGTATGAAGCAAGAGGTGGAGACAGAGAGGCAACAAGTGTTGCAGTGTCTCTAGGATGATGGCCAATGATAAGTTTCCATTTAACTAAACACAGCCATTTAACTAAACGCAGCCAGCTCAGTCAAGGCTTGATTGAGCTGAAATGAAACTGTGGTCAGTATAGGTGGTTTAGGTGGATGACAAATAGGAGAAGCTAATGGTGCTGATAACAGCCCCCTTAAAAGAGACCACCTTTTTCTGGTGGTTTGAGTTTATACCTCGTGTTCCTACTGGATTTGCAGCTGATTCTGGAAGTCCAAGTAGGACCAGTAATACCTTTTATAACAATAAAAGGTTACATACACCCACCCAGAAAGCTATTTTTTTAGATATGGTTCTTTCCTTTAGCAATTCATATTTGGTCTATAGTAACATGCACTTCTTAGAGACATACCTTAAAATCCCTGGAGATCTTCAACAATGGTAGAATACATTAAGGTGTTCATTATGGGTGTTTATACATGTGCTCTGGGAGGTGCGTATGGGGGGGGTACTTTAATTAATGTGGCTCTGAGAGCCACGCTAATTAAACGCACCTGGAGAGTCACATGTATCAGTGTCCCTGTGCTGAAACATGGTGGCAGGGTGCTTTGAACTAAAATTTAATTTAATTTAAAGTACTCCGTTGCCATTTTTCAGCATAGGGATGCTGATACACATGATGTTGGAGGCTGCTGGAGCATGTTCATTTCCATGGTCCAGCAAACTTGATTAATTAAGTCTGCTCCGATGCACTGGAATGACAGCGTGTCAGAGCAGGCTCCCTGTATGTGAATAGGAGCCCTAAGATACTTTCACAGACTGCATCTTCTATTACACTAATGTTCTAGTGAACTGCACTGGCTTCCTGCTTGTCTCTGAGTGTTGGTTCTAAGTTTTAGCTTATAAAGTCTTAAATAAGTTGGAGGCCTGGCTACCTGAGAGATACTGTGTCCAGAGATGGGATGCTAGAGAAACTGAAAGCATTTAAATCCCTCTAGCCCAAACCCCTATAGTTTAGTTGCATGTAAGTCTACAAGGAGAGTTCCTGGTAGGAACCCCTTACTGCAGTTTTCTTCAAAACTGTGTTCATTAGGGACTAGTTTCTTTCCGTGGAGCAGAACAAGTAACTGTGTGGGAGAGATTTATGAAAGATTCAGAGGGATATGGGATATTCTTTTGGTCTTTTGGGGTTGTTCTGCAGCACTATTCTAGTTCTATAATATTTCTGTATGTACCCAACGCATTTAAAATAAATGAAATAAATATGATTGTTCTCTACCTTATATGACATTCATAATCCAACAGATCTGAGTGCAGAGGAAAGCTAACGGGAGAGAACGGGGGTGTTTCTCAACATGCTGAAATAGATGGGAACAGCAGGTTTTAAAACCTCCAAATTACACAAAGAGAAACAGTGAAGTAAAAGTACTGCCGCTGACTGTTGGGATGCGGAGCTAGTCTTGCATATTTAAGCAATAATTGACACTGCAATCAAAGCAATGAATAGCTCCCATGTTGAGGCCACACATTACTCTGTTTATTTAGAGGCAGGGTTGATGATAGGCATTATATTACATACAGGATGGAAACGAAAGGATCTATGAGATGTTTCTTCTTAATGTCTTTGTCAACACTGAGAAAGACACTCATTTTCTGATGTAAACTCCACAGCTTTTATGATTGTTTGAAGGGGAGTTGGGCAAAGATGCAGAGCTCAATCAACGGCTGTGGTTGTTACTCTGTAGTTTAAAAGTGAAACATAAAGCTGGGATTTATCAGATTGCTAAAATCTGGATAGGAAGTAAGCTTGATATGTTAGCTGTAAGCTTTCTAACAGTTAGATAGCACTTACTCTTTCTTTTCTCCTTTTCTTTTTTTTTTTTAAATATCCCCCATTTCTTATTCATTTTGAAATGCCAGAGCAATTTTAGGAATAGCTAAGTAAAAGTTCAAGCTGTGGTGTGCTACTTGCAAAGAGGAGTGAGTCATGGTACTTGGGATTGTGGTCCTTTCCTTAGTGTGTGTGAGTCTATCCAAGAATCTCATGACTCAACAATTTGTCTAGATTTGACTTTGGGGAGCATAAGGCAGTCAGCTCCCATTGACTAGCATGCTTAGCCCCTCAGGATGTTAGGCCACTGGTGTACAAACATTTTTTTTTTTTTACTGCACTATGTCAAAAAGTTTCTGATATAGATTGTTTCCATAAAGCAGGGATTAAAATGAGGTGGTGTTGGGTAGCTATTTAACACTTCCCTAGTTGATTCCATTTGCTTCTGAAGCTCATATTAACTGCTTCTATACGAAAATGTTTTTTTTCTCATTCCTAATTGTGTATAAGATTTTCTGTGTTTGAATCAATGAAGTGTCTGAAGATTCCAGTGGAGGCAAGTGTTCACCCCATGACCCAATGCTGCGATAGCTCAGAAGTTTAATGCTGGTCCAAAAGGCAGTTGCATTTAAAAATACAAAGCATAATCATAACCTGAGAGTAAAGGGACACTTTCACATATTCTGTATAGTGTCTATTGGCATAGCCTGTCAGCTCTTGCAGATGGAAGAAAAATCCCCCTGTCCATAATCTGTAAAGGAACATACATTCAAAACTTCATTGCCCTTTTCTCAAACATTCCAGAAAGGATGCTGACTGCTATCCATGGCAGGACTGGAAAGTAAGAGACAAGTGCACGGTTTGGTATCAGATGAACATTTTTAATTATTTCATTCCTGATGTCTTTGTGCAGACCTTCCTAGTTATTCTGAGAATGTGAGCTTAAGTACCCCTTGTTGTATCCCCAAATCTCAACTTCCATGCATTGTAAATATTGGTGGAATCAAACTGGGATCAGATTCAGAATACGAAAGCCAAGGCGCAAAGTGTCAAGTCTGGTAATGACCTCTTCTGTATTGGCAAGCATCATGTTTGCTGCATTAAAGAAATCCCTATTCTAATATTACCTGCTACCTCACCAATCAAACTACCACACAAAACAGTAAATGAGAGAGGGAGAAGATGACATTTTCCAAGTTAACTGGCTTCCTTCTCTGCAATGTATCTTTTTGCTCCATCATGCTGTCCCATAATTGGTTGCTGTGATTGTGGTGATTAACCTAGAGCTCTTCATAATACCTCTGCAAAAGCTGTCTGACTGACTTATTAATGTTTCCTTAATAGCTTGTGTAACATTCTTTATGTTTGGACCAATGTAATTATTGCAATTTTTCTGATGTTAAACCAACATAAAACTGGAGTAGTATCTTAATGGATTCGGTTCCAGATCTTTCATCTTGTTGTTTATAATGCTTCTGTGCATGCAATTCTAGGATTGAAATTAGCATTTTGTGATAGAATCATGAGGTCAGCAATGTCTCTTGCTTATGGAGCTTCCTATGTAGAAGGCACAATTCTGTGCTCTCTCACACTGGCTAGGTAGAGATATTCAAAGAGCCCAAGGCAGAATTGATCTACACAGGTTTCTCTAAACTGCACAGATTAGCTTGGGAGTGAATGAAACTCATGTACACTCTTTGGTGGGGGAAGGGAGGGCACAGAGATACTTGCACAGGCCAAGGACAGAAGGTAGAGGGCACTTCTGAACACCTCCCAGGCACAACCTCTCTCCCCAGCCCCACCTCCAGCTGCCAGCTGTCAGCTGTGCTTGGGTCTGGGACTGGCCTCCTCTGGTATTACGCAGCTTGGCTAACAGCCCCAGCTCTTTCCTGCCCATGCCAGCTGAGCTGGGCAACTGCACAGGGTGGGAGTGGAGAAGAGGCCCCCTGCCATTCCCTCCCTCCACCTCTCCCCAGCTATACTTGCTTGGGTCTGGGGGGCCTGGGGATGGGCCTATGCGGTGGGGCACCCCACTTCCCTATTCCTACTCTATGTTCCTACCCAGTACAACTGTCACAGGAGCAGGCAGAAGCTAGGGCTGAGAGTTGTGCGGGGCTAATAGTTGAGCTGTGCATTGCCAGAGGATCCCTCCAGGCCCAAGCAAGCACAGCTGGGGGGGGGGGGGGTACACAGCAGGGGGCCTCCTCTCTCTCCCCATCCCGCCACAACTGCCACTGTGTGACTTTCAATCCTGGTCCTGCCAACTCTATGACAGCCCAGAGGTGGGGCCAGCCCAGTGCTCAGCCAGAGTAGAGGAATGCAGCTAAGCCCAACCTGCCACCTTGAAAGGGTAAGCGAGTGCAGGGCCTGCACAGATGCTTGTGATGCCAGTGGATTGCAATCTAACTTGAATGGGAGAGGATCTGGAACAGAAGTTTGATATACCAGTGTAACATGAACCAATGAAGTTTGATACCACACGCATCTAGGCCTGCCTTAGACTGGGTTCCACCATTTTTAAACAGGTATATTTGTGCTGAACTTCTGTTCCGTTATAGGTTTTGACCACTTTCTGATTACTTATAACAGTTTGTGTGTAATGTCTATGCCTAGCCACTAGGCTAAAACAGATGTAACTCCATTGAACTCAGTGGGCATGCCTACACATGCAAATGCTCTTGGGTGGGTTTACACTAGAGTAAATTATGAGTAATTTACTCTAAAATCCACCACAGGTAGGTGTCTACACATGCAGGGAAGCAGGAGCAGATTTGCTGCTCATGGCAGCAATCTGCTTCCACCCCTTCCAACCCTGCGCTGTCCTCTGCAGCAGCCAGGGAGGGTGCTAGGCTTCCCCGGGTGCTAACCCAGGGGCTGGCAGGGAGCATGGGGCCAGGAGACAGCTGTCTCATGTCAGGGGTTGGGACATTGCTCCCTGCCCTTGGGAGCTGCCTGCTCATGGGGTGAGCTCTGCCACCAGAGACAAGGTGGGGACAATAACTCTCTGCCTTGGCAGCAGGGAGCTCCCAGCCTTGGCTCCACAATCACCATCACAAGGCCAGGGATTGGAGATTCTTATCTCCCAGCCCTAGCTCCACAGTCATGGGGCCTGGGCTGAGAGATTCTGGTCTCCCAGCCCAGTTCCCATGACTGTGGGGCCTAGGCTAGGAGATAAGAATCTCCCAGCCATTGTTCCCGAATTGTGATTGTGAAGTGGGGGCTGGGGAACTCCCTGCTGCTGGGGCAGGGTGATGCTTACTGAGCAGTAATTTGCTCTAATCATGAGTAAAGCATCTCTTGTAGATGCACCCAGTAGAGCTGTAAACTTCCTGTAGGCAAACTGCCAAAGAGAGCCAGCTCTCCTCTCTGTATGTTGCTTGTAGCATTCAGTTGTACATTTCCCTGCTTGCAAAAAAGATTTTAAAAGAAATGGATCTGTTAATTAGGACCATCTTCCATACATGAATGCTATGGATAAAGTCAGGAGCCAACTTCAAAGGCATATTACAATCCATGAGGTCATTATTCTACTTATTAGCCCTGGTCCTTCATTCACACCAGTGTATCTGGAATAACTTGAACAAAGTCAGTGGAATCACACCAGTGTAAATAAGATAAGACCACCATTTCTCAGTACCATATCCTGAAATTGTTGTTCTTTTTTTTTGTTTAGAATCTTTGTCAGTTTGTTAAAAATGAAGGCTATTGCACATCTTGGTTACAAAACAAGATGCTGCTCCCACACGGTGTAATTCTGAGGTTGACGGCCAAATTTTATTTTGGTTTTCTCTTCAGTGCCACGTAAAAAGGAAAGGTGCTGACCCAAAGCACCTGAGAAAGGTATGCTCTCAGTCATTCTGGCTCTGCAGGTCAGATACAGGCATATTGCCTTTAGGAGATTGGGAAATGGGGAATCAGCACTACAGAGGTCTTTAGGCCTCTTGCATACAATGTCCCCTTTTTATGCATTGCCAGAATCTGTCCTGCATGTCTATAAGGAGAGGGTGGAGGTTAATGAATAGGAGACTGGATAAGCCCTCTCAGTGCTCTGGGCTTCCTATACATGTACTTGGCATTTGGGGGGGGGGGGGTGTTAATTAGAGCGGTTCTGGGAGATCTGCTGTAATTAAAATGGCACAGCATCATGTGTATTAAGCCCCCATATATTTAAAAATGGCTGTAGGATGCTTTAACTAAGCTCATTTGATGAGCTTTAGTTAAAGTTCTCCAGTGGCCATTTTGAAACCCGTGGGTGTGACAATGCTAGAACATTCTAATTAGAATGTGGAGCAGACTCAATTAATTGAGTCCACCCTATACATTCTAATTAGAACACACTGGACCATGTATATAGGCACCCCTAATATTTAAGTACCCATACAGGCAGTTTATCAGATTGCATCTATGTGCATTCACTGATGCGTAAAGGGATATGAAAGACGTCCTCTATACTCTTTCTGTAGCCCTTCCTAGTCCTTTTAACATCTACAATGTAGTCTTTAGTTCATAGCAGTGGCTATCTTTAGAAAAATCTTTATAAAGTGGGCCAGATTGTCAGCAAACATAAATCAACAATTATGTGATTGAATTTCCAATCTTTGCCAATTAACTGAGGGTCCAGCCTATTGGTGTTCAGTCTTTTTCCTTCTGTGGACAGTTTGAAACATTGATAATGATGATGATGATGATGATACTTGTCTGTTACATACTTGGAAATATCTAGAATGAAGTACTTATGAAAGCCAAATAGAAAATGATGTGATGATTAGGACATTTCTCTCTCTGGAATTCTTAAACAATTTGCCAAAAAGACTACATTTCTGACTGGTTACAGCATGCCTCAGATACTGTTGTAAAGGGAAATGCTGAAGGCCAGGAAATTTTAGCCACCTCACCTAGGAAGTACAATAATCATCTTGAAATGTACTGCAATGGGTCAGTTATTGCTAAGGCTGTATTTTGGTCACAGCTGTCATGGACAGCATGGTTTTGAGAGTGCCTCCTATAATTCTTTGTAGAATCAACTCTGGGAAATAGGAATGCGGATAGAAAAATAACTCTCAGATGCAACCTGTTGCTTTGTAGAATTGGCAGAAAATGTTGCCTCACCCTCAGCTAATCACATTTATCCTGATTTTAAAAGCAGTACACTATCACTATATACCATTGGGCCATTTTTAGATCTGGATTCACAGATACTAGCTTTAGAGCAGGCCCAGTCTCTCTTGTGTTTTCCCCTTTGGCTATCCAGCAGAGTGGTCTTTACTACTCGGGTAGAGCTGCACATGATCTCTCTGATCTCCAGAGTACACCGTTAAGTGCTTGTACTAGTTTTTTTTTTTTTAAGGCTGACTAGAAACCCTGGTATATTCAGAATGTAGGAGCCTACTTTGTTTCCATGACAGACCAGGAAGATACATCTGTAACAGAGGGCCTGGGGCTCTCTCATAGATTCATAGATGTTAGGGTCGGAAGGGACCTCAATAGATCATCGAGTCCGACCCCCTGCATAGGCAGGAAAGAGTGCTGGGTTTAGATGACCCCAGCTAGATACTCATCTAACCTCCTCTTGAAGACCCCCAGGGTAGGGGAGAGCACCACCTCCCTTGGGAGCCCGTTCCAGACCTTGGCCACTCTAATTGTGAAGAAGTTCTTCCTAATGTCCAGTCTAAATCTGCTCTCTGCTAGCTTGTGGCCATTATTTCTTGTAACCCCCAGGGGCGCCTTGGTGAGTAAAGCCTCACCAATTCCCTTCTGTGCCCCCGTGATGAACTTATAGGCAGCCACAAGGTCGCCTCTCAACCTTCTCTTGCGGAGGCTGAAGAGGTCCAGGTGCCCTAGCCTCTCCTCATAGGGCTTGGCCTGCAAGCCCTTAACCATACGAGTGGCCCTTCTCTGTACCCTCTCCAGGTTATCCACATCCCTCTTGAAGTGCGGCGCCCAAAATTGCATGCAGTACTCCAACTGCGGTCTGACCAGCGCCCGATAGAGGGGAAGTATCTCGTCCTTTAAGACAGAAGCAGCCCAGCAAGGGAGCACTTCAGGGCAGGCAGGGTGCAGCAGCTGCTGGTTGCTGGGGCAACAGGATAATTAGGCCAATTGGCAGGTACGTGCAGGCAGCCCTGGAAGTCTCTTGACTGGAAGGGGGCAGGGCCCTGGGAGGATATAAGCCTGGGGTTTGCGCTAGCAGGCTAGTCTCCCCATGGCAACCACAGCATGAAGAGCTCCTGGCAGCAGGGCTCATGAAGGGACTGTGGTGCTGCATATGGATCCCCGGTGAAGCTAGAGGAGTCACTAAGATATAGCAGGGCTGGGAGGCTATTTTAGCTGAGTAGTGAGGGAAAATTTTCCCCCTTAAAGGGGCCGAGGGCTCCTCCCCCTTTGTGTTTCTATTATAGCCCAGGGATTTATGTTTATATTGTATTTACACCAGTGGTTTGGGTTGAGACTATAAAGTCAGTATATGGAGGTGCCATTAGTGCCTGAGGGGCACATGATGGCCTTGAGCTCTGCCAGTAGAAGCACAAGGCTCAAGTGACTATTGAGCTCAGAGCAGGCATAGACTGAGACCACAGAGTCAGACAGGGGCCAGGGGCTTGTGCCCAAGACAGGCGCACCCAGATAGAGGCCACAGGCCTGGTGCCTGAAAAGGCTAGACCAGAGCTAGTGCCTCAAAGCCAGGCCCAATACAGTGGGCCCAGGCTGGAAGGCCTAGCTAGAGTAAAGGGGTGAAGACCAAGGATGCTGAAGCCCTGACAGGAGAACAATAATACAATTACACCTGTGAGGTTTGGAGTGTGATGTAGGGGAGGATTGGAGCCACTCAATTAGCTCTTAAGGCTATAGGTACCCTGCAGGGCACAGTTTATCAGAGAGACCCAGCCAGGGGCCTGGGGCAAGTAGAGACCAGTGGGATGCTGAGGAATGTCAGTGGGGGGACCAGTTGGACTAGGGTCATGTGAAGGACCATGGGCAGCCTCCCTATTATTATTATGATCCTTATTCCATTAAGGTGTGGCAGAAGAAAAAGGAGGTGCCTTAGGGGCAGAGTGGGGCATGGTCATGGAGCCACCAGAGGGTGCCACAGATGCCCCTGGGACCCCAACATGCTACAACATCACACAGTGTAGAACAGTGGCTGCTGTTGCTGCTTATTCAATTCTGCATTCACTCCTAAACCTAGGACCTCATGTAGAAGCCCTATCTAGTAGCTTTCTCTATGACCTCCTGCTTCTTTCTCTAGATCTTTACTTGTGATGCACTGGTACTTAAGTTATCTATTCTTACAGTGGGCTGGGGACACTTAAAGAACTCCATTTGAGTCAAAAACTCTGGGACAGGTAGCAATTGTGATCCAGCAAATAAAGCACCGGGCTGGGATTAGGAGACTTAGTTCTATTCTTGGCTTTGCCACTGACATACTTTGTGACCTCAAGCAAATGCCTGTACCTCTCAACATTCTGGTTTCCTATCTGTAAAATGGGAATAATGACACTTACATTCTTTTGTAACTTGCCTTGAGATCTTTGGATAGGAAGCACTACATAGGAGCTGAGCATTATTATTAGAAATTCATTTCAGAATGAATGGTGCATACGCCACTAGAGACATTTTCTTACAATGGGCTGTGCAAATGGTAATAGTACTGTAAACCCTCAGCATCCGTCCTTGGAAGGAAAATTAAACTATTCAGTGGCAATGTAAAATCAGTATCACTGTATCGCAAAGAAAGCTGGAAGATGACAAAAAGTCTTGGGAAGAAAATAAAATCTTTTATATAAAGAGGCCACAAAAGAATCTTGCAAATTTTCTGTCCCACACTGATATAATAAAGATAGGTAAGAGAGAGGAGCAAGCAAAGAAATATGGAAATTGAAGAAAAAATGTGGAAGTGGATCAGTCAGTCGTGCTAAGAATGGGTGATGCAGAAATAACCAAACAGGCAATCTTTTGGAAATTAAATGAGAAAAGGAAAGACAAAGGCCCGAAGAGGCATAGAAGATGACAATACAGAAAGAGAGAGAAATGAAAGCTTTTAGACTAGGCTGGTCAATGTTAGAAAGAAGAGCAGCTGACAAAAATGGAATCACTTCCTTTTTGTCTCCATACGCCATATAGCATAAAGGATGCTAAGCAAATGCTCAGCACTGACCTTGTATTTTGTAAATTAGCATTTTGTTCACAACATAACAAAAATGACAAAACAACCTTCTCCTGAAGGTTTGTCACAGTAATGTAAATAAGAAATGCATTTATTGTCTCTACCAAAATTTTTAAAGTAACTTGACAGGCAGAAGGTAGGGCAGGGAGCCACCTTCTGCCTGACTTCGAACTAACAAGGCTAAGCACCTCTGTGCTCATGGAAGGCACTGACCTGGGAGATGAACTGGTTTCTTTCTAATGTCTGATTTGCTAAGTGGACCTGGTGATATGCATAAAAATACATATACCTACATTAACAACTTCTCTATGTGGAAGCCATACTTAGAAAGGTGTATCGTTAGCTGATTAAAGATAATTTTAACTGAAACACCACCAGCACCACATACACAAACAGATTCAATTAGTTAATTACTAATTCAAAGTCAGTATTGTTTACTTTTACCTTGAGCGTAACTTCTCATTTAACACAAGAGGTACAAGAAGAACAAGCTTAGGAAAAAAGATTATTTTTGGATCATGATAATTCTTTCTTTATCCTTTGAGTACCACTTGTCATTGAAGTCCTGATCCTGCTTTTAATTACCCTGGAGTAAATCAGGAGTCAGTTTTTGGCAGTCAGTAGAGTTAGAGGGAAAACCAGTGTATGTGAGATTTGAATCAGGCTTATTATCTCATTGTCCCCAGTGAACAGGTAAAGAATAGATAAAAATGAATGTTCAGCCTTTTTTTTTTTTTTAAATAGAAAGTCTTGCTGTTTACCTACATCAGGACTATTTGGTGTGACCATGGACTGTAGGAGGTGCTGGCCTGTGGCCCCTAGACCTCAGACCAGACAGACCCCATGTTGTGAGGGTGGTCCCTCTGGATCACCCTCTACCATGTGGGCTCTGCCAGCAGCACATAGATCCCCAGAACCGGCATGCTCCTCGCCACCCTCTGCCATCTGGACTGTGCAGGCAGCATGTAGACCACATGGATGCTGAGGTGGCCACCTCCAGGGCCCGTGGGCCAATGTTAAGTAGTCGCAGGCCATATGTGTCTGGGTGCTATTTGGGCAGCCCTGACCTAGTGTTATGAGATCCTTTTAAGGGTGCAATATTAGCACTGTTAGGTGTGCAAACACCTCCACAATTCATAAAATAAATCCAGAGATTTTACATAGGAATCCATAGTGTCAAAAAAGGTCTGCACACTTGTGCTCTTTCTGAGTTTTTAACAACCAAAAATTTGCTCTTATTATTTTTTTGTAGTAAAAAAATAAGTGAAAACTAAGAACTGGCATTATCTGAGGGTGCCTTGAATATAACAAGGAGTGCCTTTGATTTTAAAAGATCAAGGACCTGTTGCTTATGCTTCTTTTAATCTTATCTGAGCAAGATCCTGGCCCCAGACTGACCTGATTAAGGCTGATTCAGTTTGGGGTTGAAATTTTCAGCAGTCTCTGCCAGTTGGGTTGGCTGGTTTGTTTTAATGACTGAGCATTTGCTCGCTCTCTCTCTCTTGCATCTGGCTGTTTGTGACCCCATCAGCTATTTTGACAGCCATGAATTGGCCAAAGTTTCTCTCTCTCTGATTATGCCTTATTTCTTCCAGCTGTATTCTCTTTTCCAATCATTAGACTCATATAGCTGGTCCTGTGACTCTTGGGCTTTTTCCCCATGCTGGAGAAAAATGCAGTGAGCCAGTTCAAAAGACTGGCAGAGATTTTCAAAGAAATCTAGGGGAGGTAAGTGACAGAGTCATATGGAGAATCAATTGGATATGGGCTACTTGAAAATCCCAACTTTGGATACTTTATGATGCCAGAATAGCCTTAACAGATTCAGAATCTGGCCCATAACTTTTAAGTTGACATTGTCTCTCAAACTTCCAATTAACATTACTTTTGAGTGAACTGTGTTACATTAATCTGGATACATTTTGATGCAGAGCTTGGCAATAGAACTGTTAAATCCATGGTTAAGAAGTAATCTAATTTAACCTTTACCTATTATACTTTTTCAAATGTATTTACAAGGGAGAACAGCAAGTCAGAGCTACATGCTTTGCCAGACCCATTCCATTCTGCCTTTCATTGGTCCCTCAATAGCAATGCAAAGAAATTATTTTGGGGCTGACTTTGAAATGCTTAATATCAGTCCAGAATTGAGTAAATTAGTCCCAGACATCCATCGCTTTGTATTTCTGGTAGATCTGGGAAACAAACACACAGACTTGCTAGAAGCTACAATTCTCTCTCTAATTCAAAGGCATTTTACTTGGACAGAGGTGTGCCTGTTGTAGACTTTGTTTCAAAGTTGACCTGCAAAAAGAAAAATAATTAGTTTGTTCCAGTTTTTTTTTTCTTTTATGCTGTAAAACAGATGATTTATAAGGTATTATTGTCACAGTCAGCTGACTCATTGAAGGCAAGGACTGAGAAGAAAGTCTAACAGTGAAGAGGTTGTGGCACAAGGCAAAGGCAGTGCTTGCATCTGAATAGGCTTCAAGGCTTTCAGCCCAACACCTTCCATAAACACTAACTGCTTATGTAAAATTAATGTGTATTAAAATGTAATAGAATACATAATAGCCCATGAAGAAGAAAGCTGAGCTTCTGCAAGCTGTTTGAAAAACTTGCACAACAATGCTTGACCATACAGACCCCTTTTCTTATCAGTCATCCAGTTTTTGAAGCATTTCCAAATCCCTACAGAAGAGCATATTAAAAACAATGCTTTGAAACAGCCCACAGAAGTCAACTTACTCGAACAGTGTGCATCCTGCGTTGTTAACGTTTCCCCATTTCCCACAAGTATCTCCCTCATCATCTTTCTTATTTTTTTTAACCTACAATTGGAGAAAGCATTGTCAGTTTGGATAACAAGTTTCCTAGCTAAAATATGCAGTGGTTGGGACAATAGTTCCAAATTTCCACCTACTATTCACAAACCAAATACAAATGTGAGCAGCAGGAAGCTGACTTTTAAAATAGGCAAGTGTTGCCACACATTTAAAAGATGGCTGCTCTTCAAATCTCTACTGGTTTCCCTTCCTCTTCTGCATCTAATTTAAATTCCTAGCCTGAGTCCAGATGTGCATGGGTGTGCACTTGCAGCAGCACAAATTTGTGCCACTACTTTGTGCTGTAGTGCATGCCTCTGCATGTGCGCTTTGGTGGGGGATAAACTGTCCTGCTTTAGACAAACTGCCTTTCCCCGCTTCTCCTGGCTCCCAGCATGCTGGAACAGCTAGGGCAAAAATGAAATCGTAGATGCTCTTGCCAGCAGCCAGACTGTCTCCCTGGAGGACCGAGCCTCTGTTTGTTCCAGCGCATGCTACCATAGTGTGTACCATACCGCTTTTTTTTTTTTTTAAATACTGGGAAATCCCAGCAGCAAATTTTGCTCCTGCATTGCAAATTTGAAGCATGGGGCACATGTTAATGTTCCAGGAGTGCAGTTTGTGGTGCTGCAAAGAGGTTTGTGGTGCCACAAACCACACGAAACTACACGTCTGGACATGGCCCCAGTGTATGATTCACTGTTGCCTTACAGACTGTGTGGTACTGGGCTAGGAAGTGTGTAGGCTGGATGTGAAGTAACAACAGTGTGTGTCCTTAGCAGGGCTGGCATGGCTGATGATATAAGTTGGTGATGATTTTGGATACTCACACTGCTTTAGAGGAAACCACTGAAGTAGGGACAACTCAAGCTGCTGGCCCCTGAATCTTCTTGTGCCAGGGTCAGGGGAGATGCCCTTCACTGGGTACTCTCCAGACTGAGATTGGCCTAGGGTGTTGCTCCCTCTTGTGTCTGCCTACCCACCATGACTTGACGTTAAGTATATGATTTACGTAATAGGAGGCAGTTCACTGTGATGACCTATAGTCCTTTTATAGGCAGGATTTACACTCTCGGTAGTCACGGTTTAAAACAGAGTTAAAAAATTGGGCCCTGTCCCTTTAAGGGCTAGCCAGACTTGCCAGTTTGGTCACCCTGTGAATCTGAGTAGGGTACCACTGGCTGGGACCTCCACCACCCCTACACTCCCTCCACAATCCACTGGAATCCCAACCAAAATAGACACAAGAAAAGAACAGGAGCCTTTGCTTACTCCCATCCAGGAGTGTTGCAGCCTGAAACTTTACTCTCTTCTTCTTTCTCCCTCCTTCCAGTCTCCACAGCTGCTTATCTCCCCACTGGTGCTTCCCACAACCAATCTGCCAGCTTCTTTGCCAGCTGACAGTCAGCTGCCCTTCAGGTAAGTGCATTCCCCTGGGGATTCCTCTAGTTCTGTTCTGGGCCAGGTTTTCTCTCCAGCCCGGCAGCTGGCAGTCTCTCTGTTCCCCACAGATGGAGCCAAGGGAGGAGCGCAGAACCACCTTCTCCCTTACTCTGCTGCACTTCTTCTCCTGTATCTTTGCATTTACATGGCCTCTATCCTTGTCTTCAAGACAAATTAAAACCTACCTGTTTCTCTATTTTTATTTCCCATTCCTCTTACTTACCTCCTTTGCTGCACCTAACCAATCTCCCTTATTGTTCCATCTATGACCTTTACTCTTTCTTGCCTTCTTCCAAGATGCCTCCTACAAGTCTAACCTTGCTTCTTGCCACAATCCACCACAACCTTTCCATTCCACAATTGAGTTTCACCTCCAGAAGTCTTTTTCTACCATGTGACCTATCATTCCAAAATCCTCACTGCGTTAGACATTTCCCCAAAGCATTCCCACAAGACATCCTCAAGCTCTACCTATACATTTGTCATTTAGAGTGCAAGCCCTTCAGGTCAAGAGCTTTGGATCAATATAAGTTTAGTCCCTCACTCTCTTTTTTTTTTCTTTTGAGTTTCTTTTGGAACCTTCTGATATATGGTAAGAAAAATTGTTTTTGCAATATGCTTGGCTCCCCCAGAAAGCTTGTTCTTACAAGATTTATAGCCTAAAGGGAATACTTAGTTTAAAGATGCAACTGTGGCAGAAAGTATGGGTGTGAAGGTGCTGTATTCAATGGCAGTTCCCAGGTGTATTCTACCTGCAGATTGGGGCTGTATTTCAGGGTGGGGCAATTATTTCAGTTGGAGGGCCACTTAACGAGCTTTGTTGAGCTGTTGAGGACCGCATGAGTAGCTTTGCTCCCTGACAGTTGCCCCACCTGCTGGTCGCCATCTTGGGACCAGAAGTCCCACCCCTAACACCTGACCTTTGTCACTAGAAGTCCCTCTCCTTGCCCCAGAAGTATTCCCTTTTTTTGGGGGGGGGGGGTGGTAATTACCATCTTGAAACTGGAAAAAAAAATCAAATCATATACTAAAAAACTCAAGCATCTATTATAACTTATTTTAATTTAATTACAAAAATATTTTTGTCCTTATTTATGTGTGTTTGCACAGTTTATCTAGAAGCAATTCCATAATAGCTCAAAATACAGTCTTACTCTTGTATATTCTCTGTGTGTGTGTGTGTGTGTGTGTGTGTGTGTGTGGAGGGGTTACAGGGGTGTATGTGAGGGCTGTGTGGTTGGGGAGTGGGTGTAGGGGTGTGGGTATGGTGAGTAGGGTGTGGGGGGGAGGGTGCAAGGGTGGATGTGGAGGGGTATGGGTGTGGGGTATGTGGTTGGGATGGGGGGTGTGGGATAATGTGGGTGTGAGTATGGTAGGGATGGGAGTGTGTGGGTGGGGGGGCTGTGGGAGGGTATAGGTATGGATCTTCATGTGCTGTGCAGGAGCCTCCCAGCTGGGCAGGATCCTCCCTAGTGAAGACTTTTGCCTGCCTGCTCACTCTCCCAGAGCAGAACAGTACAGTGTGGTGCAGTACAATGCAGCAGGAGCTGCAGCTAGAGGCAAAGGGAGCAGACCAACCCCTCCAGCCCTGGCCAGTGTTCACAGCTTCTGATGGGGCTGTTCCTGGTGCAGCTGCAGCCAACCAGGTGCTGCTGTGCTCTCCTTGCCTCCGGTGGCCACTTTTCCCACTCCTGCTCCTGGCTGCACCACTCTGGGTGGGTGGTTGGAGGGTAAGCTTCAGCCCGGCTCCTCCTGCTAGAGGTGAGAGGAGCAGAGGACCATCCAACCAGCTGCAGCTGTACTGGTTGGAAGTGGGCTGGCTGTGGCCAGGGTGGAAGGCAGGCATCGGCTGCCTAGGTGGGAGTGGGTAGAGCTCAGTCCCCTATGGAACATTGCAGGGGCAGCTGTGGACTGGATCCAGCCTTTTGGCAGGCCAGATCCAGCCCCCAGGCTGTATTTTGCCCACCCCTGCTGTATTGAGTAGTTTCTTGTAAAGCATTTAGGAGTGATGGATTCTAATGTCCTGTCAAAGGGTCAGGTATGTTTTCCATCCCTCTTATTTTTACATGCCATTTTTCTGAAGGTTCTCTGCCCATTATTCATCAACATAATTTACTTACAGAAAGCAATCATGCAAGAAGTGAACAGGTAAATGTTTTATCCAGCAAGAACCAGGTTTTCAGTATGGCACATGTCAAATACAGATCAATATTTCCTACTGTCAGTTTAGGATAGTTTGCTGTGCTGGTTCTAAATATATAACATGGCTACAGTCATGCCTACCTATTAGTAGATAAGTTGTGAAAATATGTAACATAAATGATTGAATATGAAATTAATTGTCTATTTACATTTTGGTAAAAATACCCATATATCGAGACCCTAAAAACAGGTTCAAATGAGATGATATGTACCTTATTAAATATTTATTTCAATGGGAGTTCAATTGATACCTAAATACTTTTGAGGATCTGAGCTTCAGTGTTTTAAAATATCCTGGTTCCTGGTTCAGTTTTTTTTAGGCTTTACCAATGTGGATAAAGCAACTCCAGATTCTTCACTGGATCAGACAATTGTAATCACTAGTCTGCAGTGGTGCAAGTTCTTTACTTTGATAGCCTCCTTAAAACTTTCAAAGCAAGCACAGGATCATTTTTAGCAGTGGACATAGATCAGATGAAAGTAAAAATCTGAGTGGGGGTGAAAGCAGCTTGGTGCTTCAGAGATGTACATCTTATTTGCTTTGTATTTCAGCAGGTTTTCAGTTCTTTTGCAGAAGGGTTTTTTATCTGGATTAAAAAACCTCTGGTAGCATTCACTTACATGCATGGATTGGCTTTTCAGCAGTATGAAATGTGATTAAAAAGAGGTTCTGCTTCAAGAACAGCTCTTGAACTTGGGCCAATCCACCTCTTCTGGCAAATCAGAGGATGAGGGATATGCGTGTGTGCATGTGCGTATGCGTGTGTATCTTTTCTTCTGGTCCTTTAAGGTCTGCCTGATATTGTAAAAAATATAACAATGAACAATACAGTTGCTAAGATTATGGAAGAACTAACTGCTGTAGAATTGTTAGCGGTATTGCCCAATATGACTGACAGTATGGCAAGTGGTTGAGGAAACATTCATTCAAGGCCAAATTAGATGCCAGAGAGCCAGCTGCACAGGTTTATTTGACAGGAACCAGTTGACACAGTTATATAAGTGCAGCGCAAAAGAATTGTTGAATAGGAACAGGCCAGACTTACCTGTTGATCTCTAAAATCTCAGACACCCTCTACAGCCAAATTTCATGGATCCCTTCTTACAGTCTGTCACAGTGGAGCTGGGGCGACCTGAGGACCCTAGGCCAAAAACAAAAGAAAGCCTCACTTACCTCCTGCAGGGGCCAAAAGGTGTGGGGAGAGGCACGCGGCAAAACCGCCCACGTGGTTTTGTTAGCCGCACCTATATCCAGCTGGGGCAAGGTGACGTCAGTGGGAGACGCCGCCCTGCAGAGATAAAAGGCTGCCCCGAGGACGCAGCAGGAGGGCTGGTGAGCAGAGGCTTGATGGCGAAGCCCACACCCCGAGAGGCACAGCCGCTGTGTCAGGCAGCCCGGGACAGCAGGGGCGGAGCCTGTGGAGGCGCAGGTGGCGGCGTCAACAGCAGAGCCAGCAGGGAAGCTGGTGAAAGAACCGGCAGCTGAACTGGCGTGAGAGCCGGCAGCAAAGCCGGTGAGGAAGCCGGCAGCAGAACCGGTGAGGGAGCCGGCAGCAGAACCGGTGAGGGAGCCGGCAGCAGGACCGGTGAGGGAGCCGGCAGCAGAACCAGTGAGGGAGCCGGCAGCAGGACCGGTGAGGGCTCAAGCAGGCAAGCCGGCAGCAGAGCTGGTGAAGACCCCAGCGGGGAAACCGACAGCAGAGCCAGTGAAGACACCATCAGAGAGGATGGCTGGGAAGTCGACTGGCTAGTCAGCTGGCCACTCGATAGGGAGAGTAGCTGAAAAGCAGCTGTAGGAAGGAGCCCCAAGTGGGGAACTAGCCGTTGGGGTCAGGGGAACTTCGGGCCCACTGGGACCCACTTTACTATAGCAATCATGGTGGTCGGAGTGCACAACAGTCACGGTGTGGGTAAAATAGGGGGGTTGACCAGGAATAGACGAGGCAAGTGCAAAGGGCCTCGGGGCCGTGTATTTTAGGCTGAGACCCCGGGCTGCTGGCTGCTAATGGCCAGATGGCCAGGAGACTTCAGGGGAAAGCCTGAGGAGATCCAGAGGCACGTGAGGGCCAGAAGATCCACGATAAGGTGGCGAATGGCCCGGGTGTAGGGGAGGTCGGAGCCCCGTGAGTGCCCGTCACATGGCATGGCGGCCCTGAAGGCTACCCCAAGGGAGAACCCCTCCACTGAAGTTACAATCAGTCATGGCAGGCAAGATAAGGGGAACCCCGAACATTAGCCGGGGTAACCTTTGGGAGCCCACCCCAGGCCTTGGCCCTAGAAGATCACTAGTGCGGGCCAGGGCGGCAAGGGAGCCTCTAATAGAACAGAGGCGGCACACAGTCCCTTAAAGATTTGAACACTGATCATTTCCCTTCAGAAAAATGAAATCAATTGTGTTTCCCCTTCAATTACATCATGCATAAAGACTTGCCTTAACTGGCAGATCTTCTGTCACATTAACCAGCCTTCTACTCCACTGGCACACACATGCATACACATTATGGAAACTACTTCACAAACCGAACCCTCAGAAAAGACATACATGATAAGATCTGAAAGCCATTTAATGACCTAACTCAATGGGAGTTAAATCCCTTGATATGTGTGTCTAAGTGCCTAAGTACCTTTAAAAGCTAGGTCCTTTGCTATGCCTTTGTGGTGTTCATTGTGTGGATTGACTGCCAGGGTTTTCAGAATGCAGATCAACAGTGTATATCTTAGATTTTAAAACATTATCTTTTATTTTTAGGCATATGGCCATTTTAACCACATGTACTTCAAACTGGACATGGAACAAATACCAAGCTTAGACCACATTCATTAAAGGGTAGTAATGCATAGATTTACCTGACGTATCTTCAGAACTCTGGTCCTGGATAGGTTGTTACAGAGCTTAAGAAAACTTGAGTCTTGTTTTTCTACATAGCTAAAGCCAACTGATGGGTAGAATTATTGTTTAATACAGAGGGACCAGTTGACTTAATTTTACTTAGATGGTCACTTCAGCCTAAAATCTTTGGCAACCGCCTATTCCTGGTGGCTTTTGTATGTTATTTGAGTATATCAGAAGTACAGTTTTCAGAATGAATTAGTCAAGGTTTTAAAAGCCTAAGTTTCAGCCCTGTATCTTTTAAGTCAATGACAAAACTTCCATTGGGTTAAGTTGTGTTGCAGCTGATCTTCACTGTCCAATGGTTTGTAGCTGGAATGAAACATTGATCCACAACATCTTCAAACCAGATCTTTTCCCAAAAGTGACTATGTATTAGTTTTTGAAGATGGTAAAGAAGCAGATCTCCCTAAATTATACACAGCCATGTTAGATGTAGAAATCAAACCTTGCTTTGTAATAGCTGAAAATTAGCTGATGAGACTAGCTCTTTTTTCAGATACCTGGATTCTCTCAGTCTGCTATAGATCATTACTGTGTACATTATACTGCCTTCCATCTGCCAAGCAGGAGGGGGAAAGGTGTGTAAAACCCATGGATGTCTTTCAGATGCTCAGCAGTGTGACCCATACTGATCCAATTTGAAATGTTGGCATAGGCCAAACTGTTGTATTTAAACCTTTGCCAAATGCAGAGCAAACACATTGTATTTAAGCTACCTCAATTATTTTTGGCCCATTTTTTGTTGAAATCACTGGATTTAAGTGTAGTGTAATCCAGGCTGGACAGCAGGTCTATAATGCCCTGACTCATGCTGTGCACACATCTAAGGGAAACTTTCTTTTTGAACAAAGTCTGCTGTAGTTTGCCTGGTGAGTGAGGGGCTGGCATCAGATGTTTGTGCATGTCTAGTAGGTAGCTATCAGCTCAGGGGTACTAGAGGCAAGTATACATGTGATGGACCTCTGCTCTGATGCATGCTATTAGCATGGGTTGGAGCAGACTCGATTAATCAAGTCTGCTGAGAGTCTTCTGGAGTATGCTAATTAGAGTTCTCATTAAATGAGCCTTAGTTAAAGCACTCGCGTTGCCATTTTGAAGTGTGGGATGCTGAATACATGTGATGCTGTGGGTGCTTTAATTAGAACACCCCCCCCCCATCCCTTAGCACATGTATAGATGCCCTATGAGACTGTTGTTGTCATTTTTTTTTATAACTGCAAGATAAAGGGCACATCCTGTTCTCACTGAAGACCAACAGCTACTTTCAGTGGTTTCAGTTTCAGCTAGAAAAGGATTTTACCTGTAGAGAGAGGTTTTTTTTCCCCCTTCTTTTGTGTATTTCAAACAAAGCTTTTATACAGAAACCTTAACTTTTAAACAGTTCAGTGGTGGGTAATTAAAAGAACTGTGTGAGGTGTTGGTTGCAAATTTTTTTTCAATCAAAAATTTCTGAGGTTGCATTCATAAAATTTCTGGGACATTACAGTAATTTTTTGTGTCAGACTGGTGTATTGCTCAGCTAAACCATGTGTAGAGAATAAGGTATTGTAGTCTTTCAAAGAAAATCCTGCCTGTATCACAAAGTACCTCAGTACAAGACACATAGCTATTCACCCTTTTCATAGACTGTTGTGCCTTCACTTAAGGTTAGCTTCTAAAAACCTTACTTATACTACATAGTAACATTGAATGGCAAGATAATGTTAAATGAGTCAATGCATTGGAATTTGGCCTAAAATGGCATTTATGAAATGTTATGGAAGTAAAAACAAGTTCAGCCAGTGGGGGAAAGAGGTAAAGCATGCAGACATTCAGACACTCTCACTTCTTTGTGTAACATGTTCTCATGGAAGTTGCTTAAAGAGAAATTATCTACCTATTGCACAGTCCATGGGTAGCAGGGAAAAATGACTCCCCTGAAACCTCAGTGAAAACTTTTTATTTTATTTTTTTTGTGGAGGGAGGATTAACTGATGCTCAACAGATGGCAAATGGGCAAGGAAAATTGTATGAAACTGTAACAGGGCCCTGCCCAGGTTGCCAATTTACCATACAGATGGTGGTCAGTACGAGCCTGGGGAAAAGGAGAAGCATGCAGCCCCACTTGAGGGGATGCATGCCCAGCTATTCTGGGTCAGCCCAAGCGCAGGTGGCCTGGCTGCAATCTGACTGGCCAGAGTCACTGATTACCCCAGAGCCTGGGAGAGCACAGCTAAAGGACAGACTGAAGAAAAAAGACAGGGGACATGCCAGGATTCAAGAGGAGAGCCTACATCTCCACCCTTCTCCTCCACCATTGGAGAGGAGAACCTCACTGCCACAAACAGCACCAGACCACAGCCCATGCCTGAACCCTCACACAGAACAGTAGAGGTCAGGCAGGGAAGGGAGCAGAAGGTATGGCAAAGCTAGTGGCAAAACAGCTAAAAGAGCTATACAAAGACAGCTGGCTGATGCTGCATTACCAGCAAGGAAAACTGCAGGCCAGGAGTGCCCCAAAGAGCAGTGAGCTGGAGCACAGGACCCACACCAAGCTATCTCAGGCCAACCCAAACAGAACAGCATCCTGTATGGGACGCAGGCAAGGGGAGCCTGGAAGCAAAGTGCAGCCTGGAAGCAGGTGCAGAGAGCTTGGACAAGGGCAGTTGAGAGTGGTGCCCCAAGTCACCCTGGACTAAGTTCAGTACCCCAGTATGGGGGCTCAGCTAACATTTCGGCATGAGTGCCCTGCCCAGCCAAATAGCCTGAGGAATTTAAGTTCAGTACCTTTTTCTGTTGTAATCCTTTGAAACAAAGGCACAGGCATCATTCTGAGCAAGCTTGAGTCGCATGTAGCACCTAGAAGAAGAAGGATCAAACAGAGACTAGACTTACTGTCAAGGTCCAACAGCAATACCTGAGTGGAAAGGGGTGTGGTGTAGAGAAGGAGGAGCCCCACAGAACAACATAGACTCTACTGCCCTAAGACCACCAAGTAACCACAGGTACCACCTCCCCATAATTAATCATTCATCATATATAAACAACAAGTCATGGCAGGTGGGAGGAAGGAGGTATGTTGTCATCAGGTGAACAGGACACGCATATCACCCATCAGCGGCTTCTCTGGGTATGTACCTGTCACAGAGATATTTCATGAAGTTCCCTCAACTAGTTTTCCCTAAATCAACATATTTAATGGGCTATTCATGGCCTTGATGTTGCAACTAGCTCCATATTGATAAATCCCTGCACTTGTGCAAAGCTCATTGACTCCAGTGGGGCACATTGCAAGTGCACGGATTTGCTTGCATCAATGGCTTCTTTGGTTAGGTAGTCAAAAAAGAAACAGAATGTACAACTCTGAATGTACTTTTAAAAAAACGTTTTTCATGCCCCTCCAACACACCATTAACAATACAATTAAATTCTTCAACAGCACATCAACCGTATAGTACATTATCCAGCCCCTTGCCCAACTTCCATCATTATACAATGTTTACACTTAGGCAAGTAAAGAAAAAAGTTTTACAACATGGAGCATACAACATGTAGTTTGACAAGCATTTTGTACAGTGTCTGGATTGCACAGATTTCTCCTATTCCTAACTGTTGCTCTGCTTTCTTAACTCCTGTCCATGGAACTAAATGCAGCCATCCAAACACAGCTAACCAATACTGAGGCTTTCTGGTTTAATTCTTAATACAAATGTCATTCATCACTAGGAATATCATCTCTAGGGGATTATGAGTGAATGGGAATGCCAACATAAATTCAATCAGTGTTTTCCTTGAGTCTATTTCTCTTGAATCATATTTCTTGATGAATATTTCAATCAATTAGCTGGCAGTTTATTTTGTCCACATCTTTCACAAGCTCTACCGAGTTTTTAGCTTGTTGCCCAGATGGAACACATCTGTCAGCAAGGCCTAACTAAATTAGCCTAATTCAAAGCTCCTGCAGGTCTCTGAAATTTAGTAACCACTTTGTTGTAGCCTTCCTCACCTTTGTAAGGAGGTGAAGCAGAACAGAGTAACAGGAACTCTCACTGGATATATTGTGGATGCATATTTGTCATGAAGTCTTTAGGACACCTGATCATTTAGATTTTGATTAATGATTGATTTTTGTTAAAATACAGCACCTGGCATATCTTTGCAAGTCAGATCTCAATTTGTAATGCACCAAAAAGTAGTACTAGAAAAAGTAGAAACCTGTAACTGTCAGTCAAGCCAACCTGGACTTCAAAAGCTTTTGCTTTTTTGGTATTTTTTTGCAAGAATTATGTTATTCAAGATGTTGGCAGTCATAACCTTAAAGACAAGTTAGAAAATATTTCTGACCTATTCTTACATCTCAAAGCACTGATGCAGTTGAATGGGGTGTGTAATCTGTTCACCCACAACAAGGGACTTTATCTTACTGTGAGCTGAGTTTAGGATCACAAGTAGATTTTTTAGTAATCTGTTCCAAAATATGGAATTTGTTAAACAAAAACTCTGTGGCAAATCCTACTAGGGAAATTTATTTTCCTACTTTTCATTTTCCTGGAGTATGATCCAAAACTAGGATGTCTTTTGTGTGTGTGTGGTGATTAAAATTCTAAATGATTGCCTTGATATAAAAGTAAAATCTGACTGTGCACACACGTGCAATAAATATCCTTCATATTAGGAACTACAGGAAAACTCCAGCTTGGTTAAGCAAAGCACTTATGCCTATGTATAAGCCAAAGGGATTTACATACATTCTTATGTGCTTTGCCAATAGGCATAGATTTAAGAAGTTAATTCAGGAAAGCAGTGAGGCCTAAGAGCCAGATCTAACTCCCAATAAAATCAGTTGAATGACACTAGGTTATTTCAGTTTGAGTTAGATCAACCCAAAGTCCTTTAAATCTTCCCAGGAAGGACACCATTACCTTTTTCCTTTTTATAATTGCTTACGTTATCTAGTATTAGACAGACCTGCACAATTGGGGCTGATCAACTATTATTCTTAGTAACTTCTTATTGTATACTCACCTCAAAATGAAAGTACCTTAAAAATGTTAATTGCCAGTTCTGGAAAACGTTAACGAACTGTGCTGTAACATTTGTAATTTATCAAATTCCCCTTCTCCAGAGTAAAAGAGGTCTCTTTCTTTTCAAACACCTGCAGAGTGTACAAACTAAATAGGAACATGTCATGCTCCGATGCACAAAATAAATATACACTTGATCAAAAAATAGCAACATGGAGGAAATGGTAGTTCACGCTGCCTGGTGTCAGCCCTTTCATACACATTGGCAGCTCATGTAGGTTTTGGATGACCTATTAGACCATTGGACCAAGTTTTCAATTTAGTGAAAAATAAAAATTAGCAGGAGTGTTTGCATTAACATTTTTACCATTACTGGCTGCCTTGTAGTCTGAAGCAGCTCTAAAATACAGATGGAAAAAACATATATGAGACATGATAATTTAGGGAATCTGTCCATGGAGAATTAAATCATTCTGGTTTGAGATTTTGAATGCTCTATATACATCTTTATCAAACTACAAATTCTTCTTGCTGTGAGCATTGTCTGCTTTCTCCCACCTTCTTTTTTATAAGAAATTCCCAAGGCTAGTGACACAGGGCTAAAGAAGAGGGTCACTGAACCTTGTTGATTCAAGTGGAAGCCCACTTGGATGAGGAAGATGGCCCATCCATCTAGGTATGCTGATAGTTAAATAACGGATCTTATGTTCAGGAGAGGGAATGGGGAGAGGAAGAGGCTGTCCCTGGAGGGTCTGATTAGGTGATCAAAAGGAGAATTATATCACCAGTCATTTTAGAGGGAAAAGAGACTAGGAGCAGAACCAGAAAGCTGACTTTAAGACTGAGAAGAAACTATATGTCATGGAAAAAACATACGCAGGCAGACAGGGGAAGGAGATAAAGGAAACTGGCCTTCTTAAAAGGCTCTGTCCTTAGCCCAATGAATGCTTAGGAGGCATAAGGAAAGTGAGACAAGGAAATATATTCAAGTATTTTTCTGACAAGAGCTGCATATCTTTTTCTCCTGTCTAAAGTAGATTGAGTATTTTTTAATCCCTTCTGCAAAGTCTCTGTATAATGTATTTCAATTGTCATATATCTGTGGAGACATACATGGTAAACTAGCATGCTCATTGGGTTGGTACTCTTGGAAAATGCATTATTGAACAACTGGGATGTATTAGGGTGCCTCAGCATCATCTGGGGGGTGGGAGGCTTAGAGCACAGTATGTGGTCCCTCCTTCATGAAAAAGTAACAGGGAGTACAGGGGCACTAGAGGGTGGTTCAGGTTCAACCCCTTTGGTTCCTGCTTACCCAAACTTTAAAAGCAACCACCTAAGGGAGGTAGTGGCATTTTTATTCAGGCAGTGCTGAGTCAACTGGCTTCATGGCTCATTTTCATCTCCCTGATTTCTGCTAATTTCTCTTCACTCCAGAGGTGTTAATGACCCTCATCCTTTTCAATGGTTTTTGTGTTCCACTATCCAAACTATCCTTTCTTTTTTGATTTTGTTGTTTGTGAGCCATTCCTGGTAATTCTGTCTTCTATTTCACAGCCCTGCAGAGTGTTTTGGCCTCTAGCTTAAAACTCAGGTGTGGTAATATAAACTCCGGTGCAAAAATGACTGGCAGTGAAACATTGTCAAGATGCTCAAGACGGGTAGATTTTGTTTTATGAATTTGAATAAGAAGCATATATTTAACTATAATGACTACAGGATGAATGTCACAATATCTTTTGACTATTTTGACTTTTTTGCCTTGCATTTTTTTAAACTTTATATATAATCTAGCAAATTAGTGCACATTCCAATAGTTGCATTTACTTTGCTTTGATCTGACATTGAATAATATAGTACTACTTCACTAGAATATTAGTAAAGCTTCTGGTTTCCCTTTAACTAGAGAAAAATGTGTGCTGTTTTATATTTTTCATACCATATGCACCCCCTTTTTCAAAATCCGAGATCCACCCATGAAAGTGCATATGACAAAGATAGGCCAAAGAAAAATACAACCCTAAGGCCTGTCCAGAATAAAGGAAGGTTAAAATCATATAGATCTTCCAAAACATTTTGAGGTGTCTTCTGGTAGTTGAGAACTGTTCTCTGTGAAGCAGGAATGAATCCTGAAAAATTTTTGAATTTAGGGACGGTTAAAAAATTAAGTTGTTTCACTTATAAATTAACATACAGGTGACCTAATTCAATGAGCATCAAATTTAGGCTGCTTATCTAAGGTTTATCTCAAGTCATTGGAGCCCACATGCACACTCTGATTATAAATATCAATTGAAAATGAAAAATTAAAGATGTTAGCAGTGCTAGAGTGGTGGAAGTTCATCATTATCTATTCTAAAGATCTTGGTTTTCATTATTTTTATTGATATCTGAATGAATGGGAAATGTTGCATTATGGATGGATTTCTTGGTGGTAACCATAAAGGGTTTCAGAACTGAGATTTAGGACTATAAGGTGTTCCATCAGAGGCCCTTGGATAGAAGAAAAAATATCACTTTTCATAGCACTTTTAATAATTGATTTGCTTGATCAAGAATACAGTCATGTAGCAAATATGAACCAGATTTTAAAAAGGCCTTTTTGACTAAGCTGTGATCAACCAAGACTCACATAAACTGAGTGCTAATGCTCTCCTTTTATCTTTATGTGGACTTGTCTGAACTAAAAACACACATCCCTGCAACTCACCTATTTTAAACACTGCAGATACTTGTATTTTTGTATATTATTAATGGAAAATATGTTATGAGCGCAACATTAAAGTGAAGTTTATTGAGAAATAGGTGACATGCACAATAAAAAGCCATATCTAGATTAGATAGAAAATAAAAACATTATATCATTGTATAAGATAAAATGGAATAAATATGCAAAGCAGATCCAGGACTTTGAGGGACAGTGGGCATGTCTACATGAGATGCTTAACTGCACAGTAGCATAGTTTACTGCAAAGTAATCATGTGTGTCTGTGCAATAAACCTCACTAATTGCAAGTAAATTTGCTACCTGCAAATGCAACTAGTAAATTTACTTTTGATTAGTAGCAGCACAGTAGCACTCCTGAAAATGCCTGACAGGAAACAAATCTGCTCTCAGCAAGCCATCCACTGGGGGCAGGAGTTTGCTCTCTACCCCCAGGAGCAACATGCTGCCAGGGCAGACTCCAGTATTGGAGCCTGAGCAGGGACTATATCCCCTTGCCCCAGCAGCAAGGAGATCCAAGCCCCCCGCTCTGAGATTGTGATTGAGAAGCAGGGGGCTGGAAGACCCTTATCTCCCATCAGCAGTTCCACAATTGCAGGACCAGTGCTGGGAGACCCCTGTGATTTTATAAGTTTTGTTAGCCAAATATTACAGTTTTCCAACGTGCGGGGAAAAATAAATCAATCTTTCAAATCTGGTGGAGCTGCCCTGGAGCAGCAAACATGAAGTCAAGAAGCCTTGTGTGCCCCCTTAGATTCCCAAATGTGCAACAGGGAGTTTCTTTGCTGCAGAGACTAGAGCTGGGCCTTCTTTGCTGCAGAGACTAGAGCTGGGCCTCAGCTTAAAATGATACTTCCACAGAGTGTCCAGGAGTCTCCAGTCTTGAGGCAGTCCACATGGCTGTCCTTACTTCAGTCCTGTAGACTCAGAAAGCAGGGGGCCCTGAACTGTCTGCAAGGTATTACCAAATATGAGAAGCTTCTATTGTAACAACAGTGAAAGTTTGGTTCAGCGTAGGTTTGTCAAAGCCAATATAGTTCTCTGACACATCTTGACATCAGTGAATTGGCACTTTTCAACAAACCTATGTTTCAGTGGGAAATTTCCAACCAGATGCAAGTGAAAAAAAATTTTTTTTGTTTCTATGCTTAAAGCAAGAAAATGTATACACAAGGCTGGGCTAACACTGGAATCCTTAAGGAATTGGTGCCCTACAAGGCAGTTGCTTAGAATCAGATAGTCTGTCTTTAAAATTCTAATAAATTCAAATGTTGGGGCTTTGCCTTCTTTTTTGCTGTTCCTTATAAATTCTGTCAGCACAAATGCAACACTATAGATTTTGGCAAACACCATCAAAATAGTGCCTTTTAAATCAAATGGACTTGACTCAAAACCATTTGTCAAATCCAAGCTCTGCCCCAGGGGTAGATCCACAGAATGTCCATTGGCACCGTCCTACCTTCCCCTTTGGAGGTATACTGCATGCACGCTGAGCTCAGAGCTCACCAGTGTGTCAGTACAGCTGGGAGCTCTGACATGCCATGATCTCTCTGATACTATTAGTTGGGCCCTTCTGTTCACCCTTTCCCTCTTTCCTTCCACTCCCACTGGATGAATTCATCAGCAGGGGAAAAGCGTATGAGCAGTGATAGTACTCAGCCCCTGTGCTCTGGAGCTGCATGAAAGCAAGGGATCCAGGGAAGAGGGGTTAAGTAGCAACAATGGCACTCAGCCCCTGCTTTCATGCAGCTCCAGAGCCCAGGGGCTGAGTACCATCACCACTTGTCCCCTCTTTTCCCCTTCTGCTGAATTCAGCAAGAGTGTTGGGGGGAGAGAGGGACAAGGTGAAAAGCAGAAGTGCTTACCTCATGACCTCTGGAGCCCTGACAAAGTAAGGGCTCTGGCCAGGCCCTGCACCAACCAGCTGGTAAGCTAAGAGAGCTCTTCACTGTGCATATGCTGCACTCCTGAAGTGGGGATGTGGTTGCACCCACCTTGCCATGATTCTGTATCTGCCCATGCCCTAACCAATGATATTTTCCAGAAGCTAAAGGGGGAAAATAAAATAAAAAACCCACTGCATTTGGTCCATCTCTCCCACTCCATCCATATCCTTTTCCCTTCCAAAAATGACAAGAAATCCACAAGTAAGGCTCTCCTCCCTACAAGGGTGTATTTCCTCAAGAGATTTTAAGCATTCCGTGCTTTCAGCTGTGTCAAAGATACAGTGGGCATGTCTACATGTGAGCATTTAATGCACATTAGCCCAATTTAAGGCATATCAGTGGCACGTGTCTACATGTGCATGTCTGTAATGCACCTTAAAAATGGCAATTTAATACTATTCCATCCTAAATTTGATACCTGCATAAAATGTATGCATGAATAATTAAATCGCATTAGTGAACATGTAGACTAATGTATATTAAGGTGATTTAGTGTGGATGTGCAGACTGACTTGAGACTAAAGTTAGTCCTAAGTCAATGGATGCACACTGTGTTAATGATCATTAGCATATGCACATGTGGATGCGCACCTAAATCACCTTAATGTGCATTCAGCTAATATGCATTAAGTTTAGGTGCATGTAAAAGCATTTGTAGACACCCACAATGAGAAGGAAATTTTTTGAACTGTTTCAGCATTCCCAGTAGAAGAAATCAGGCAGTGTGGATGTAATAGGGATATCACGGAATCATAAAAATATACAACTGGCAGGGTCATCACTATCTAAACCATACCTGTCAGATTTTTGTCCAATTTTCACTCGAAAACTTCCCTTAATGGAGATCCCATAGTATCTCTAGAGCAGGGGTCAGTAACCTATAACCCACAGACCTGATCTAGCCTATAGAGCCTTTTGATTGGCCTGTGGACATGGCACTTCAGTACCATTCAGTGACAAGGGGCTTCAGCAGCAGTTGCTTTCCCTGTGCTGGTGTGGGGAAAATTGGTGGCATCTGATGCTTTCCTATACTTGCAGCAGGTGCTTTCCTGATGCTTGCATGGAGAAAAGCAGAGCAGGAGTTGGGTCCTAGTGCCTGCCCTCCTGCCTCTAACCCAAACTGAGTCAGTGAGACCTGTAGCTTTTAAAAGGTTGCTGGCCGCTGCTGGAGGGTAACCTGGTTCAGTGGTTAACATCTTTCATAGTTAGAAAATTCCTCCTCCACTATAAATTTCCCTTGTTGCAATTTAAGTCCATTACTTCTTGTCCTGTTACTCATGGACACAGAGATGTATTTTCTCAACCTCTAATTATTTTTTTTGCTCTCCACTGGACTCTTTCCAATTTGTCTACATCTGTCTAGAACAGAGAAAAAAGAAACAAGAAGAAAGTATAAACATTGAAAAAGAGTTGTCTGAACCTTTTCCAATGTGCTGAAGCAGTGGGATCAGTGCTGCTGTGCCACAACTCAAACCACGTACTTTCCCTGGGTGCCACCCCAGTCCCCTTCCCATGCCTGATTCACAGCTCTACTTTCTGTTCCCTGCCCCTTCCCATCTGCTATGTGCCACACATGAAGGCTACCCTTGCCCCTTGTGGGTGGCAGGTTGGCCATTCCTGTGCTAAAGTGTTTGGTTTGAGCTATATTAATTTTTTCATACGTAATCACTCTCATTACTAGTCAGTCGTTATATTATGAGTTATATTTTCAGAATATCATAGTCCATTTGTTCTCAGTCCCAAAGCCTCTCTCTTTCCACTTCTAACTTAATAAAGAGGTAATCAGGCATGGGTAGAAGATGCCAGAATAAAAATGTTTTGTTTTGGCAGCTGTGAGCCTCTCCTGTATAACAGATTTATTTAGTTAACTTTTACTGACTTCATTACTTTGACATCCGAAATAGCACAAAATGGCTTCTTGAGATGATTGGAGTTTATGGTTCAGCAAGTTATAATTTGTCTTCATTCCAAACTGGGAAGGCTCGGACCCTGAGTCTACATTTGCCACTTCCTTCCATGGCTGTATGTTTGCTTTTAAATCTTCAGTGTGTCTGATCATGTTTCAGTTGGGAACCAAAAGGTTTTATTTCTGGATAAGAGTTAACTCAACTTTTGATGAGGAGTCTGTTTTTGGTGGTTTCAGCCGCATATGTTTTCTAGCCAAGGATATTTAGTCAAGATTGTGTTTGCTGTTATTTTTTTTGAGCTTTTAAAGCTGTACTTCAGAGAGATTAATGAAAAATTTGGACATATACCTTTGTATATGTTCCAAGGTATCTTGCTAACATTTTATTTAGTTATTTATTCACAGGAAATCAGAAATAAAGGAGGAACAAAGATGCAAGGAGTTTACTTTATCAAGCTAGATTAAAGCTCAAATACATAGTTATGGCTTCTAGAGCATGTAGTGAGGGAGCCCTGCCTCTTTCCCACTTTTAGACCCTGGCATTTTGGTCCATGACCTTCCTTTGTTGTTCCATGGCCCTGATTTGTTGTTCAACTCCTGGTAGAGGGATTTGACTTCTTGTTGGGAAGAACAGTTGCAACATAAAGTTCTAAGCCGAAAAATGGACAGCTCTTCCTTGGTAAAAGCATTTACTGAGGCAAGGTCCACATAGCTAGAAGAACCTGCCCCCCTTCAAATGCTTAAGCAGTCCCTTTTCCTCCAATCTAATCCATATAACAAAGTTAATTAATCTCTTTTTGATTTGATATCCTGTCTGTTGCAGGGAGTAGGCAGGGGAGGGTTAAACTTCTGGCGTCTGCTCTTCTGGCCCAGAGAGCAGCAGCTGCAGAAGCAATGGCAGCCAGGCAGGTGGTTTAACCCTTCCTTGCCTACTCCCTGGAACAGACAGCACTGACAACCACAGGTAATTGTGGTGGGGGGGAAGTGAACAGGGAGTGGGAGGGCAGGGGGGCTGATTTGGGCCAGCAGGGGAGGGGGGAAGACCCTGACTCAGCACCAGGATGTGGGGCTCCTTGCCCCTCACCCCCTGTAAGTCAAAGAGTGGCAGGGGGTAGGCTGAGCAGCCAACCTGGAATTGCAGGGGTAAGGATCAAATCAGCCTCAGCATGGGGTTCCCAGCAGCTGACCATACCCTGGCTTGGGAGCAGCCTGGGCTGCAGCAGGGGAAGCCCCAAGGTGGGGGCTCCCTCTGACTAGGCACTGGGATGGGAGGTTCCTTCCTCTCCCCCCCCCATGAATCAGAGGCAGCGACTGAAGCGGGGCAAGCTGTGCAGCCAGTTGGGCGTTAGGGTGATCACCCATTCCTAGTTGGGTGGGCCAATCCCACAATGGGAACCTCAAGTCCCAGTCCCAGGCTACATGACACTGGGACAGCATTTGTCCCAGATTTGCAGCATCTGCAGGGATCCATGGGAAATGGCAGGTTTCCCTTTGCAGGCTGACAGCATTCCAGCCAGTAAGGGGCTGATAGGAGCAGGGTGCAGGGGGTGCTACATGCATGTGCATGCCCTCACACATGCACATGGCTAGGAAATACAGCTGGGAAGCATGGAGAGCAGCTCCCTTCAGGTAAGTCTATGGGAGAGTGGGAGGGGGGACAGATCAAGGCCCTGCCAGTGAGGGAGGGAGTGGGGTGGGGCTGAAGGTACTTCCCAGCCAGGGTGGTACATGGGTGAGGAGGAGGATGGAGCCATGGGTGGCTCATCCAGGGGGTGGGGGACATAGAAGGCATGTACCTCCCCCAGATTTGTGCACATTTTGGAGGTGGATATGGGCTACCCACTGTAGACTTGGGGTTCCCTGCCCTGCTGCCCTGCCCCCAGGGGCCCCACACTGGCTGCACTGCCAGGGCGAGGTGCCCCTGCCTGCCTGCCTGGCAGCAGCACAGGTGGTGGCATGGAGTTGTGCCCCCTACTGCTGCTGGGCAGGCATGTGGTGCACAGCCAGCACAGGGCTCCCAAGGGAAATGCAGCAAAGGGAAGCCCTGTGCCTGCAGCAGGCAGCCCACATCTGTCCCCCACCTTGCTATGCTTAGCTCTGGTCTGGCAGCAGTGGTGGGGTGAGGGGAAAGCAGGCATGTGCCCCACATTCCCCTCTGAAAAGGTAGTGACCCTATCTGGGGTGGGGGAGACCCAGCTTGGCAGACCCCAGCTTGGGAGCCTGGGGCAGGTGGAGGAATCCCCTCACCCACCACCTGAGGCACCCCAGCTCAGGGGCCAGGGCTGGGGCAAGGGGAATCTGTTCCCCTGCCTTCCTCCTTCCCTCCCTGCTGCTGCTCAGTGGGGCTGACAGGTGTGGGCAAGATGTTGGCTGGGGAGCAGAGGCTTTGTTACCTCAGCTCTTTGACAGCCCAGGGGTGGGCTGGCCCAGCTCAGTCAGAGTAAATGAGGAGGGCATTGAGTAGTCCGCCACCCAGAGAGGGAAGTTAACGGGGGGCTGCAAGGCATCCTGGGATACCAGAGGACAGGGAACTGAAGTGATTTGCCACAGGGTCTGGGACAGAGTTCAGTAGACCAGTCTAACCCAAACTGATTAAATTTGATATTACATCCATCCAGGTCTATCTTAAACTGGGTTTGGCCATTTTTAAACTAGTTTATATGCACTGAATGGTTATGTTACAGATTTAGATCAGATTCCAATCACTTATACCAGTTTATGTGTAATATCTGTACCTAGCCTAAGATACTGCAGTTATGCCAGCAAATAATCTGTCTCCAAGTTATTTAAATAAACTGCATGGAGATTAGCAGGGCTAGTAGTTTTACTATGTCCGGGACCATGGAATAGTGTGAGATACCCCAGGAGGCACTGCAGATTCCAAAAAGAATAGATAAAGCACCATTAACTAACATTACATTTTCTTTAGCTCTGCCTTTACAAGGCCTTTTGTGCACTATAAATCCCTACCCCACAGAGCCTACTGTGTCTGATTTTTAAAAATTATGGAGAGTCTGTATTTAACCACTAAATTATTTCAAATACATATAATACATAACTCTGAAATACGAAGAACCAGATCTTGGAGCAGCATGCAGTCCCAATCCCTGCCTTCCAAGATAAAGAATGACCTTTGATCTCTGCAGCTAGGTGCACTTGTGGCAGCTTTTCCACACACTGAATACTTATCCTAAGGAAGACAGATGTGGTAATCCCTGACAGAAAAATATTTTTTTCTTAATGAAAAATGCCTTCTTCCTCTATTGTGCAACAAAATGTCCAATATTTTTCCTTTCATAAATCCACCAAAACCAGGAAGTTTCACAAATGGTTTTACTGTATTCACAAGACTTTTTTTATAATGGCCACTTTTAGATGGTGCATCTTTCAGTACATAACTCAGAATATCAACTTTTGTGACCTGAAGGTTTAGAAGCAGCAGAAGCAAAAGTGGTTTAATGAACGGACCCGTTCAGCTACAGTCCTACTGTATAAGAGCTAAACAAAACTTGCCAAACGTGTGTGTTCTTAACAAGCTCTAACAACATTTTGTTTTCATTCCAGTATTTTCCTTTTATTTTTTATATAAGTAGAAAAACTTGTTGCAGCTGTCCTTATAATGAGCATTTTTAGGAGATGGATATGTCTTTTCTTCAGGGTGGGGAGAGAGAGGCTAAAGCTCTGGCTACTGAAACTTTTTTAATAAGCAACCCAGCAGCTATAAAACTAGCAGGGCAGAGGGAAAAAAAGTACTCTACCAGTTTCCACAAAGAAGCACAGAACTGTCAAGAAAGAAGTTTGAGTTAAGATTTAGAAATGATAGAACAAAACAATGTATGAAATAATGTATCAGTTTGACAACCAAACCACAAGCTTTTTCTTTAAGGAAACAAAAAACATTTTAAGGGGTCAGTAATGAGGAAGGGAGCAAAAGGGGCTGAATAGTTATCTAACCAAAGGATTGCTGCCTACTTTCATCTGGCATTTAGGTGACGTCTACATGCTACAATGCCCTGCAGTATAGAGAAACCCAAGCTAGCTCATTCAGTAGAGCCACTTTAAAATGCACTCTGCCAGGACTAGTTATCCATGTTGAGAAATGGAGTTATATTAGCCTGGGTGGAGCACTGTGATAGTGCAGTTATCCTGCTTTTGGTACCCAAGCTAATTTGTTTTGAGCTAACTTGGTGTCTCTATTCAGAGCTCTATACAGAGCATTTTGATGTGTAGATATATCCTTAGCATCCTATCTAGTGTGAAGTCAATGGAAGTCTTTCAGTTGGCTTTAATGGGAATTGCATTGGTTCTTAGGTCTCAGGAAAATAATGACTGTAAAAGTGAAGAGAAGCTGTAATCAAGACAATCTCTCCCAAAGTAATTTTAAGCATTTTCTCTGCTGAAAGCAAAAAGAAGCTGAGACAGAGGAAGAAAGGAGAGCATGGCTCAAACCCTAAAGTAGCTCTTAGATGGATTTTTTTCTTCAGAAAATGGTAGAGAGAAGGATGTCTAATACATCTCTATTTTGAAATGAAGAACTGTAGGCATTTTCCTGTTTTCCCATCAAGTCAACACAAGATATGAAGACTGAGAGCAGAACACATCCTATCATTTAATAATCCCATTCAGGCAGAAACAGAAGCAAATTATTGGGTGAGATATCCTTTCCAACGAAATAACTACAGCAATTATTCAGAAATCTCCCATTATTCTTTAAAAATGCCCTCAATTTCTTAACAACGCTAGTTTTCAGGTTCTTATTCACATTCTTATTCTTATTCTTCATTTCAAGAGAGTCTCTAGTTCAAGATCTTATTTGAAAATAGAAAAACATTTAAATCATGCCAATTGTTCCCTAGTATAATTATTCAGATAGAGAAATATAGAATGTTATTGTGCCATTTTTAACCAGATCAAATTAAGCAGTGTTAAAATTATTTACTATAATGTACAAAGTAATAAAAATTAAAACTTGAAAATGTAACACCACTTTTTTACAATACAGAGTAAATAAGTGAGGAGACTTCAATCTCAGTTGAGGCCAGTCAAAACTGCCATTATACAAATAATCCATAAAAATAGGTTCAAGCACAAAATCATTCTAACAAATCATACATTATGCATATTCAAATCATTCTGTGTATTTATTACACAGAAATACTAAATTAATTTCAGTCAAGATTTTACCTTTGTGGAATTATTGTGATTGATAGTTTCAAAGTAAAACATCTTTCTTCTGCAGGCTGTGATGATTAACTGATTTGCTAGATAAATCACATGATATTGGCGCACTTTTAGCATAAATACATGCGTGTAAATTTAAATTTTTGTTTTTCAGAAGTATGTGAATTTTGATATTCACATTCTGGTTTCTCTTTATTTGACCAGTAGTTAGCATAATGGGACTCTAATCTCTAATGCTTTTGGTTGTCTGGTGCCTGCACATGGCACCTGTATGTCTTAAATTTCCAGAGACTGAACAAAGTCGAAGCATCTGGCTTTGGGTGCAGTTTCTGTCTCCAGAACCCTTAAAAGCTAAGAACCTCTAGGCCAACCACATATGCCCTATAACTTTTGCTGGCAGTCCCACACTCTCCAGTAGCTGAGTACACCCATCTGCAGAGATTTACCATTGGGTACCCTAGCTCAAGGTTCATTTCTTCAGAAATAGATTACAGTGGAAGCAGCCATGCACCTTGCAAAGGTTTCCAAAAACAATTCCTTTTTACTTTAGATAGCACAAGAGATATGTATATCTAGCTAAAACAAGAAAACCTGTGTGCTGTTTCCTATATCACTTTCCTGGCCACTTGGCCAACTGTTCAATTAATGACATGATAAGAATGACCCAAAAAGTTATGACACATTTTTTGTGAAAGAACTGTGTGGTTTATTCCTTGTTTTATCATGCCATTAATTGATTGAACCTGTGACTGGGTCATACCTTAAGATTTGATTAACTAGTTAAGTGCAATGTGTAGATGGGGCCTTAGTTAATGAACTAAGATTTAAAAGGACCCTAACCCTCACTGACTTTGCCTTTCTTTTTGACTGTAAGATTTTTCAAGCCAGAAAATCTGGAAGAAAGTGATCCCAGTCACAGTGATACTTTGTCCCTTTATTCTCCAGGTACTGGTGCTCATGTATTTTCACTTAGGAAACAATACTGGACATCATAAACCCATAGAAAATTGGGGTTGGAAGGGACCTCGGGACATCATCTTGTCCAACCTTCTGCTCAAAGCAGGACCATCCCCAACTAGATTATCCCAGGCAAGGCTTTAAGGATGGAGATTCCACAACCTCTGTAGGTAGCTGATTCCAGTGCTTTCCTACCCACCTAATGATAACGTTTTTCCTAATATTTAACCTAACATAAATTTAACCTAAACTTCCCTTGCTTAACTTGAGACCACTGCTTCTTGTTCTATTATCTGCCACCACTGGGAACGGTAGCATCATTCTCTTTGTAAGCATCCATCAGGTAGTTTGAAGGCTGCTGTTAAATCCCACCTCAATTGTCTCGCCACTTTGTCCACATCCTTTCTATCTGGGGGGGGGGGGGGGCAAAACTGGACACAGCACTCCAGATGTGGCCTTACCAGTGCTGATTACAGAGGAAGAATCACTTCCCTCAATATGCTGGCAATGCTCCTACTAATACAACTTAGTATACTGTTAGCCTTCTTTGCAACAAGGGCACACTGTTAGCTCATATTCAACTTATTCTCCACTGTAACCTCCAGGTCTTTTTCTGCAGAGCTGCTGCTTAGCCAGTCAGCCCCCAGCCTGTACTCATACATAGGACTGTTCTATCCTAAGTGCAGGACTTTGCACTTCTCTTTTGAACCTCATTTCTTTTGGTCCAATCATTTAATTTATCTAGGTCTCTCTGAATCCTCGCCCTATCCTCCAGGATATCTACTTCTCCCCACAGCCTGGCATAATCCACAAACTTGCTGAGGATGCATGCCATCCTATTTTTCAGATCATTGATAAAAGTACTGAACAAAACCAGTGCAAGGACTGACCCTTGGGACACTCCACCATATACCAGCTGCCAACTAGACATTAGGCCTCTGTGAATAGGGAAATATTCAATTCAGATTTGGCCAATTCAGAGGACAGTGATTCAATTCAGAGATCATTGTCCTGAATCAATTTGGCTGAATCAGCTTCAGAATATGCGGCACTGATTCGAGAGATTCAGTGATTCGGATCAGCCAGGGATACGCAGTCACAACTGGATGGCTGCAGGTTCTCCCATGGCTCCTCTGACTGTGCCTGCCCCTCTCTGGGTGGGGGCAGACACGGGAAAAGCCTCCATAGCTGCTCTGCCCGGCCCCAGCCCCCACCCGGCCCCAGCCTAGTCCTGGCCCTTTAAAAATAAAAAGCCCCGCATTCACCAGCTACAGCAGTGGCAATTAGGGCTGCTGGCAGTCATGACAGAGCCCCCTCATGCAACGCAGAACAGTGGGGGGCAACAGGGATTGCCCCCCCTGCCTGGCACCTGAATGACAGCTGCCACATGGCACGGGTGCAGCGTGGCTCGGCAGGGCATTGTGCACTGTCTGGGAGCTGGGCCACTAGGGCTGAGCAGTGCTGGGCACGGGGTGACTGCTGGAGCTACCCCAGCTCCCAGACAGCTCATGGTGCCCTGCTGAGCCATGTTGCACCCACGTGGGTGCGAAGCGGGGGGGAGAGGGAATCCCTGCTGCCCCTCACTGCCCCACGCTGCCATAAGCCCTCAGAGGCCCTGATCACCACTGCCAGAGCTGGCGAGTATGGCGCTTTTTCTTTTCTTTTCTTTTTCTTTTTTAAGTGTCAGGAGGCTGGGCCGGGCAGGAGATGGCGCCAGGCAGTACAGCCATGGGGGTGCTCCTCCAGCTGTGCCTGCCTCTGCTCCAACAGGGTGAGCTCCCTAAGGGCCTGCCCTGCTACCACTTGTCTAGCTGGTGTGTGGAGGGGGGCGATGTGGGTGTGGTTTGCTCTGTGCAGCAGCAGGGCATAGCTCCTGCTCCCAGCACTACTGTGCCCACATCAGCACTGGGAGTGGGGGCTTTGCCCTGCAATCACTTGCCAGCCAGCAAGGGGGGAAAGGGATGTGGACGCGGCAGCACTAGGAGCAGGGCCTATGCCCTGCTGCCACTTGCCGCCTTCCACCTGGAGTGAGCTGAACCCACACCCTGCCCCACCCCTGCCTCAGCTGGGCCAGTGGCAGCAGGGCAGAGCCCCCACTCTCAGCAGTGCTGCACCTGCATCCCATACCCCCCCAACCCCCTCCCTGAGTTATGCGCCCCACCCCTGCCCTGGCTGGGCAGCTTGTCCCAGCTCCAGCTCCCTCCCTCTCCTGCGACTCTTCCTTTTCCCCTCCCCCAATCCCAACAGACTTACCAGCTGGAGGCAGCTGTGTCAGATGCCTGTTAGTCTACAGCCAAATCTCTGAAGCAGCAAAATCTTCTCTGAAGCTTTTCTGAGTCAATTTGGAGCTTTTAATTGGTCTCCCAGTTCGATTCAGATTCAGAAATTTGGTCCCCAAATCAGGCCGAAGCTTCTCTTAATTGAATCAGCCACCAAAGCTTTGCATAGCTCTACTAGACATCAAGTCATTGATTACTACCCTTTGAGCCTGATGGCCCCACCTTACAGTCCATGCATCCAATCCATACTTCCTTAGCTTACTTGCGAGAATATTGTGGAAGAGTGTATCAAAAGCCTTGCTAGAATCAAGGTATATTGCATCCACTGCTCTCCCTGCATTCACAGAACCAGTCATCTCATCAAAGAAGGCAATCAGGTGGTCAAGGAGACATGCTCGTTTAAGTATTAAACTTATTTCCAGGCATTTTATATTCAAAATATAGTTACTGAACAATTTTTGGTGCCAGTGTAAGCATCATGTTAGAGGTGGTCATTCAATTTCACATTCAGGTAAAGGTATGATAGGATCTGGTGTATAATCCACACAGTCACACCTCCTGCCATGCCACACATGCGTGGAAGGAGGCATGATTGTGGGATCAAAAAGTTGTTCACTAATGATCAGGAAGTTGGGATGGAGTGCACCAGCTTCAGATTCTATTGTGTCTTATTGCCAGTGGAGGGGGAGCCCAGGATTCCAATCCCAGGCTCCCACTGCACCAGCATACAGGGAGCAAGCTCTCACAGCAGCAAGTCCCAATAGTTGATGGGACTCCCAGGGGCAGCAGCACCCCACATGCTTCCATGGCTCGAAGTCCTGCAGCTGACAGGCCTCCCAGCCACAGAAACACAGGGTGCACCTCTGTGGCTGGGAGCCCCATCAGTTTCAGGATTCCCATCCATGGCAGCACATGGTATACTCCCTGATGGGGTTCCCAACTACAGGGGCATAGCTATGCTACACATTGAAATTAGGCTTGAGAGAAACCAGCTATAAAGTTAATACACAATTTCCAGCTCTAACTTTATAGTTGGTAGGACATTTATAAGGTGTGATAATTTGCACATGTAGTCAGTCTAAATGAATTGCACAATTAACTATTTAAGAATTGCCAAATACTGAATAAATTAATCCAGTAATTGTTCTTAGGGTACACCTAAGGTTTTCTGAGGACTGTTAAGAGGAGTGGTAAGGGTGGGGTAGACATAATACCAACCTTTTAAACAATGTGAATGAGGTAGGGAAATGTCAGCTCTCAGTCTTAACATTACTCTTGCAAATATTTAAACTTTTCCTCAAAGGCCAATTTGTGCATGCAGCTGATTATAAAACACAAACAAACAAAAACCCTTCATCTTACTTAATGTTAAAGTAAAGATTTCTGCTCCTTGTGAAAGGAAAACACCTAAATATGGTTTAAAATAAAACTGGTTGTATATTTTTCACCAAAATTGTTCTTTAGTCAAAAGTTTTGATTTTGACTGAATAAACCTTTAAATGCAACTCTCACGCTTTCTGTCAAATATTTTGAAATTTGGCTTTCATTCTTTTGATGAAAAGTCTAAATATTGTATGAATCCTCTTTCTCTCTCTATTTATATATATATAAACTCATGGCCTAGGCCTCTATAAATTGCAAGATTAAATATATATATTTAAGATTCTACATATAATCTGTGTATTATAAACGAGGGGACTTCAATCTCTCTCTCTCTCTATAAAATATACATACTTAATCTTACTATCTGTAGAGGCCTAGACCATGAGTTTGGAATGCTTGAGTCTGGACATCCTGGGCACATGTACATGTGTGCATTTACTGTGCAGTAAGTGACATTACTGCTCAGTACAGGTGAGTGTCTACATGTGCATACCCATACTGTGCAGTAAATATGGCGACTTATGGCAACTTGAGTGTAAATTTGATACCTGCATCATGCAAGTATAAAATGTATGCCTGATTAATTACTGCGCAGTAATGCACATATAGATACTTTCTTGTGCAGTAACACTATGTGTGGACTGACTTGGGACTAAATTTAACTAACGTAACTAAAGTTAGTCCCAAATCAATCCACACCCAGCATTAATGCACTTTAATGCCTACACATGTAGATGCCAACCTATTCCCTCTTACTACACAGTAAATTTAAGCTGGTATAAATGTACATGTAAACATGCCCCCTGAGTTTTTACTCTTATTATACCAAACTTTTTCTGCTAGCTAAGTACATTTTCTTCTATAGCTTAAATGTACAGAACATGAACAAAGAATGATAACTGCTGACACAGCAGTCTGTAATTATCTGTTAAAAATGATTCCACAGGACAAGTTCTAGAGTGCATTAATTAGTCTGATATATGTTGTTGTGAGTTTACCTATACCCAACACAATATTTATTTTCATTCCTTGTTGTGTTGTGTAACTTAGATAGTAAGTGGTTTATGGCAGGAACTAGTATATTATATGTCTCTTAAGACCAATATAAGCAAAAATAAGTGTGATACTGGCTTACTACTTAGGAAGCCACATCCTCAATAGCAGAAAAGAAAAAAAGATGGAATAGGCCATACTTACCAAGATAGTACACATGTGGAATGGAAACATGTTTGGAAGCACAAGTCTGCAAAAAGTCTATTACAAGAGCTTTCTTAACTAACGATGGATCCTAGACTCTGAAACACTTATCCTCTCAGCCTATCAAAACCCAAACTTGTTAGCTTTTAGGGTTAACACTGTAAAGCTGATTTCTCTCTTCAGTCCTGTGTTCAGGAAACTGTAGTTTTGGCGGGGAAGTAATGTCATGGCCTAAAGGGCATTGTGAGGAAGGCAAAGGACTTGAAATCTAGTACTTTGGTTGCTGGTGGAAGAGGTAGCCAAAAGGACCTGAAAAGGGAGATGTGGGTATGATATGACATATCAAGGAAAGCAGCAGCTCCAATTTTCAGCATGACAAGGGTGAAGTGAAAGTTCTCAAGAACAGCACAAATAACAGAGTTAAACAAGATATTTTTATAGTCTACAGACCAAGTACCAGTAATTTCTGGGTGGAATTACATTTTGATCCTGTTACCTTTTCAGTATGATACACGTGCAGTTAAAGTATTCAATCTAGCAACCTATTGGCTGAGATGAAAGTTTATTAGAAGAACTTTCTTAAAGGTGGCTCATGGACTCCAGAAAACTCACCCTCTCTGGTCCATTAGAATGCCATTTTGTTAACCTTTAGGGCACACTATAAGGCTCATCTGTTTCTCAGTCCTGTGGTAAAGAAGTGAGCTGAATTTTGGGGTGATGAGAGAATGAAAGTTCTGATGTTTTGACTGGTTATTTGAAATGATGCCACTGAATGCCTGTGGGAAGGGGTGCCTAAGTGCAGAGGGGGTGCTGAGCCCAGGGGTGTACAGTAGGGTTGTATGAAATGGTCCATATTTGATTCAGATTCAGCCCAAATTGGGGACAGTGATTCAATTCATTGATTCAGATCACTGTCCCTGATTCAGTTTGGCTGAATCCAAATCTGAAGATGCTGACTTGGATGCTGACTTGGAGAATCAGCAATTCGGCCATAAACACAGCTTAAAATGTTTTTTCTACATACCTCGAGGTACCAGGCGTGGCTTGTGAATGCTGCGATGCTGGGGCACATGGAGGAAGGGAGGTGGGAGGATGCTCGGCAGTGAACCTGGAAGCGTACTTCTGGTTCATTTCCGAGTCTGCTGGGGAGCGCATGGGGGGCTCCCTGGCCTCCCCTGGCTCAGCGATTGGCCATAGGGGGATCCCAGGTGCCCTCCTCCAGACACAGGAGGCACTAGTTGCTGAGTCGGGGGGGGGGCATGGGGGAGCCCCCGTGCACTCCCTGGAGGACCTAGAAGTGAACCGCAAGTGCTTCTGGTCCACTTCTGGGTCTGCTGCCGAGAACGCTGGGGACCCCCCCACACTCCTGTGGGATGCTTCATCCACCCTAGCATCTCAGCATTCACCATCTGCCTGCTACCTTGAGGTATGTAGAAAAAAACATTTAAAGCTGTGTCTATGTCCGAATCGATTTAGAGGGTTCTGATTCAATTTGGAGGGACTGAAGGGTCTCCTGATTCAATTTGGATTCAGAGATTCAGCCACCAAATCAGGTCGAATCTCTGCCAAATCAAATCAGGGACTGAAGCTTCTCACAGCCCTAGTGTACAGTATGAATTTTACCTGCCCCAGGAACTCAAAGTCCCCATCTGCTGCTGCTGCAGTGTAGTCTGCCCACTCAGCAGTGTTACAGCAGTGGCATAAGGCTGCTGCTGTTGCCATGGTACATACTCCACTTTGGACAGTCATTCAGGTGCCCTCTCTAAGTCAGCACCCAGGGCTCATGCCCCGTTGGCCCACCCATTGGCGACGCGTAAGGGCTGCACCTGGGTGCACATGCACCCCCAGAGATTGGCAGTGCACCTCCTGAGAAAAGTGCTGCCGACGCTACCATCAGCACCTGCGGGCAGTTGCCCCTCACTGCCGATGCCACCAGCAGCATCTGCGGGCAGTCTCCGTCCCCACCCCCAGCCTCTGGAGGCATATTTT